>NC_044990.1:7379758-7710082 GCF_008728515.1 Papio anubis | reverse complement strand
TGCAGGAGGCGTATGGCAAACATTACTCATGTAATCATACTTAGCACTTATCCAGTGCTTAGTTTGGTCCAGACATTATTATAAATGCTTTTCTGGATTCTTCCTTTAATCCTCACAACAACCCTACTATTCTATCATCATCCCTGCTTTGGAGATTAAGAGACTAGAGCCCACAGACATTAGGTGACTTGCCCAAGGTCAGATATCCTGCAAGAGGCAGAGTCAAGATTTGAACCCCCGGCAGGCTGGCTTAGGAGCTGTGCGCAGACCCACTTTGGCAGTAGAAGTTTTTTGCCCTCTGCTCTATGTTGCTTTCTGGGTGCAAGCGACCCTGGGCACAAAGGTGGCAATCTTGACCTGAATAAGTTCTGAGCTGACCTGCAGGCAAATCCTGCCTGCCTTTCACTGACTGATGAGATCATCTCACAGGGATCCAGAGAACAGAGCAATGTATCTTTATGCTCTCTCCTTCTGTGAAGAGGCCAGAAGGTATGGGGATTGTGTGGGCAGAAGCTCTCAGCGATAGTCTGAGAAGGTCAAGGGTTACCCCTACATTCTGATTCAGGTGTGACTGGCCAAGCACATCACCTCACTGCCTCTTTCCTCAAAGCAAGATCATGTGATTGGACTAGATCTATAAGGTCCACTTGCACACTAAGATTGTATGATTTTGTGTTTATCTTTACCAATCAATCTTCTGAATTTCTTTCCTTGTCCAATCATGGGGACTTCTGCATAATTCTAGAAAAAAAATGGCTAATGGTCTTGCAATATTATCTTCCTGTTCCCAAAATTGCCTAGAATGCTTGCCAACAAATCATGTTTGTTTTGTTTTGTTTTAAAAACATAGTTTTTAAAGTCCTTTTTAATAATATCATTAGATGATGCAGCATGGGTTTTTATCCTCTCACCCCAAATTTCGTTTTCTCTACTTAATGATCTCCAGCCATAATTTTCAAACAAATAACATGGAGAAGAAAAGGGATTTTTAAAGGAATTTATTTAATTTTCAACAAATAAAATGAAAAAGAAAAGTGATTTATTTTCCTCCTCTCCATCATATAGATAGTAATTTTCCGGATTTTTCCTTTTAAAGGGTTTTCTTGTTCTTTTTCTTCTGCTGCATTTTTTATCCGGTTTTTACTTCTCTGTGCTACTTCTTTCTGCAGCAGACTTTCCACATCAACTGGATTTGTAACAGTAGGATTTGTTTCCTCTGTAATTGCTTTATACCTCTTCATGCCTCTTCATCACACTCACACAGAATTTGCTAGAAACTCACGGGGAGGACATATGTCTTCCTATCAGTGAAACCAAAGCTCTGGTCAACAGGTTACATTCATTATCCCTCCTTTTCTCTGTAGCCTCAGGCTCAGATCCTGAAATTTACTTTGGACCAATCGTTCGCATTTTCAATTTCCGACTAGAATAGAAAATTAACTTTTGCTCTGAAAAAATTGTAAGCATATGCATAAGAGGAAATAAATGTTCATAAATTATGTATGTTTCAGCATTATCAATACATGGCCTATCATGTTTCATCTTTACTCCTCTTGGATAATTTTTTAAATTGATGCATAGGAAATGTACATATTTTTGTGGTACATGTGAAAATTTAATACATTCATATAATTCGTAAAGATAAAATCGGTGTAATTGGGGTCTTGGATAATTTTGAAGCAAATCTCAGTCATTTTATCACTTTGTGATTACTTCAGCATGTGAAGAAAGGGAATTTTAAATAAACAATAAACTATTATTTGGCTGGGTTTCAAATTTCAGCAAGAAAACCCACACTAATGGTATAGCTGGGGCTTATTTTTATAGATTATTATTTTTTCAACAGAAAAATCTAAAGTCAATTATGATACGCAACTCTTCCCTCCACAGTAGGTTTGGTTGAGCTTCGGGATCTAACTTTCTTACAAATGCCAGGCTTGCCTCCAGGAGGGCAACAGAGCCGTGTTTCTGCAGGCCTGGCTGACTGCTGGGCCGATGGCCCGCGGTCCAGGGCAGAGTGTGGCTGGCTGCTCCGTGACTGCTGCCGCTGCTCATGACAAGTGCGTCCAGGAGGAGCCTGGAAGAGACACAGGAAGGAAAGGGCTGGTCTTCCACCGAAGTCGCCAGCAGATCTGCCCTGAGGGTGTGTCTGGAGTTTGGGAACTTTTGAAGAAGGAAGGCTAAAACTGGAGTACTCTGCTAGGCACCCCTCCTTCCTCAGAGGTGGAAATTAAACTGCCTAGTCAGAACCTAGCCATTACAGAAAACTCAGGCTATCTATCTCAAATATATGTGATTTTTGTCTTATATAGATATGACATATATGTTACATGTAAAATTATAACATATATGTGACACGTAAAGTCAGGATATAGCACTACCTGTTGAATTTCTACTTCCTTAAAATGTTTAGACCTGAGCCACGCTATCCTGTTGTCTTTTTAAATATTTATTTATTTATTTATTTATTTTTAGAGACAGGGTCTTGCAGTGTTGCCCAGGCTGATCTTGGATTCCTGGACTCAAGCAATCCTCCCACCTAGACCTCTCAGGCAGCTGGGACTACAGGCACACGCCACCACACCCAGTACGCCATCCCTTTAAACTCTGCCTTGGCTCCAGCCTGACAATAAAGTCAGTTGCTTTCAATTGCCCACTCACCCCAACATGGCTAAAACTAAGTCCTCCTGCCTCCTCTCCAGCCATCTCCCGCAACGTCCCCATCAGCCAGTGCCTGACTTCCTTAGAGTCCTCCCGGGAACCCTGAAGTTCTCCTGGTCTTTTCCCTCTCCCTCACCTCAACCCCAATCTCAATTATTTCTACATCCCTTCCCTGAACTGCTAACCAGAGCCACCCTGCACCCTCCCCTTCCCGTCATGGTACCAGCCCTATTCTATTACCTCTTAACAGATTTGCTTTTTCCTTCATGAATTTATTTAATGGTTTATTCATTTCCTTCCAGTCTCATTCCCTTGTAACCCACTATTGGCCAGTCTAACCATCCTAAAGCCACCCCTTCCTGTACTGACAGAATGAAACACATGTGAGTATCTAGCAAACGGCCCGGCCTCAACCTTACCTGTGCAAACTCAGCCTCCCTGTTCCCAACGCCTCCACCCTTCACTGGCCTCTCCCACAGTTGATTGGTTTTATTACCTTCTCTGTCTTTCCAGAATGCCTTCTCTTCTCTGCTGATATAAACTGTTACTATCTTCAAAGCCATTTCCCAATGCAGTAACTAATGATTCCTTTTAGAACTCATAACTGTATCTTGCCTTTAATCGCCTTAGAAATGTTTCCGATTATTTCATGGAACCCTGGCCTTCTCTAATAGAGTGCAAGGTCTTCTAGGGGAATAATTATATCTCCTATGTTACTATTTTCAAACGAATTAGCATGGCATTGCTGAATGAAGGAATACACTTCCCGGATCATGCACCATGCCATGAGTTGTTTCCTTCCACTGCTCAGCCAGGTCACTGGTGGACTAAGCTGGTAGGGTTTTAAGTAAAGCAGGGATATTGATGAGTGTGCATGTGCGTGTGTACATCTGACTAAAAACATTCCAGTGTCAAATTAAGATTATTTTGGAATTATTTACAATGCAGAAACTGGAATGTCTAGCAAGAGGATAATGGTTTGCAGCTATTAGCTACAACAGTTATGAAGGCTCTATAGAAACATGGAAAGATAAAAGCCGTCTGTATGGAAAAGGCTCGAATGAAATACACCACAGTGATCACAGTGGCTCTGCTGAGATGATGGAATTATGACTCATCCTCCAGACCTTCCTTTCTTTTAATCTTTACCAAAATGTTATATTTAATGACTGTGAGTATATTAAAAGTAATAAAACAGGAAAAAGAGTAAAGGGAAAAGTCAATGGCTGGCAGTTAAGTGCTGAGATACAATTGACCTTAGGCAAGATGGTAGTGATACTGATTAGAGGTCTTCCCTAGAGATTTCTCTACTTGGCCACTTTTCCTTTAGGCCTTGTTTGCTTCTCTGATTTGCCGCTTCCCCTGCCCCATGCTTCTCCAACTATCCCAGTCTGGGTTTTTTTTTTTTCTTTCAACTTTTCTAGTATGCCTTCAATAAAACCTACCTGTCTTATTTTTTCTTGCTAGGACCATCAATTATTCCTAAATAATGACATGGTAAATGTGAATGAGTTAATATGCAGCCTCCTTTGGTGAACATACAGCTAGAGATAACGACACAAAGGAATAATTGGAGTCCTTCCTTGGTTTATTCAACCTCCACAGATCTCTACTTTCATCCATCCATCCATCCATTCATTCATTCACTCACTCAGCTTTGTCCTCGTCAGTGATTTTTATGATGACCCAGAAGGCACGTTTACCATATTTGTGGATCATTTGAAGCAGGAGCTATAGAAGGTCCACAGGATGGCAGAGACCACAAAGACTTCGACGGGCCAGAGAGGCAGACTAAAACAAACAAGAGGCTTAAACAACACGCACAGGGTCTGCAGCCTGAGTCAACCCAAGCCGCGGCTGCACAAGGGCAGCCAGATAACAGCTCTCGTGAGAAAGCCTTGGGGCTTTCACCGAGAGTAAGTTCCGGAAGAGTTCAAGGTATGAAGGCACTGACAGAAAAGGCTCCTTTGATCTCAGGTCCCAGGAACAGAAGCAAGTTCTCTCTGTAGCAGCCCCTGGGAGGAGCGGGAGGAGCAGGAGGAGCAGGCGAACCAGGAGTCCAGCGCTGGGAGGTAGAGCCTCAAAAAGCAGGCAGAATTCCAAGTAAAGCCAATGGCGATCTTATAAACAGCAGCAGTGCCCACCCATGCGAGGGAGAAGGTAGTCAGGAGCAGACAGGAGCATGAGTAGCAGGAACAGGAGGAGCCAGGGAGCCCAGGCCAGTGGCCCCTGAAGTGCCACCAGTGCAGTGCCGCCCTGCTCTCAGTGGCACTGGCCTCATCTCCAGGAGGGGGCTGTCCCTTGTGCTTCCTTCTCCACGCTGCTCTTCCCACCTGAACGATTTTCCTTCCTCGCTCCCACTGGGCCTTCCCACAGGCTTTTCTCTCTGCCTGAAAGGAAAACTACCTCTAGGAGGAGAGAAATGATAGTTGTGCTGCATTTTCAATCCTGAGCGTGTCACCTGCAGGGACACTGATATGCTGGAGCCTTGTAAGCTGAGCTAGATGGAATTTCTGGAGCGTGTCAGCTGAAGGGTAACCAAAGGGGCGTGGATGTTGAGGCTGGAGACAAGATGCCCACGGCACAAGAGGTGTTTTTACGTGTTCAATAAATTTTCATGTGGAGATATTAGAGCATTGAAGAGGAAATCCACAAATTGACTCAGTAGATGGGTTGAATGGCTTTTAAACCCAGTACCAGATGTTTACGTTCTTTGAAAATGGGGGCATTTCAGTCACAGTGGTAGTTTCCCATAGCACGACTTTTGAGCCAGTGGAGTCATCAGCATCTGATCAGTAAAATCATACATGTGCCTACCTGGTGAACTCCACAGAACTTCTTAGCAGAGATTTGGGCGTGTGTGCTTTTTAGACCAAGGAGCCTGAACTGTCCGGAGGATCTGTACCGTGAAGCTTTTTAAAATGTAACACAGAAGGGTTTTATGAGATCATCCGGTTCTTGTATTCAACCATACATATTTGCATTATGCAGAATATACCCATAGAGTATTTTTTCCTTTTGTATCAAGCCACCTAACCCAAGTGGGAAAGAAATTCCTGACTGATCCTCAGTGACTGTAGCTGATCAGCTCCGCGCTTGGTCTTTGGAGGAAGATGAGAACCCAGGCTCCCTCCTGTCTCTCACACTGGTGCTCCAACACCCTTATTCAGTCTCAAATATTAAAGCTGATGGATTTAGCAACAGTGTGCTTCTGAATAGGGGCGAGAAAGAAACCTCAAGAGAATGTTTGTAGCTGATAACAAGAGAGAAGTGTCTGGTTTTGCTAACCAAACAGGAGATGAAATGTTCTTTTGTATGTGAGCAGGAAGCAAGCAGATTGTCTAGTTCAATAGCTTTTTATACCCACCAGCCGTGTTGAATTCCATCTTCTCCATCAGTATTATCTATAAAACCTCTTTCATTAGAGATTTAGTTAGGAGAGTGCTGTAGCCTGTTCTCATTCAAAGGTATTATCTCTTTCGGGTAGAGGACTGGGAGCTATACCTTTATTCCCCATATCTAAGCTAAAATGAAATCAGGAACAAACCCTTGTGACAATTTGTAGCATTTTTGAATTCTTTGTGAGAAAGCTAATGCAACTAACAAAGAAGTCATAGTCAATAAATTGGTGACTCTAATTAAAAGCAACTTTTCAAAAGAGTAGTTGGGAAATGTGGAAGCCCTTACTGCAGCATGGTTTTCATGTAAATCTTAGATTTGACTGTCACTCTATTAACCTTAAATAATTAAGCAACATATTAATATCATTGATTAGCATCTTAGATTATAAAGATTGCTTCAGCTGTCCGTCAAATACCTGTTCTGGCTTTACAGACACAACGTAGATTCATTGCTGGCAGCAGGTTTGGAAAATGTCTCTATGAGTTAAATATATCAAAATGGCATTTGAAAAAATGTATAAGCAAATTAAACCTTTGTACATGGTACTATGGACCACTTTCACCCAGAGTCAAGTGAATGTCCCTCCTGAGAAGCCCTCCTTGGGTTTTCCCTGCCAATAAATATGCCTTTTCTTCTTTGAGCCCATGGAGGACTCAACACCCCTCCAGCACTGGAAGGCCGCTCCTGCATTGCAGCCTCTTCAACTGTCCACCTCCTTATCACAGTCCAAGCCCTTTAGAAGGCAAAGATGATGGCTCTCCATCAGTGTTTTCAGCCCTAACCCAAAGCCTGGCCCCGCTGAATGCTGCAGAAGGACGATGCTGACAGCTTCTCCTTGAAAGACAGTGTAGGAGTGACAAGCAGCTCTCAGGTGAGACCAACAGACACTGTGGCTCTGCACCTATGTCCCAGGCTGTGTTCTGGGCTGGAGGACCAGTGAGGAGAAGGATCAGCTGTCAGCTGGAAGGGGTTCTGTGGGATGATGCTATGGGTTTTAGAGGACGCAGGGGTGCGGGAGGCAGAGAAAGGAGCCAGGGAGAGTGGTAAGGAGAACTGGAAAAATAGAAAGGGCTGGTGAAGCCAGCAGGTAAGCAATGCCTCCGGCAGTCTTCCTTGCCTCTGAACCAGAAGGGATCCAGGGACAGTTTAGTGGCTCAAGTCCTGCGGCTCCAGGTGCCCAGACGTGCATTTCCTGTGTGGAGTGGCCGGGGCCTCTCCTTGGTGTGCAGCCCAGAAGTGTGGCAACTTCGGGTTGCCCAACCTTCCCAGGCGGGGAGGTAGTCCAGTCCTTCAGGAAGAGTCGCTGGCTCCGTTCAAGTGCCATCACAGCCCCTTGTATTATGTCCCTCTGACGGGTTCCAATAGGGCTATTTTTCAAACCTGCGGTATTTACAGAGACAAGACTGGGCTGCTCCGTGCAGCCCAGGACGATTTCAGCCTTTGAGGTAATGGAGACATAATTGAGGAACAACGTGGAATTAGTGTCATAGCAAATGATCTAGTGCCTCAAGTTAATTTCACCCGGTTGTGGTCAGAGTCACTCATCTTGAGTAGCAAGCTGCCACCAGAAAGATTTCTTTTTCGAGCATTTAGGAAATAAAGTTCAAGTGCTGTGCGCTTCCAAGTTGCAGGAGCAGTTTCACGCCTCAGCTTTTTAAAGGTATCATAATGTTATTCCTTGTTTTGCTTCTAGGAAGCAGAAGATTGAGGAAATGACTTGGGCGGGTGCATCAGTGCGGCCGAAAAAGACACGGACGCGCTCCCCTGGGACCTGAGCTGTTTCGCAGTCTTCCCAAAGGTGTCAGGCAAGCGTCAGTTCCCCTCAGGCGCTCCAGGTTCAGTGCCTTGTGCCGAGGGTCTCTGGTGCCTTCCTAGACTTCTCGGGACAGTCTGACGGGGTCAGAAGCGGGGGGACAGCGCGGGAAGAGCAGGCAAGGGGAGACAGCCGGACTGCGCCTCAGTCCTCGGTGCCAAGAACACCGTCGCGGAGGCGCGGCCAGCTTCCCTTGGATCGGACTTTCCGCCCCTAGGGCCGGGCGGCGGAGCTTCAGCCTTGTCCCTTCCCCAGTTTCGGGCGGCCCCCAGAGCTGAGTAAGCCGGGTGGAGGGAGTCTGCAAGGATTTCCTGAGCGCGATGGGCAGGAGGAGGGGCAAGGGCAAGAGGGCGCGGAGCAAAGACCCTGAACCTGCCGGGGCCGCGCTCCCGGGCCCGCGTCGCCAGCACCTCCCCACGCGCGCTCGGCCCCGGGCCACCCGCCCTCGTCGGCCCCCGCCCCTCTCCGTAGCCGCAGGGAAGCGAGCTTGGGAGGAAGAAGAGGGTAGGTGGGGAGGCGGATGAGGGGTGGGGGACCCCTTGACGTCACCAGAAGGAGGTGCCGGGGTAGGAAGTGGGCTGGGGAAAGGTTATAAATCGCCCCCGCCCTCGGCTCCTCTTCATCGAGGTCCGCGGGAGGCTCGGAGCGCGCCAGGCGGACACTCCTCTCCGCTCCTCGCAAGCAGCGGCGGCGGCTCAGAGCGGGCTCCGGGACTCAGACGCAGCGGCCAGCGGGCGCCTGGCGGCGAGGATTACCCGGGGAAGTGGTTGTCTCCTGGCTGGAGCCGCGAGACGGGCGCTCGGGGCGCGGGTCCGGCGGCGGCGGAGAACAAGAGGAAGGACTTGGGCGGCCGGGTCGTTGGCCGCGGGGAACGCGGGCACCGGGCGAGCAGGCCGCGTCGCACTCACCATGGTCTTCTGCTGGGACACCGGGGTCCTGCTGTGCGCGCTGCTAGGCTGTCTGCTTCTCACAGGTGAGGCGCGGCCGGGGGCCGGGGCCTGAGGCGGTCTGCGATGGGGCGGCCGGAGGGCAGAGCCTCCGAGGCCAGGGTCGGGTGCACGCGGGGAGACAGGGCTGCAGCCCCGAGAAGCTGGCTACGGCGAGAACCTGGGACACTAGTTGCAGCGGGCACGCTTGGGGCCGCTGCGCCCTTTTTCCGAGGGAGCGCCTCGGGGAGTGGCTGGCCTGGACCCGCGAGCATCAGCGCTCAGACGGGGTCCGCGCTGGGGCTGTCCGTTTGCGACAGGGTTGCCGATCCCTTATGCAGCTGTTGGGTTGGGGTCTCACTGCCGAGGCCTCGGGCACTAGGAGCCCCACGCACCTGGACCTGCCTGGCACCCAGAGCCCGCTCCCAGGCGGCCTGGCGCAGATACACGGGGTCGCCTGGAGCCGGGAGCAGAGGCTCCTGAATGCCTGCCAGGCTGCCCAGGGCGGCGCTGGGCTGAGGCCGGGGCGTTGGTGATATTGGGCACCGGCCGCGACCTCGCGCCACGAGAGTGAAGGAGGGGAGCCGATTTGGAGGAGACGCGTGCCTGCGGGGAGCAGGAGGAACGCAAGAGAGGGCCAGGGCCGGCATCTCATGACCCGCTAGGGCCCCCGAGCCGGACTGTCCCGGGGAACGCGCGGTGAGCGCCCGCTCCTCCCAGCCGCGCGCGGACCGCGGGGCCCCAGTGCGCTGCGCTCAGCCACCGGGTGGGGCCTCTGCCGGGAGCAGGCGGGGTGCGCCGTCCAGCCAGTGTCGCCGACATCAGTGACCCTGACCAACGAGGGCAGCCCAGGGCCCAAATACTGTTAAGTTACTGACTTATAAGCCTAGCCTTTAAAATCCCAGCGAAGAGAGGGCGGGCGATTTTGACCAAACGATGCGGTTTGAGGAATAGGTGAGGTCCGCCCGCCACCTAAGTCAGCCTTCGCTGGGCGTTTGGGAGACGGGCGGTGGAACCGTCAGGGGCTGGGGGTTTTACCAGCAGTTAGACCGCCGCCATCGAGGGGTCAAAGCCCCAAGGAACTTGAGGGTTCGGACTCGCAGCCTCTGCTCAGTGGGGCTGAGTGGCGGAGCCTTGTGCCTCGTTCCCCTGGGCGCAGAGAGCCAGATTTCGGAGCGCCTTTCTTTTAAGCATCGTGGAGAAAAGGTAAAATACGAAATAAAATACAGTAGTATAAAATAAATCATTGCAATGATTCCCGGGAGGAAAAGTCAATAAGATGGAGCATATTAAAACCACCACCACCACAACAAAAAAAGCTTGTTAAACCTAAAAAGCAGTAATAGTTAAATATTCTTTCTCAGTGGGAAGACTAACTAGAAGGTCAGTTTCCAAGTAACAAGTAATAGTTCCAGTTAGATTGGTGAAACTACTGAACCCGGAGACAGGGCGAAGTAGTAACTTCTGAGAACTCACTGTAGGTTGGGAAAGATGCTAACATAACTCTATTAAATAAAATGTTGTATTTTCTATTTCACAAATACATTTTTTGTTTTGAAAAGTCACTTGTATTAAAATATAATTGCTTAGAG
Source organism: Papio anubis (assembly GCF_008728515.1). Taxonomy (NCBI): domain Eukaryota; kingdom Metazoa; phylum Chordata; class Mammalia; order Primates; family Cercopithecidae; genus Papio; species Papio anubis. The sequence continues at coordinate 7,699,688 of NC_044990.1, read as the reverse complement.
AATTTAAATACCTCACTCGACTATTATGTAAAGATAAATCTAGGTAAATTACATGAATCTAAAATTATGGAGGGAAAAGTATGTGATTTATTAGTTTTTCTACTTCACATAGATATATCTTTATTTCAAAAACATGCTGACTTTAGTGAAGCATCGTTTTGTTTGTAATTGGGACCATCTTAGTTCGGTGGAAACTTTACAGAAACGTGAGTGGGATCCTCTTGTGATTTTTCTTAGATTATAATTTACTGAAATGGGGCAGCAGTTTTCGAACTCTGATTTTGTTTTTTTTTTTTTTTTTGCACTTTTTTGGAAGAAAGGACTAACATTGGCAAGGTGAGAGCCTCTTTACCTGACAGTTAACAGAATACTCTGTTAGCTCATGTTAGCTCAGTCTGCAGCGTGGGTGCTTTTGAAAACCCATAGTTTCTCTGTCTGGTTAACAAACATCTCACAGTAAAACCATCAGCTACCACCTACTTTACAAACCCTATCAGGGCTTTCATGCTCAACTGAGGGGCTGCATATCCGGGAAGCAATGTCTAGTAAGAAGCCACATTTCCGCCCTGCAGAGTTCTCTTGCATCATTATGAACCTGGGTCTGCTTTCCTTCAGGTGCTATGTAATCTTTGAATACTTATCAGCTATTAATATTATGTGTGTGTGCATGCCTGGTGTGCACATGCATTGAGATGTAAAATAACCAGAGGCTCAGTAATACAAAAAGATAATGCCTTTCCCCTCTAAAGAGTTTATTTACCTCTTCCAGATCTTCTGGGAAATAAAAAGATGCTAATAATTCAGATACTTTCAAGTCCTCTCTATTGCTCTTTCTCTGTAAAGGATACCAGTACTCTTTCTCCAGCTCTGAGCCTCATTTCCTACTTTTAAGGTATCACAGCCTGGATGAAAGCTACAGATCTTTTTCTTTGTTCTCATTTTTCTTGAGTTCTTAAACAGCTAACATTTACAATTTACTATAACTAAGTGGAAATATTGAAATCGTGAATTTTGTGAAGGAAGTCCACATTAATAATATTAATGTGTACATGAAAATACCTATTTCAAATTGAATGTAATGAATCTCTTAAAGTTATTTTTTTGTAACAATTTTTGTTGTTTTCCCCAAGGTTTTTTATGAAGCTGCACTTTTTTTTAGTCTAAATTGCATATTCGAAATACTAATTATTTAGGAGCTTTGGCAGCCTACATAGTTTTCCAACTGATGCATCATGTTACAAATGAACTGTAGGTGACTACTTACTCCAGTTTCTCAAATATTTTTACTTTATATTTTAGCACTTTGTTCCATTTTTTTAATTTCCCTCTTGGAAATTCTATAATAGGCTATCTGGTTTCTTTTCTAATGATCACCAAATGGGTACTTTGCTTTCGTATGTAAAATGAAGACGTTAGAATAGGTGGTTGATTTCTAAGGCCCTTTCCTGACTCCAAAATTCAATTAATGATTCCAAGAAATGGCCTGAACACCGTGTCTGTCTTTCCCTTTTTCTCTTCCCCACCTTATTTATATTTGTATGTAGAGTGGATGAGAAACCATATGATGCTGGAGCTGTTAGGATGAACTGGGCTTCCCCTGCTAATCACATTAAATTTTCTTTTTCTCTAGTAGTATGTACCTAAACAGCCTGTCAATTTGGCCTTGTGTAGGCTGTTTTGGAAGAGATGGGCTGGTAGAGGACGCCTGAGCCAGCAGTCATCTTTATCTTGGGCTTTTTTTACTAGTAGAATGTATAACTCTATAAAGTAGATGCTCCCTCAAAACTCTAGTGGCATTAACTCTTCTAAGGATAGCAGTCATTTTAAACCCCTATTTATTTCTTGAATTTTAAAAACCAACACTTATTTGCTTCAAAATGGCTTTATTCTTTTAAAAAAAGTTCCAGATTTTAACAGGGATACTAAACTCCTTATTTAAGATTGAGCCTACTTTATATGACTTTTAAGAAACTAAGTAATTACTTTGTTCTTTCCAAAAATGATCGAGACATTTATAAATCTACTTCAAATTTATTTAATATGGAAGTTGAAAGTGATGTGTTACAAAAAAATGGTTTCACATTGACCAAAATAATGTAATGTCCTTGAGGGAGATTATGCAGCCAGTCGTGATCTACACAGCAGAGTTATGGCTGATGTTTGACCTGGCTTGGGCAGTTGGGCAAGACAAGAACAAATAACAGAGTAAGTAGCTTCTGTAGTGCTTTAAACTGAGATGTGTATGTGGGTGGGGATAAGAATGGAGAGAAAGCGAGAGAAGCTATCTTGGCATATGAATGTTAAAAGCGAAGCCTGCTGGTGTTAGTACAGACCAGGAGTGTCTAGTTCTTGGTTTGGATCTCACAGTTAGGGGTCTGTTGGGTGTTAAGTAAATATCATCATTTTTCAGTGCGTTCGTCATTGCAGGTAGGGGAGGAAGGGCATCTGAAATCATACCAGACTTTTTTTTAAGTAAAATATATTAGTGTGAGTAGTTAAAAGCATAGACCATCTGCTGCATTTGGTTTAAGCAATTTGGTGGAACCGAACAGTCCATTCTGCTCCATTGGCCTTCATTGACAGGAGAGGCTCGTAAGAAATGACAAGATCTCCTGCCAGATGCTTTCCAGGATCACTGGTGGTTCCTCGCACTCTTGGGTGCTGTGGAAATTGCATGCTGCTGATTAAATTGCTGGATTTTATACCAGATTGAGGGAGGGGAAGGAAATGGGAGGAATGGGGTATTTGAGGGAGGGCTTGAAAAGAAAGCCTCTGACTTAGCTCACGGGGCTGCAGGGGGGTTCATTAAGGAAACAGTTGCATTGAGTCTGCTGAAGATAGTGGACTAGATTTCCTGCATTGCCGCTGGGGCGGATGTGGGGAGATGTCAAGAATTCCTGGGGATTTCCCATCCGTCTTGGTAAAGCTGGATGCCTGAAAGCCATTTCTGATTGCTGCTCCTTTCCTCAATTTTGAGCTCTTTGAGGGACTTGATCTTGCCTCACAGACACATACGCACGTTGTAAGAGCTAGACGGAACCTCATAGACCCCATCTACTCATGCCAGAGATGGGAAAACCGGCCCAGAGGAGGCCAGTGCTGTTTTTCAAGGTCAACAGCTGGCTAGTGGCAGGCCCAGGAACAGAACCTGATATTCCTGCTACAGACAACATCTCTTCTTCACTGGTGTATTTCCTCTTCCCCAAACGGAAGACAGATGTTCAAATATTTATTGACTAACATTATTACAGTGCTAAAATTTCTTTCGAAATGACATCTTTTTAATATGAAGTTTTCTTCTATTTTCTTAAAGCACATAAGGGGTTTAAACTAAGAATCAAAATGATGGCTGCTTAGTAGCATGCCAAGAGATTTGATGAGAAGATTAACTTTCCTTACGAGCACTTGGCATCCTTTTTCTGAACAGCTGTGGCTTACATACTTGTGGCTTATGATACTAGCTTTGTCTTTCGCCACTTCTCTCCACACACACACTGGGTTCCAGCTACACAAACTCTACCCTAGTCAAACAAATTACTCCCCCTTCTTCAGAGGCGCCTTCACTTTCATCACTGTGTTCATGCTGCTCGGCTGCCTGCAAGACCTTTTCCCTCCCTCTGTGTCTCCTCCTCCCCTACTTGCAAGATCCAGCCCAGTAATCACCATCTCTGGGAGCTCCTCCTTGGAGCTCCCAGACAGCACTTGCCATTTCTTCTGCTCTCCTATAGCCCTGCGGTGTACCCCTCCTCCAGTAATTCTCACTTTGCATTGTTAGGATTTTATGTATCTGTGTCCTTTCTCTTTGGGAGAGACCCCATGTGTTAGCTGTCAGACCGCTGGTACCTAATATAAAGCCTTGTACAGAGACTCTGGGTAAGTGTTGGAATGAATGAGTAAATTGATGAGTATGTAGCCACACTATCATTTCAAAGAAGCAATCTCAGATACAAATTTATTCCATGAATTTATTCCAGTATAGTAATGTGCTCCTGCCTGTTCATTTCACCTCATTTACAAGGGATTACTTACAGCAACTGTTCTCAACAGATAATATTTGTCCTCTTCAGTGAGCAATTGAGATGTATGAGATCAGCTATGCTCTTCGACTCTCTGAGAAACTATCTCGTGTCCTCCCCTCCTGTGTGGGCACAATGCTTCACTGGGGCCTCTGAGCCACCAAAGCCAGGCTCTGGTCACTGCAGGAGTCCTGTCTTGGCCTCTGTTGGTGAGGTGCTAAGCACTTCAGCCTTGTTCTGCAGTGTGTTATGCAATTTTTAGAGAACAGAGTCCTCAGATTTTAGGGTTTGACTTTTTTGCCCTCTCTTAGACTCAAACCCAAGTCCTTGGGTATTGGGCTGAGATGCATAACTGAACAACAGAGGTCTGGCCACAGTCAGAACCAACTCTGTTTTAATAGGGGCATTGGTTATAGGACCACACTGGTCTAACTTCCTCTTTCTTTAGGATGAGGTCTCCTCAATGCCTCATATAAATGGGTTCCTGGCAGGACCACCCTACTGGGTGTTAGACATATTCTTAAAAATTGGAATCCCATGGCTTGGGCTCAAACTGGTGCCTCCCTATCCTCACCCCCATCCCGGCCCATGCTGCGCGTGCCCACACCGTACTCCAAAACATGCTTCTCACTGTGTGCTCCGAGGTCCAGAAACATCAGCATCCCCTGGGAACTTGATGACTCAGAGCCTATACTTTAATAAAATCCCCACGTGTTTGTTTGTTTTTTTCATTAAAAATCGAGAAGCTTTGATTTTAGTAAAGGATCCAAAGTCAGTTCTGGTGTCAGGGTTCATTTCCTTTTATTTTTATTTATTTATTTTTTGAGACAGAGTCTTGCTCTGCCGCCCAGGCTGGAGTGCAGTGGTGCAATCCTGGCTCACTGCCACCTCCACCTCCCAGGTTCAAATGATTCTTGTGCCTCAGCCTCCCAAGTAGCTGGGATTACAGGCATGTGCCACCATGCCTGGCTAATTTTTTTGTATTTTTTTGTAGAGACAGGGTTTTGCCATGTTGGCCAAGCTGGTCTTGAACTCATGGCCTCAAGTGATCCACCCGCCTCGACCTCCCAAAGTGCTGAGATTACAGGCATGAGCCACCACGCCTGGTCCCATTTCCTCTTCACTAATACCCTAGTGATGAACTTTGACATGTGTGACTAAGGGACTAGACCTGGGCCAGCCAGGAATCTTTCTCTTCTGGCTCCCATGTTGGTCTCGTGCCACCTTCTGCTGGGACATCTGTGTCCTCCTCCAAAATTCTTTACAAAATCTTGTACTTGGCTTAGACTTGTAATCAAAGTAAACAGAGGTTGTGGTCTTGAAGAATACCATGGTTTACCAAATCATGGGTGGCGAGATCAAGGTCCTGGAAAATATGGATTTGGTGGGAAATAGTAAAGATGCAATTAAATAGCCAGGTTTTAACCATAAGGTTCTACGAGGCTTTTACTTCTGAAAGAAAATGACTTGGTGGCAAAAACCAGCAGTGGTAAGTATCCTGCAGAATTTTTGGTTGTCAGGGAGGTGTCATTGTCTTGCTGCATTGTGCTGCCGCCGATCACACATTTCATGTGCCTCTTACTGGCATGAAATTGAATGTATTTGCACTTACATTCTTCCTTGTCATCATTGCCAGTCTTGACAAATGCTTTTACCTTTTCACAGATTATCATGGTGCTCGCAGGCACTTTTTCTCAGCCTGGTCTTCTATCCTTCTATTTAATGGGTGGAGCACAAATGGATTTCCTCTCAAGCCACAGAACCACCCATGTGGTCTACACAGGCAGAGCTACAACAATTATCAGATTCTTTTGTTAAAAGGGGCCTGAGGTGAACCTAGCAGAAATGAAAAGCCTTGGCTGTTATTATACACAAATATAAAACCACTTAAACTCAAGGCCACCTTTAGCAAAACCCTAATTAGGAATTAGTCTGCCAAGTGATTTCTATGAAAGCCTTTGCCTCTCTCTAGGGCCACGATCCCCAGCCTGGGCTCTACATTAGAATAATCTGGAGAGCTTTTAAAACTCCTCGGGTCTTGGCTGTAGCCCTGACCAATTTAATAATGAACTCTTGAGAGGGACCTGGGTATAGGTAATTTTAAAGCTCCTGGGTGATTCCAATGGACAGCTGAGGTTAAGAATCTCAAAGTTCATCACACATTAGAATCACCTGGTGGGCTTGTAAAACTGGCTGGCTGGGCCCCACCCCAGAGTTTCTCAATCAGTAGGCCTGGGGTAGGGCCAAGAATTTGCTTTTCTAACAAGTTCCCAGGGGATGCTGTTGGGCCTGGTCCAGAGATCATACTTGGAGAACCTCTGCCCAGGGGCTAGTTTGAGAGACCTGGCCACATGGGAGGCACCTGCCCAAAAGCCAATCTGTAAAAGGCACTAAACCATCACTAGACAGACGACAAGGTGGAAGAAATGACGAGAATTCCTGCCAGGAAGAGTATGTGTTGGTGGAGTATGCAAGAAAGAATACTTGGAGCAAATGCCGGGGCATTGAATCAGTGAGTCTAGATTAAATTGCCTTCCGAGGGGAGGGGGACTGTTTCGCCGAGTGAGGTAGGTATGTTAGCGGCAGAAGTGAATTTATGGTCTAGACTAACAATAGTCCTCCTTCTCTGCCTTATGCTGTGGAGCGCTCAGTCTTTCCTCTATGTAAATATTGGCAAACACCATACTGTTGGCCTGTCCCGGGCACCCCCATGTCTTGGTCCAGCCCTGGTTTCCTCCAGTAAGCCTGCAAAATTGCCTCTCCAACCGGGCCTCCGTATCTGCATTTCTGGGGCTGGGATCAGTATGGCTCCCACTTGGGTGGCTGAATTCTATCCGGTGGGGCAGGGTGGCCTCCTGACTTTCATGATGTGTCAGGGTTCTGTCCCCACTGTTGTGAAAAGCTACTGCTGGCTGGAGACAGAGCTGGCCTCCTATTGTGTGAAACCACGGTCCTGGGACACTTCTTCTGAAACACCAATTCAAGCTGCTTCCCCCTTGCTGGGGGCATCCAAGGTAACCTGTAGAGCATTTCATTCTTAATATTGCATGAGCTCCACTTTGGCGCTTTTATTTTCAAATACAGAAAGAGCATACACTTGAACGACCACACAGTCACTGTTTCTACAGGGCTGAGGCACAATAGCCATTTGGATCTGCCATCTGTTGCTACATAACAGGATGTGCCAAAACGTAGTCACCCACCACAACAGTGCATTATGCTTCAGGATTCTTTTAGACCTTTGGGCTAGCCTCAGCTGAGTAGTTTTCCTTGGAGTCTCACCTGGGTCTCTCATGCATCTCTAGTCCCTGGCATTTCAACTGGGTCCTTGGTGCTGGGCCTCCCTGTTCATGAGATCTTTCCTCATTCAGTAGCCTGGCCCAGGGCTTCCTTTTCCTGGGGGCAGCGGTGTTGCAAGAGTGTAATAGTGGAAGCTGCAAGGCATATTGAGGCTTAGGTTTTGGAACTCCTACAACACCACTCTACCACATTCTATTGGTCAAAGCAAGCCCAGCTCAGATTCGAAGGGTGGGAAGCAGATGCCTGTCTGTGTGGAGAGGAGCACAGCCTCACCAGTGGACCACACCACTGTTCCACACTTCATGTTTGCTTTTCAGTCTAGCTATTAGGCTGGAGTTTGGCCAAGAAAATACAGTAAATAACTTATAATAGTAAATAACAATAAATACTACATAATACCTTGACCCTTCTAAACAGTATCTGGGAGTTAAAGAAAACAACAGGCCCCAGAGAAGAGCTTTCTGTTCATACGTCAAATTTTGTTTTGGGTACCTGGCAGGCATGCGGGGCGGCAACCTCTGATGACTAACATGACACCAGCAAGGGAGGACAGCTGACCCCAAGATTCTGAGTGCAGGCAGCGCTGCAGCTTCTTGGGGCTCCTATCATAGAGGCCCTGATTTAGCACCTTTCTCTGGAGGTGCAGAGACTGCAGGGACAGATATGCTTTCGGGGAGGGAGAAAGGAGGCAACCAAGCCCTACTGACTATACAATCAATATATGTATTGATTGACATACATTATTTTACTCAGTCCCGAGAGATACGGTCCTCTTAACCATGCAAAAACTGATGCTTAGGTAAATTAAATACTTTACCTACGACCACAGAAGTGGTAAGTAAACCTGGAATTATTTGAATCTGAGTCTATCAGACTTGCAAACCGGACATTTAGGGCTCCCCCTACCATGCCTTCGAACCTAAATGAAAAGAGGAGAAGGAAATAGCATCAAGGGGAGTGTGCTAGTCTTTCCCTCCTTCTATCCTTGGAGTTTGGCCATCTCCAAAGAATGTGAGAAGCCACTGCTACTCCAGCTTCAAGTGGCCTTGGGAGATTCCACTGCTGTATGTGGCAGACACTGTTCACCTCTCCAATAAGACAATTTTAATCATGTGGGTTTTCTTATCATAGGCATTCAAGGACCTCCCAAAAAACTTAAAGTCAGAAAAAAGGAGCCCTGAAGCTATCAAGGACATGATTTTATGTGGACTTCCAAACTGCTTTCCCAGATATGACTTTAAACCAGTTCAGATGACAAAGAACAGCATGAGACCCGCACTTTATTCTAGAAAAACTCGTATCAGGCAGGTCCTAGGAAAAAGCTGGGACTGCCCTCTCACAGGTGGTTTCCAGGAATCCAATGTGGACTCCTCTGCACCTTTCAGGTCCCAGAAAGCTCACAGCTTTTCCAGAATGAAATTGAAGTACCTCAGGGAACGACCCGGAAGTGCGTTTGACCCTGAAGGCAGATGCTACATGAATTGGATAGGGGAGGACATTAACTGTCCCCCAGGGAAGGGAAAGGAGTGTAAGTACTGAACATCTCAGCACAGGGCACTTTCTGTGTTAACTCAATCAAGTCTCTTCCTAGCCATCTACCGTGCACACCTGTAACTTTGTTTTATGGATTGAAACCCCAAGACTGAGGAATCCCTGCTGACTTGCTGAGGGCCACCCATTTATGAAACAGCCAAGCCAAGATTCAAACCGAGGTCTTTTTAATTTTGAAATCGGGACTCTTTCCACCATCGTTTACTCAAAATATCTTGAATGATTAAATCTAGGGATTAAAGAAAAAGGCAAGAGTTTTGTTTTCAGGGTTTAGAATAAAAAACTGTCATATTGGTGAGAAAAGACAACCATCCAAGAGACTTTTTCTCAAACAAAGTGACCTGTCAGTCACTTTGATTTCCCTGTTTGATTGGCAGTCCTTGTATAGTGAGCAACACTGGGAGCATTTATTTAAGCCCTGTAGCCCCTATGTCTCTCCCTCCTCCTTAGCATAGACCTATAAGAAGTCAAGAAGGAGAAAATAGTGTTTTCCTTCTTCTTTCTTGACCTGTTACTCGGAGGACACTTTTTCAACCAGAATACTGTCATGTTACCAGAATCTGAGAAAAATCCTATCCTGCCACCTATTGAGGAGTTTTATCTTTCACTCCAAAGAAAAAGCTGGAAAGTCTGGTCAAATAGATACATGCTTTAGATGGAAATTAGATGGAATGGTGTATATACTATGTAAAAATATATATGGTGGCTATATATGTAAAAATCCACTGTTGGATTTTTATGGTTGTTTTCTTTCTCTAAGTTGGCATTAGAGAAACTAAAAATATATGTAAACAGATGGGGAGGCAGGGATATACTAGAGAGGATTGCAAACAATTTCAAAAGGCAATGTAAACTCTGGCAACAACACTGCATCTATGATTAATGGTATTGTTTTCTTTTTCGGAAACATTGTCTAACTCTCTTTTTCCACTTAATGTCTCCTGCTTGATCAGATTTTTGTTCTCTGCTATTCTTTGAACATTTTTATGGCTTCAGAATCCTCTCCATAAGGAACTCTGGTACAACTAGAGAAAAAATATATGTGTGGAAACTGAGTAATTGCAGTGCCCTGGAATGGACTTTGGGTACCTGTAACTTCTTGAGCGTTAGGAAATATTTGACACACATTGTTGGTGTACAAACTAAAAGTGGTTCAACCACTCACACTCCCATCCTATCCTCTGTCTTCAAAACTGGTCAATGAAAAATACCCTATCAAAGTATTTGCTACACAAAGTCACTTAAAAGGCAAATGGGAAATTCAGGAAACTAACAGGAAAGAATTTTCAGGAATTTCTACTTCACTTTAGCCTTTTGGGACTGACATTAAACTTAGTGGTTCTATATCCAGATATATCTTTTCTTAGAGGGAGTAAAATCCTAAACTGTATAGAAGTAAAGTTTGCTTGATTGTTGCTATTTCTTAAATGTGCTTTGTAGTCCAAACCGATGGACATGGGATTGCCTTGCTGGAGTAATTCATTCACCATTTTGGGATAATGTTAAATACAAACTTAGGAGGGGAGGTTTAAGAAATACTCCTCTTCCAGTGATTTGGAGGGCTGTCTTTTCTTTTCCTTTTCTTTTTTTTTTTTTGAGATGGAGTTTCACTTTTGTTGTCCAGGCTGGAGTGCAATGGCATGATCTCGGCTCACCACAACCTCCACCTCCCGGGTTCAGGCAATTCTCCTGCCTCAGCCTCCTGAGTAGCTGGGATTACAGGCATGCACCACCATGCCTGGCTAATACTGTATTTTTAGTAGAGACGGGATTTCTCCATGTTGGTCGGGCTGGTCTCAAACTCGTGCCTGTCTCAGCCTCCCAAAGTGCTGGGATTACAGGAGTGAGCCACCACACCTGGCAAGGGCTGTATTTTCTCCCACAATCTCATGAGGAAAAACATGAGTCATATTAAATTTAATTTTCCTAATCCCAATTTTATAGCCAGTCATTATTCTAGATTCATACCCAGTTTCCAAGCTGAGTTCAGGCATGTGTAGAAGACTTTTATTTTATAACATTTTAATACATTCATTTAAAGATGCTCAAGGGATTATCATCAAGTAATCCATTATATTTTATTTTGAGGTATAGATACGGTCGTATTCATTGTGTTACATGTTCATCATTGAATAAGTGTTCTTATTTTTTAATTTAGCTGAGTTTTACTAAGATATATCACTTATGTTGGTGAAGAATGTGTGACTTCCTATACTAAAAGATGGAGTCTTTAAAAACACAGTGTACATAGTTTGCAGGAGATCTCTATTTGTTGACTTATCTTCCATATTTCTTAGTATTCACCTATTCTACTTCTAAATGACATCTCCTAAGAGGCCAGCTTAGAGCTGAAAGACCTTCAAGAAGAAGGAATGTTTTTGATCCATCTTTGCAGTTGTGAATCCAGTACAGTGCCTGGCACATAATAGTCATTCAATAAATACTGGCTAGACTGACTGAAATCATATCCTGAGCCATTTCTCCGGGTCTGAGACCCTTCTAGGAGTCATGGTTCCTCATTGGTTCCCCTTCTAAGTGTGTGTGTGTGTGTGTGTGTGTGTGTGTGTGTGTGTGTGTAAAAGCAGAGGAGGTTAGGAGAAATATGCCCAGGAGCTGGCAACAATTCTCCCAATTCACAGGCAATGTTCTGTTCCTTCCATTTGGGTTATCCTCTAGGTCCAGTGACCATTTTCTCATTTTTGGCTAAGCTGACCATGTTCTCCTGACTCGACTCTAGACTCAGGATTGAGAATGAGGACTTACACTGCCCACCTTCTATAGAATTGCTTCCCAAAATATATTTTCCCTGAGATGAGCCTTCCTGCTAGGATACTGTTAACTGGCTCAGGTTCCCAAACAGCACAGAAGATAGTTAATTGGAACCTTCAATTTCTAGGTACACCAACAAAGCCCGAGTCACTTTTAGAACAGTCTAAAGGCCTCCAGAAATATGTTTTCTATATAATTTGGACTTCATAAACTGCATCAAAGTAAGCTGAAAATTAACATCAGAACTTTATCACATTCAGCCTTCCAATCTCATTTCATCTCTCCTCCATTTTTATATACAAAGCAAATGATATTCTGTCATTATTTGTAATCGATTCTAAAGTTGGAAGTCTGTATGAGGAGAATAGATAAGGCTTTGTACTGTTACAAGGCTTTGTATTGTTATATGTTTGTATTGGTTGCACAGATAGTTACTATTGCCGCCATTGTTTTGTCACCTGGAATGTGAACATTTTGGTTGAAAATGATTTCCTCTTGGCTCTGGGCCATGTGTGGTACTGGCTAGGTGAACTGCCAAAAGGAAGGACACGTTAAGAACATGAAGTCCTGGCTAATGCATCATATCTGACAGTCCTCATTCATTCCCTCATTGCTGAGTCTCCACCCCGATCATCTTCCACGGTGCTCTGTTTCAACAAGCACAACATGACCTGAATATGTATCTAAAGCATGATTACTTGTGGCTTTTTTCCCAGTGGCAGGTGAAGTCAGGTAGACCCCAAACAAAAAATATGCGAACCGGGGCATTGAAAGAAGGTGATAGAGCTTTCTCCTCCCAGTATAGAGGCCGAGGAAAACAGAGTTGTGAGAAACAAGGAAATGTATGTGAAACTGTTAGAAGAAAACAACTGTTTAAAAGGGAAGATGAAGCTTACAGAGTGGAAGGATGTGGAAGTCTTTGAAGGAGAAAGAGACTCTGCTGTTTCTTTTAGCAAATACACATTGATTCTTCAGGTCTCACCTTCAACTTTATTCTTCTAATAAAAGACTCTCACTCCCTGGGCTGAGTGAGGTACCTCCACACCTGGCACTTCCCCATGATAACACACAAATATAATGTAATTTTCTAGTTCTTTAAGCAGAAATTATTTGTTCATGCTAAGCTATAAACGCTGTAAAGGAAGCAACCACGTTTGTCTTGTTCATATACCTCTTGGTCTATGTTCAGAAAATTAAATGAAAGAGTAAATGTTGAGATTAAAGATGGAAAAATAAACAAGGTAAGGGAGTGAAAGAAAGGGGTCATATAGAGAATGTAGTGTGGGGAAAAACCAGCATTGGGTGACAGTAAAAGAAAGATAAGAAGCATAGGTAAATGAGGACAGGGTTCCCAGACTCCTGGAATTGCATCTAAGAGTCCAACCCTTCACCCAATTCATCAGTCTCATCCAAAGGAGGTGGTGGCTTAATTTCACGGACAGCTTCGGCATTGGGCACTTTACTACCTTTCCACAGAGCTGTTCCTTTTGGTTTTATGTAACTTCTGCTTACTGGTTTTGGTTTTGTCCTCCAGAATGAGCCAATTCATAAGTTATTTTAAAGCTGTTAGGTTGGTGGCCAACTGATAACAGAAACTGTTGTTTTTCTTCTATCAGAGATATAGTGTCTTGGATGATTTTTTTTTTTTTTTAAAGGCTAATTTCTAGAAATAAAGTTCTAGGTAGAGTGATGAAGGTGTATGAGTATACATGCCCTGAGAATGAAAACCAGCATTCCCCAGGCATTGAATACAAACAACTCTAAAGTCTTCTACAGGTATTTGTAAGGAAGGCCTTAATACCACATGCCAAAATGAGTGAAAAGTTTTATTTGGTAAATTATTTCTTTTAAAAATTGAGATACTGCTGGTGAAAATGTACTGCTTTTAATAGATTACTTTTCCTTCTAGAACCTTGACTCTCAGCAAAACTTGTATAACATGAATTCCATCTAAGATTTTTTTAAGTTTTTGAAATCTTAGGAAAGCACAGCTCTTATAAATATTTACTACATGAAGGATATCTTAAGAAAATGTGAAATTAGAAAAACATAGAATAAAAACTAACAGTTTAATCAACATGTCCACCCCATTTTCTAAGTATGATTTATCTCCAAAATACGTGTAATGAAAGGCAATTATATTTCAAAGTGTTTAACTTAGAAGGAAACTGATTTTGACAATAGAAAACACAATGGTCAAGAATTGCATTTGATGAGTCTTAGAAATTTGCTAATGTAGCTTTCAAAAACTCAATTCCCCTATGATGGATAACTTTATTGCACACTCTTGGCCATTTAAATCTCAAAGGTCAGAGGGTTTGTATATATTACTGGTTGCAAAGATAGAAATCTTCTCAACTTTCCTGTTAGTGAATTTAAAGTATACCCTTTATGAACAGTCTAAAGGACTCCAGAAAGATGTTTTCTATATAATTTGGACTTCATAAACTGCATCAAAGTAAGCTGAAAATTAACATCAGAACTTTATCACATTCAGCCTTCCAATCTCATTTCATCTCTCCTCCATTTTTATATACAAAGCAAATGATATTGTCATTATTTGTAATTGATTCTAAAGTTGGAAGTCTGTATGAGGAGAATAGATAAGTCTTTGTATTGTTATAATAACACTTGCCTTTTCTTGCATGAATAGCTACAGTGCTAAGGTGCACACTTGTCTATCTCCCTGTTTGCCAGCCTTTCTTCTTCATTTTATTATACAGAAATGTGAAGGCACTATTTGGGAATCAAACTAGAAACTTGAACAATATGCATTTTATGGTAATTTAATATCATCACATTACAGCTCCATGACATATTCCTTTTTTTCCAGAAGGAACTGTGTGTGGATCTGAAGATGATGTCACATGACAGGTTATAAGATGTAGCTGAATAAAATTTAAAAGTTCCAATTCCCACTTGTATATTTTAAGTGTTCCATGGCAAGCTCCCATGCTGAATTGATAAAATATCTCCCAGATCTTTTCTGTGAGACTTTCCTTCTAAGGGAACCCACAGGGATCCACACAAATGATAAATCCATAACATTGAAACATGCTGTCATCATCTCTACAGATGCCTGGAACGTTGACACTGGACAGTAATGAAAGCAGAGTATTTGGTAAAATATCTGGACAGAGACCAAACTGTAATCCTAATGCTATATAAAACAGAAAAACTTTCCATTTTAGATTGCGAGTCACATGCATTCCATACTGTGCTTCCAAACTGGGTGATTGTTTGTTTTAAGAGAACATGGAGGATGCCTTTGGCAGAACTGAAATTTGTAATCCTAAATAATTTAGAGATTAGAAGTCTAACATTAAGGGAGTTCAAGCATTTTATTAGGACTACTACTCTTAATAATACAACTCTATGCAAATGCTCTTGCAGCTAAAAGCATTTTGTCACTGCTCAGATTCTATGATTCTAAGGAGGATGCACAAATTGATTAAAAAAATTAACAAATTACTTTAAAAAGTCAGTTACTTTCATTAAGCCACATGTATATTTAGTCTCACATACACTGAGTGTGTTTATCGAAATGGTACCTCTACTGAGCAATCAGTTATCATGTGTCTTCCAAGTGTTCACAATTGGAAAATGTATATATTCCAGCCTGAAGCAACTTCTGAGTAGCATAACACTACTGGCAATTATGATCCATTCTATAAGACGTGACATCAGAGCTCAGTTTCCCCGCAGACCTCTGAACAGTGACATTGGATAAGAACATAAGCCCGTGGCGAGTATGCTTCAAATGTAACAAGTGCTCTGCCATTGATAGAGAAAACAGAGACGTGTCCAAGCCCTGCCTAACAGACAAAATGTTCCTTTATGCATTTTTAGGGTGTAAAGAGTGTTTTCTCTGTTTGTGGCCCTTTGCATAACCAGACGAAGGTCTACCAGACTTCTCTACCGAGTATTTTACGAGTTACGTCTTGTGCCCTGTCAACCAGATCTTGACCTTTGCCCTAGGCAGCTCAGATAACTTTCATGACATCGTATGGTAAACTGAAATGACATATTGTTAGACAGCTCTGTGGAGGTGAGTTTTGAACTCATTTAATAACAGACCAGCGGTGTAGGAGTGGAGCATTTTTTGGGAAAAGGTAACTCCTTGGTCAGCAGGAGATTTCTCCCAAACCAACCTTAATTAACTCTGATGTCACATGAAAAGGAGTTGTGCATGGCTGTAGGTCATTGGAAGGGTAGGCCCCTGATGGTAGCCTGGTGACAGGCCTAATGATCAATGAATGTGCCCTGTTAAACTGTGACCCACAGAGAAGGCAGTATCAAGTGAAAAGCTCAGAGAGGCACGCGGAAGACATATTCCCATAATAAACATTGACAGTAGGAATGTTGATGGTATTAGAGCATTTTTTCCTGGTAAACATTTTAAACCACACAAATTTTTTTCCTTTTAAATAACTTTTATGAAGCTTAAGGAAAAATGAGTAAAGTCAATGACCCATGTATGGATGGGATGAAAACCGTCCAAGTTCTGATGATTTTAGACTTTGGCCACTTCAGTGTGATGTCTTTTGTGCCAAAAGCTACAAAACCTATTTATGGGTTTCATTGACAGACAATTAAAATATGAATTGTAAGACAGCCTTAAAACGAACAAACCAGAGCAGAATTGTTGAAATGAACATAATTGCAGAGAAGTGCCAATGCCAACTGACGACGTTAAACGTTTATGTGATTTCTTGATTTATTTTTTGACACCTGGATTCAAGACATAAATGCTATATATACGACTATTTTGAATTTTCTATTCAGGCTTTGAGATCAGAGGCTTCACATATTGAATCAAATAGTTTAGGGATTACTTAGAATGGCAAAACCTCTAAAGCAAGAAATCAGTGTGGTAAAATAGTGAGTTTAATATACTATAAAGATTTAAAGGAAAAAGTAGGTTCCTAGGATTAGAAACTTTCTACAAACTAAATATACTGTTGCTGGACAGCAGCTGCCTAAACATTCAGTGCTATTGTGGACCTTGAAGACCAATAACATAATTACTCTAAAATAAAATATTAGGTATTTGTAAAGGTGCCCATGTGAAAGTCAAAAATAATCTTATCTGCATAAGGGATTAGTCAGCAGTGAGTCAGAACCTCATACTCTTGCCACATACAAGTCAATTTTTAAATCCCCGCCTAGAAAGAGCTTTCCCTAAGCCTAAGCTGAATGAAAAATGTAATTAAAGCACACACCAAAAACCTCTTCTAGTTCTACATCAACCTCCCCACCACCACTCAAACAAACTTGAAGATTTCTTGGAGAGAAAAGCGTATGCATGCGTGTCAGCAGGCGTGTGTGTGTGCACGTGCGTGTGTGTGTGTGTATTTATGTGCACATTCTTTCTACATTCTGTCTTGATTTAAGGCCAATTGTTTTGGAAGACAAACCCGACATTTTAAAAATTAATATCATTGCTAATTGTGAGACGTAAAAAATATGCTTTCAGTTCATACAAATCCCCATGGCTTTCACATCATCTATTTAGTCTGTTGGTGGATGGAATATGAACTCTCTGGCCTTTCTCCATCATTCTGAAAGTGAGAGGAGATGGGACATTATAATGCTCTTCATCAAAGCATGGTCCCTGTCAGCATAGCTGGTAGTGTAGTCTCCATTTAATGTGGTAATTTAAATCTAGGCATTCACTTATAATGTCCACTTCATATTGTCTGATAAAATACTTGGATAGAGATGTGACGCAGAGGTTAAGAACCAAGAGTTAACTTTTTTATTAAGTTTCAGAGCCCTATAAGAATTAGCATCGCAAATAAAAATGTTAGTAGCTTCTGGAAATTTGCAATTGCATTCTTAACCCTTCTCCCACCCTTGCCACGAACCACAAAGATTCTATGAGATTAGTCTATGAGACTTAGGCCTTTAGTAAGCTACCTCTTAAGGAAAGAATATTGTCTCTTATTGTGAATTATGTTTAATTAACCTCGAACAACCTTTGTAAAAGGCTCATGATCTTAAATTCAAATTTTAGAAACATGATACTTGGGGATCTCTATTTAGATAAAGAGGCCATTTATCATGCAGGATTATGTACTACTGAAAATGCAGTATGCAAAATCAAAGACAGATGCATTTCATTTGAAATGAATATACAGAACTTTAAGTTAAAAACAAATAAATTAGAAATAAAAAAATTGATATAAAAGGCAACACCAGATTTATTCAGAGAGTCTTAGCTACATAATTTGTTAAAAATTTCAATTTAAATAGGGAAAATTCAAAAATGCAATTAGGAGTGATTTACAACTAACACTAAATTAAATTGAAAAGATTGTAATGGGGGAGGGAACAGTACGTTTTTTGCAACATGTTTGTAAACTTCTACTATTGGGTAGTGATGTTAGGGAACATGAAGGAAAAATTAGGTCTCTAAAATCAGCCTTCTAAAGTTTTAAGCTGGAGAAACAACTAGTGTAAAATCTCACACTGAGGGGGTCATATGTGGCAACAAATTTCAAAATAACTGGATATTCTAGGCTTTCAACATAACTCTGTGATTACTTTAGTCATAAGTTGTTGGTTTTTTAAAAATAGCTACCTTATTGAGATGAAGCTCACATACTATAGGAGGCCAGAATATGACACCCCAAAATACGACTGTAAGAGACAATAATATTAAAGTAGATAATTCAGTGGTTTTCAGTCCATTCAAGAGTTGTGCAACCATCACCATTAATCTAATTTTAGAACATTTTCATCACCCCCAAAAGAAACCCCATGCTGATTATCAGTCACTCTCCATCCTCCTCCCACCAAGCCCTGGCAACCACTAACGTACCTTCCTGTCTCCAGCATTTGCCTGTTCTGAACATTTCATATAAATGGAATCATACAATATGTGGCCATTTGTGACTGACTTCTTTTACTTAGCACAATGATTTGTGGGGTTTGTGTGTGTGTGTGTGCGTGCGCGCGCGCGGGCATGCATGTGTGTGTGGTTATTTTGTTTTGTTTTGTTTTGTTTTTGAGACAGACTTTCTGTCGCCCAGGCTGGAGTGCAGTGGTGCAATCTCAGCTCACTGAAATCTCCTCCTCCAGGTTCAAGCAATTCTCATGCCTCAGCCTCCCGGGTAGCTGGGATTACAGGTGCATGCCACCACACCTGGTTAATTTTTGTATTTTTAGTAAAGACAGGATTTCACCATATTGGCGAAACTGGTCTCGAACTCCTGACCTCAGGATGCACCTGCCTCGGCCTCCTAAAGTGCTGGGATTACAGGTGTGTGCCACTATGCCTGGCTTGTTTTTGTTTTTTAACAATAAAACTAGAGGAACTTATTTTCTCATAATTCTGGAAGCTGGAAGTTTGAGATCAAGGAGATCAAGGTGCTGGCAGGTCTGGTTTCTCCTGAGACATCTCTCTGTGGCTAGCAGACAGCTGCTTTCTCCTTGTGTGCTTACGTGACTTTTTCTCTGTGCGCCAGCATAATGTTTTCAAAATCATCTATGTGGCAGCACATATCAGCATTTCTTTTTATTGCCAAATAATACTCCATTGTAAGGATCTGCCATATTTTATTTACCCATTCATCAGTTGATGGACATTGGATTCTCTTTCTTCCCTCCTTCCCTCCTTCCTTCCTTCCTTCCTTCCTTCCTTCCTTCCTTCCTTCCTTCCTTCCTTTCTTTCTTTCTCTTTCTTTCTCTCTCTCTCTCTCTCTCCCCCTCCCTCCCTCCCTCCTTCCTTCCTTCCCTCTTTCTTTTGATGGAGTCTCGCTCTGTCACCAGGCTGGAGTGCAATTACGCAGTCTTGGCTCACCGTAATCTCCGCCTCCCGGATTCAAGCCATTCTCCTGCCTCAGTCTCCTGAGTAGCTGGGACTACAGGCGCACACCACCATGTTCGGCTAATTTTTGTATTTTTAATAGAGATGGGGTTTCACCATGTTGGCCAAGCTGGTCTCGAACTCCTGACCTCAGGTGATCCACCCTCCTCTGCCTCCCAAAGTGCTGGGATTACAGGCGTGAGTCACCGTGCTGGGCCCGGGTTGTTTCTTTTTGGCTGTCATAGGTAATACTGCTGTGGACATTGTGTGAAAGTTTTTATGTGAACAGACGTTTTCATCTGTCTTGGGTAGATACCCAGGAGCGCAATTGTTGAGTCATGTGTTTAAATTATGATCAACTCTATGTTTAACAATTCAAGGAACTGCCATACTGTTTGCCAAAGTGGGTTGCACCATTTAAAAATCCTACCTGCAATGTAAGAAGGTTCCAATTTCTCCACATTCTCACCAACACTTGTTCTTATCTGTCTTTTTTTATTTAAGCTTTCCCAGTCGGCATGAAGTGGTGTCTCCCTGTGTTTTTTATTTGCATGTTACTGGTGACTAATGATGTCCTTTATCTTTTCATGGGCTTATTGGTCATTTATATATCTTCTTTGGGAAGGGGTCTATTCAGAGCCTTGGTTGATTTTTAAAATTGGGCTATTGTCTTTTTACCAACCGTAAGTCTTTTTAAAATGTGATTTCTAACTTACACATTGTTATCAATTACTGTGATCCCAGGATCAGAATTTTTAGCTGAAAAGGATCATAAAAACTGAAGTCTAACCTCCTGTGTTGACAGATGAAGAATCGGAGGCTTAATGTGACCTGCCCATGGCCACAACCAAACTCGCCAGTGGCAGAGCTAGGGAGATTAATGACTTACAATAAAAAAGGGGAAAACACAGATGTTTCATGATTTATATTCAAATAAAGCTCCTTTCTTACAGAGAATAACCCTAAGACTTCAGTAGAATAAGGGGCACCAAAGTGGCATCTGGTGGGAGAGAAACCAGGGAATTTGTCTTGAAGTTGGGTTCGACCAGCTAGAACACTGTTTATTTAGATTAGTAAAAATAGCAGTTTTCTAAACATACTCTTAGTCAGACTTTACATTGAGAGTCTTGAGTTTTAAAAGTGACCTCCAGGCTGTCTGGTTCATAATGACCTCTAGTGCGAGTTGGCTCTTTTAGTATCCATCATGGTAGCTCTGAAGAGCATTTGAAGAAGGGACCTCAATCATCTGGGCTTTGGATTTGGTTGCAAAATAAAGCCATCCTTTACTTGGATATGTATTCACCCTTCCCATTGAAGTCAAAGAAAAAAAAAATTCCATTTTGCCTAATGAAACTAAGGTGGGAAATTAAGTGTGGCATTTTAGAACAGTCTACATATAGGCCTTCTATGTGAGGTTTAGCATGTGGGAAAGGAGAGGGATTTGTGTCAAAGAGTCATAAAGTTCTGTTCCACCTGCCAGGTAATACAGAACAGAAAAACAACAAAGAAAATACTCCGATAAGATCAATATAGGCCGGGCGCGGTGGCTCACACCTGTAATCTCAGCACTTTGG
Source organism: Papio anubis (assembly GCF_008728515.1). Lineage (NCBI taxonomy): Eukaryota > Metazoa > Chordata > Mammalia > Primates > Cercopithecidae > Papio > Papio anubis. Next base: position 7,678,668 of record NC_044990.1, on the reverse strand, counting down.
GAGGCCAAGGCGGGCGGATCACAAGGTCAGGAGTTCGAGACCATCCTGCCTAACACGGTGAAACCCCGTCTCTACTAAAAATACAAGAAAATTAGCCGGGCATGGTGGCGGGCGCCTATAGTCCCAGCTACTCGGGAGGCTGAGGCAGGAGAATGGCATGAACCCGGGAGGCGGAGGTTGCGAGCAGAGATCGTGCCACTGCACTCCAGCCTGGGTGACAGAGCGAAACTCCGTCTCAAAAAGAAAAAAAAAGATCAATACAGAGTGTCTGTGTTCAAATAAGTCCACGTTCACATGTTGGTTTTTTAATTCTATTAGCTTACACTGCTTGACCTTAACAGTTTTTCTAACAAAGTAGCATGGGATAAAGCCCATTTTCGTGCTGTGTGTTGAGTTTTTTTTTGTTTTGTTTTATTTAAACATTAATTTTCCTGATGTAAGGAGATCTGTATGCCTCTTATGATTATATTGTAATTGACTTTGATGAAAACAGTAGTTCACAGAAGGGACAAGATCATTTATTGGGAGGACAAAAATCATTCTTTTAAATCAGATTTCTAGGCTGCCATGTGAAGCAGTGGAAAGTTCTGATCCCCATCTGAGCTTCATTGCTAAACTATAGCACTCCACCCTTGAAAGTGAAACAGCCTGTGGATTTATTATCTAAATGGGCAATATGACTCTGAGCTACTGAGACGACCAAGCTGAGTCCCCCATGCTGTGACTATGCACGTGTTTATGGACATGTACATACATATCTATCTTTATATAAATCATTAATAAGATGGGCAAGTGTCTAGCATGCAGTAGATGCTAAAGCAAATGTTGAATCTTTGTTACTCAGATAGGTATATGGACATTAAACTGCCTCAAAGAAATGTTTTAAGGTCTAATAATGTGAATTCAAAACATTTGAGAAATAAATATTTTCACTTTCTCTTTTTCTTATTCGTTTTCCTGTTAAACTATAATCTTGACACTTCCAATAACCTTTATGAGATTCTAGTTTCCTATTAACTGAAGGATAGTGATGTACTCAAAATCACCAGTTACTTGGAAATTTGTTTCCTTATCCTTCTGTTTTCCTTTGTTTTGGTTAACTATTTTTTATCTAGCTTCCTCATTCCAAGTGCAAAATTCACTGATATTACTGGAGACAAATTATGTAGCAACTTATTTTTTAGAATAACCCCATTTTTGTCAGTGTCTTTTAACCACTCAGTTATGTTGTCTTCTTCTGGTTGGGGGACAGCGTGGGGAGTGCAGACAGGAACAAGTAGAGGGCACACTGTTTAAGAGATCTTCTGTAAATAGAAGTTCTTGTCAGGCGCGATGGCTTACTCCTGTAATCCTAGCACTTTGGGAAGCCAAGGTGGGCGGATCACCTGAGATCAGGAGTTTGAGACCAGCCTGGCCAACATGACGAAACCCCGTCTCTACTAAAAACCTAAAAATTAGCTGGGTGTGGTGGCGCACGCCTGTAATCACAGCTGCTTGGAAGGCTAGGGCAGGAGAATCGCTTGAACCCGGGAGGCGGAGGCTGCAGTGAGCTGAGACTGTGCCATTGCACTCCAGCCTGGGTGACAAGAGCGAAACTCCATCTCAAAAATAAATAAATAAATAACTAGCACTTCTCTCAGCTGGGCTTTGGGTGGTTCTTTGAAGTTAGCGGTTTCCTCTCATGAGGGTCAGGAGTACTGGTGTTCTAGGTTGCTGATAAAGAAAGATTCATATGATCTGGAAACTGAGATGTAGGCAGTGGGATTTACTTCATGTCACAAACAGGGGAACTGCTTCTTTTCCTGGACGGGAGCGCTCAGCATCTCCAGACAGACCACAGAGAAAACTACAAGTAATGCCAGAATTTTCCACAGGAAGCTTCGATGGATCTTTTCCAGCACATGAACAATTGCTCAATTAAATCCCCAGAGTTCTACGCCGTAAAGAAGGGCAGAAACTCTTCTGGCGTAGTTTCTCAGGGCAGGTGTTATCCATTGCTGGCTGTGGCTTTAGAAAAGCCTGGCGTTTCCACAAATCCCTGATTTCAGGCTACATGTTGCCTCAAGAAACTCATAAAGATGAGTGAAAATATGTTCCTAGGTACCTGGAGGGGTTGACTTGATCTAGGAGGTTATCTGATAGATCAATGGGATCCATATGAAACAGGGATTTTAATTTAGTTAATATTCAGCAATTTTATTTAGGAGTACTTTGATACCAGGATAAAAGTTACTTTTAAGATATTAATTTCGGCTGGGCTCATGCCTGTAATCCCAATACTTTGGGGAGGCTGAGGCGGGTGGATCACCTGAGGTCAGGAGTTCAAGACCAGCCTGGCAAACATGACAAAACCCCATCTCTACTAAAAATACAAAAAATTAGCCACACTGATGACGCGCACCTGTAGTCCCAGCTACTCAGGAGGCTGAGGCACGAGAATCACTTGAACCTGGCAGGCGGAGGTTGCAGAGTAAGCCAAGATCGCACCAAGGCACTCGAGCCTGGGAGAAAAAGTGAAACTCTGTCTCAAAAATAAAATAAAAATTTAAAAGATATTAATTTATATCATCAGCAATACCAGAAAAGCACGTGTTAATTTAATATCTTTGAAATTATATACCCAGCAAAATGTTCTGACAGAAGCAGGGGAGGGGAAGTGATTCTCCTAGATGTCGGTGACAGTGGGCATCTGCCACGTGCCAGGCAGCAAGCCAGCCTCTTCCACAGCACAGCACCGAATGCACACACCCTGCCTGTGAGGTGGCTCACAGGCTTTCCATTTCCACTCATGAGGAGCCTGAGGAGCAGCAAATGAAGTGATGCCAAGGCCATGCAGTCAGTAGGTGGAAAAGCTAAGCCTCGGACGCAGATCTTCTAACTGAATCCAGCTTTCTTTGAGATAGTCAAACCCAAGAGAAACGCTGGAGAGCACTGCTGGGCATAACCAGGGTATTTGACACATGCATCTCATCTCACAGATCTGTGTGACCTAATGGTAAAGCCTGCATGACCATTCACTTCAAGCCTCTACCTTTGCTTCCCCTGTTTAAACTGATTTTTTAAAGTAAAACTATGCCCTGAGATTGATGTCAAATACTAAGTTTTTCTCCCTCCAAGAATCTCTTTCTTCTCTCCTGCTAACTTCTATTCCCGCCTAAGGAACGCTAATCCTGGGCCCCTCATCCCCTGCCTTTCGGAGGCATTGCAGCTGCCTGGGAAGACGGGAGGAGGAAGAGGCTGGTGAAGAAGAGGGAGAAGGAGAAGAGAGTGAGGGATGAGGGGAGGAAGGAGGCGAGAGAGATCCTTACTGATAGTATTCTGATTGGTCAATAAGAACTTCAAGGGAGGCTCAGCCTCTGTAGCACCTATAGTTCAAAAAATCATGAGGCTGTCTGTTAGGCTGTTCTTGCATTGCTGTAAAGAAGTATCTGAGGCTTGGTAATTTATTAAGACGTATAATTGACTCACAGTTCTCCAGGCTGTACAAGCATGGTGCTAGCATCTGCTCGCCGTCTGGTGAGGCCTCAGGGAGCCCTTACTCATGTCAAAGGCAAAACAGGAGCAGGTGTATCACATAGTGACGGCAGAAACAAGAGAAGCGGGCAGGTGCCACACACTTTTAAATAATCAGATCTAAACGACAGCACCATGCCATGCATGAGGGATCCACCTCGTGACCCAAACACCTCCCACCAGGCCGCACCTCCAGCACTGAGGATTATAATTCAACATCAGAACTGGAGGGTCAGACCCAAGCTATATCAGGCTGGGACTGTGAGAAATGGAAGGTCAGAGATTTCAAGGTCATCTAGTCCAATCTCTTTTTTACAGATAAGAGAGCTGAGATCTGGAAAGAGAGATGACTTGTCTAGGGTGACATAACTAGTCACTAAAATGGATGTCATTATTGCATCATGCAGAGATGTGTAGATTTTAAAGCACTTTCACCACCTCACTTCATTGCCTCACAACAGTCCTTTGTGAGATGTTTGTCGAATGTCACGTAAGCGTGCAAACAGTTCCCTTTTGACTGTACCACTATAGAGGGAACTCACAGATTATGTAAGACAAACCAAATGGCTTCTAAAACTGATTTCGATTCTAAAGTTAGTTTTCCAAATGAGGAAACTGGTTCAGAAAGGGAAATGATTGACCAAAAATATCATTGCTCAACTAATGATTGCACTAAGTCCAGAGCCCAGGAAAATTTCTGTACTTTTTATTCAGAAAAAAAGATGAGACAGGCCTACAGGACTAGATGAGCCACACTGGAAAAAGTTCAGTATTGAAAATATATTTTGGATGACACTGACATTTATTCTTGAAAGTTTTTACTAAGTTATTAGATATTTGAATATCATAACAAGTTATATATTCTAATATAATTGCATTGAACCTATATGAATCCATTAACATTTTACATAAATAGGCTTTTGGATGTTATTTAGGTCATTTGGTATAAAAGGATATATAATATTTATGAGCAAGGGTAGAGCTAGAAAAAATTGTGTTAAGAGAAATTTGTATTAGTGTATCTTTTGCTTATAAAGATGCAAGTACATTAAATATGTAAATAAATTAAAAATGAAAAACCTTTATGGAAAGATAACTAAAAAGAGGTTAGAAGGCAACTTATAAATAACACATTTTAAAAATTTGTTTTTCAGGATCTAGTTCAGGTTCAAAATTAAAAGGTCCTGAACTGAGTTTAAAAGGCACCCAGCACGTCACGCAAGCAGGCCAGTCACTGCATCTCCAATGCAGGTAAGTGACTGTGTTGGTTTGGGAATAATCTAGTCGCCATGCCTAAGGCACAATCATTCCCTGGCAGAGTAAAAAGGCAGGGACCTCAGTGATCTCCTGTGATCTGCAAAGTGCAAACCATACCCTCCAGCTTCCCATGAAAGGGGATTCATGGGGAAGGGAGAGCATTACTCACTCAGGGAAATGGGGGAAGGGATGCCCAGATAGTTCTGCGTCTTCATTCTGAGTATTGTTCTGCAGCTTTTCTGAATGTGTTGCTTTCCCGTAAAGAGGAAGATGACTACACTTAAGAGAGGACTTCCACTTCCTAATAAAATGAATACTTAGGAACTGGTGCTGAGCCCAGGGCCCAGCCATAAATACGTTTTGTTTTCTTATCTGTGATTGCAGGGGGGAAGCAGCCCATCAATGGTCTTTGCCTGAAACGGTGAGTAAGGAAAGCAAAAGGCTGAGCATAACTAAATCTGCCTGTGGAAGAAATGGCAAACAATTCTGCAGTACTTTGACCTTGAATGCAGCTCAAGCAAACCACACTGGCTTCTACAGCTGCAAATATCTAGCTGTACCTACTTCAAAGAAGAAGGAAACAGAATCTGCAATCTATATATTTATTAGTGGTAAGACTTCCATTTTCTACATTCTGTTTGCTGTTGCTTTGCAATGAGTCATAAATCTACCCTGGTCCATTGGAAGGATTGCTTTCCTAGTGAGTGTGAAAGAAACAGGTTAGGAAAGAGATTCCATCCTAGTTGTAGACACTTTCATGAATGTCAATTTTAACCAGAATTGTCAAGGCCTGGTCAGTCACTTGTGTGCTCCACAAAGAGAGAGACTGGTCTGTATAGGTGACCTCTGTACCCACAGCTCCTAGCACAGTATGTGGCCCATAGTTGGATGAATAAGTGAATAAAAGGATTTTAGTTCTATTCCTTAGTTATTGAGAAGCCCAAAATAGAATACATGATTTTTGTCATTTAACACAGCTGCATTCTCTTATATGTTGGAACTGTAAAATACTGTTGTTTCTACTAAATTAATAAACACAATGTTGCTGTTATCTTGAGTGTTATTTAACTGGTTCCAATGGACAGTGTTGTATTATTTCATGTTCACTGAGGAACTACTACAATGACATGAGAACTGGCACTGACCAGGATACAGTGCAAAGGGTAAAAATGAATCATGTTTGATTCATTCTTTATGGTACTCGTAAAAAAAATCATTTTCATTCATTCATAATTTTTATGATACTGTTTTTTCTTCCTTAGAGAATGAACAAATGAAGTAACATTCAAAGGGAAGAAATGCAAAATCTTTTAAGAAGTAGAAACTCACAGTAAAATCGGAACCCTGAGAAAGAATAATAAAAATGGCCTGTCACTTTCTTCTTCCTTGTTTAGTTCCAGTCAATTTTCACATCTTGAGGGGATTAAAGAAAAAGGCACACACACACAAACAAGGCTGTAGAGAACACGAAGCAATATTAGTAGGCATTTCAGACACAGAATCAGGTTTAAAAAAAAAACAAAAACAAAAGAAAACAACCAACCATCAACTTCAATAGCTAAATATACATTGTGGGTCTACCTTCTGGTGAGTTCAAGAACTGGGTCTTTGCATTGGAGGTAGTACAATAGAATTAATGTTTTAGTGAGGTAGTTTTTTTGGTTTTTTGTTTGCTTGTTTTGTTTTGTTTTGTTTTGTTTGAGATGGAGTCTAGCTCTCTCACCCAGGCTGGAGTGCAATGGCACGATCTCAGCTGACTACAACCTCCCCCTCCCAGGTTCAAGCAATTCTCCTGCCTCAGCCTCCCGAGTAGCTAGGATTACGGGAGTCTGCCACCACTCCCGGCTAATTTTTTTAGTTTTAGTAGAGACGGGGTTTCACCATGTTGGTCAGGCTGGTCTCGAACTCCTGACCTCAGGTGATCCACCTGCCTCAGCTTCCCAAAGTGTTGGGATTACAGGCATGAGCTACTGCACCTGGCCATGAGATTTTTTTTAATTTGTGAAATAAGGCAACTAGACAGTGTTTTCCCTGAGCATAACATGTACATATCCAGATTCAGGATTAGTCTTAGGAGACAGCAGAACAGTTGCCTGTTATTGACAGTAACCTCTTTGTAGCTGCCATCAGCCTGATTTTGACTGAGCCACTTTCATGTCCCCAATCCTCCAAATTCTGTTTTGACATTTTGCACTTGGTCAGCGGGTAGATAACTGTAAGGGACTAACCATCCAAGCAGTTTGCCATCAAGGGATGCAGTCAGCTCACTTCCACGTAGGAGTGGGAGGTAGGCCGGGGAACTTTGCTTGGGGAAGTCATCCCGCTTCTAAAGCAGGGATGAAAGGATGGCAGGCAGGAATAAGGAAGGGTGGAGAAGGTGCAGCATTAACAGCAGAGACTTTCAGAGAGGTACTTTTGCAGCTGAGGGGGAAAGAAAACATGCTTGATAGTGGTGGAAAAAGCCATATACTCAGCCATCTGTTCCCTTTCTCTAATTCCACATAGCATATTGCGTTCTTTCCGACATTTGTGGAGAAAGGAAAACACTGCAGTGAGTCACAGACTGCCCCTGTCTCTCTAGGGGAGAGGGAGAAAAATGTACTCATTCTAATATTTTCATAAAACTTTCTCCTATGGATTTATCAGTCTGACTTGCAAATTAAACACTTAAATGAATAAAAAGAAAACTATCTCTTTTTGTTTTCTAATAAACAGTGTTCAGCTATTTTCACCTTTAACTCCTCAACTATTCAATAGACACCATGGCTTTATGGAGCCAGGAAGTACAAGCCTCTCCACTCAGTCCCCTACTATCACAAAGGAGAGACACTGCTACTTAGAATTAGTTCCATTTCAACTACACAACAGAGCAGATCTGGCAAACAATCATGACTTTGAGTGTCAAATTCATTGTTCATCTAAGCCCTGGGATGGCACAGTCCATGTCTGTCCTGGTTACTTTTATCCGCAATGTGCCTCCCTGGTAGAGAGCCTTGCACATATTAAGAAATCAATAATACTTGCTAAAGGAATAAATGAATGGATTAACAGGTGCTGTGTGGAATACCATGTTAAAATTGACATTGAGGATAAATTCCAGGCTTAGTGGGAAAAAGTGCCATGATTGATTATTGATGTCTTGTGTAAGACTGTGGGGGAGCAGTGGCCATTAGGTCATGTATTTATCGTGTCTGCCTTCCTGTAATAGTCCACAACCATTCGCAGAAAATTACAAGTTCCAATATCATAAAACACTTGCATAATTTGCTGGACATCAGGAAATTATCTATCACAAAGATTGTTTTTGGATAAGGAAGGATTGTGAAATGCATTGTATTTCATAGGTTATTATGGAATACACACATATATATACAAACATATACTGTGAATATTATATGAGCTCATTGGAAAAATTGGTATGATAATATTATGAGACTACTATTTTTAAATAGCACTGATACTAAAAGATGTTGGAATCAATAATGGTAACCATAGAAGAGCCTTCTGAATCTTGTTTGCTAATTGATTTAATCAGCAAATATTTAGGAAACAGTTACTATGGGCCTGTAACTGTACTTCTGTGAATAGTAACACCTATTTTGTTATTTGTTTCCTGGTAGGGTGATATTGTTCTCATAATCACACCTTGTTAAAGTCCAAGATAACTGTGATATAATCCATTAAACAATCATAACTTTTCCGTGGAGCCTAGTATTTTATATATCTCTCTTTTCATTATTTTATTAACTCTCTGAGAAAATTTGATCTTCTGCTTCCATTGTTACTGAACACTTCCATGATAGGTTTATTTTAGTTCAGGAGCACAAAACTTATCTCTGATGACTCAGAGCATTGTCTCTGGCACTAATAAAACTCCAACCATTTCCTAATACACAGCTGTGATTATTCGCCAGATATTAGCTTGGTTATCATGTATTTATTATTGTTGAATATTTACTTTAGAATATGTTTGCGGGATTTCAGCCCCGATAAGCATCTGCAGATTATTGGGATTTTATTTTATTTTTCTCCGAGGATGAGTAACCGCATTTAGACACGTCTTTTGAAAAGGTAGATTTGTAGTCTAACAGCGTTTTAAGAAAAAGAATCAGGAGTGCAGCTCTGTCTACATATCATGAAATCCAGCATGCAAATTATGAACAAACTGTTACTTAGGCATTATTGACTGCCTGCTGCGTAACAGGCACCGTTCCCACCTGAGCACTGATTAGGATGTAACCTCTGATATGTAATGCTCAGAAAAATCAATATCAGCACTTTGTCATTCCAGCTTGTGTAAACCCACCAAACCTCTAGCATAATGTAGTAAATCAGTTTAAGCACCCAAGGAATTATATTTAACTACTTTACTTAATTACCGAATTATCTAGTAAATTTAAGTTTCCACCAATATAATAATTTCTTATATTTATTTATTTTCACTTAAACAAATGGTTTCATTTACTTTATGCCATTTAATGCTCACAACCATCCAATGAAGCATCATTCTCTTCATTTTACAAGCGAAGGACCAAGAATCCACTTCACATCAGGGCTCTGTGGGGAGTCATGGGAAAGTGCTAGCACTGGAATAAGGTGGTCAGCTTTTCCCTTCACATTCTCAGTGGCAGGAGGAGATCGGAAGGGGCAAGACTGAGGCAGGAAGACCAGATAGGGGCCTGCTCTGTGCATCAAAGCAGGTGGAAGGCGGTGTCCCGAGTTCACTTTGGTTGTGGTGGGGAAGGAGAGTTAATAGAATTGGGGGATTCATTGGCTATGGTTATCAGAGGTTTAGTGGCTGAGGGAAAGAGGGGAATCAGTGTGACACTCAGAATCCTGGAAGGGGCCACTTGGTCCCACAGCCAGGTGGAGCTTTGCCACACTAAATTACATTGATGCAAAGGCACCATCATTATCATCATCCTCTCTGGATATACCCTTGGTATGGCTTTTGAATCATAATAGTGGGAAATATGGTATACATTTGTAAAAATTGCTTTCTTAAAAATGAATTGAATATAGCTACAAAATACCAGGTCATAAACAAAAAGTTGAAATGGAACTAATTACAAAGCACCTCCTAATTACAACAGAATACAATTCTTCTACCAATTTCTAGAAGAATATTAATGTTGGGGCTATTTAGGAGAACCTCATCCCCTTGGAGAGAAAAAGGAGCACTTTTGCACTTCTTTTCTGACACTCTGGTCTACACAGGAAATTGGCTCTAGGTCAGCCTTTTCTCACAGTTAGAAGATTTCATTGAAAATATTATTGTAATGTGTTACTTATGACTGTAAAGTAAGAAAACTGACCAGACAAGTTTTTTAATGGCATCTCCAAAGTGTTTAAGACTTGTCAATATCTTTAATTTAGTTAGCAAGACCTTAAACTCAGGGTGTTGAGCTCCCAACACCCCACACCGTGAGGTTAGTTTATCTCTCTCTCACTAGCCGTAAGCTTCTAGGGTCTATTTAAACATAATATCTCCTCTTGAAAAATTATAATCGAAAAGCAAAAATGATGGGGGTGGGTGGATCCCTTCTAGTTCATCCCTGTAAAAGAAACTCATCTCTTCTCTTCTGCTTCTCTTTACTTGATTGTTTTCCTCTCTGACTCTATTAAAGTCAATGGGTTGGAGCATTTTTACAACAAATTTTTCCACAGTTGATTTCCCCATATGCATAAAACTCATGAGATTTGCATAGCAGCATAATTTGAGGTAGAAACATTATCGGATGCATTGGGAATATAACTGAAAGCAGTAGAATTTCTAACAACTTAGATGTTCTGGGAAAGAATAATAATTATGCTTTTATATAAACGTGTTTAGTGGGGGGAAAATAAAAAGCTCTACCTGGCTATGAAACCTTGAGCGAGTAGAAATCCTACCAGTGCAGATATTCTGATTCTTTTTTTATTTTTATTTTTACTTTTATTTTTAATTTTTTTGAGACAGAGTCTTGCTGTCTCACCCAGGCTGGAGTGCAGTGGCGATTCTGAGGAGGATGCAATGAACTCATTTGTACTGAACTTCAGTTTACCTTAAGAGCTTTTACTTAATTATCTCTGAGAAAAAGGGAGTTGGTATTTCTTCCATGTTATATATGAGAAAACAGCCTCAATTACTTGCACGAGCTAGACAGCGCTCATACATTGAGAAGCCAGGATGAGGATCCAGCTAGGTTAGGGCTATTCCCTCTGCACTGGAGTTGTAGCTCTTGACATCAAACTATGAATGAGTTGTTGTTTTAATTGTTAAGAACATAGATTATATAGTTATTAAAAATTTTTAACCTCGAATTTAATTTTTTTCTTTTGAGGAAAAATTTACTAAGTTGAGCAGGGCTTTTTAAAATGTGCCTCCAAATTCATTAATGGGCTAGGGAATCAAATGAATGGGTTGCAACCTGCATTAAAAAAAAAAAAAAAAAAAGCTGGGAGCTGGGGCATCCACCTGTAGTCTCAGCTATTTAGGAGGCTGGGGCAAGAGGATCACTTGAGCCCAGGATTTGAGGCTGCAGTGAGCTGTGATTGCACCTGTGAATGGCCACTGTACTCCAGCCTGGACAACATAGTGAGACTCTGTCTCAAAACAGAAAAACCAACCCAGGATAGAAAAGAAAATATCCAAGTAAATTGCAAAGAGTAAGGGTAAGTGTTGTTTAGTAAAACTATTTTTGTTTCAATTTTATACACGCATATATCCATTTTACCTGCATAAATGTAGGTGTGTGTGTGTTTGTGTGTGTGTGTGTGTGTGTTTAATGGGTCTGACATAAAATGTATTTCTTATTATGAAAGTTAGCATAATAAGTTTAAAAATTACCAGGATAGGCCATAGCTATTATTTAGGTAAGCAGTGCCAATTGTAAGCACTGTGATTTTTTTGGGGGGGTGGGGGTGTGGAGGGGCACACCAGTACTGAAACAGAGGCCTGGAGAAAACGTGGCTGTGGAAAGAAGCCCTCTCCTTTAGCTGATCTGGGTCCACTGCTTTTGGTGGCTCTGTGCAATCCACTCATTTCATTCCTGAACTTAGTTTTCCCACTCAGAGCCTCGGCCCAGGAGTTTCCACCGGCAGGAATCGGTCTGCAGATGTTGATTACATACCTACTCCACACAAGGCCCTGTTGTTTGTTGTGTGGGAGACATAAAAAGCAAAGTCACAGAATCCTGTAATTGTGAAGTCCCTCAGTTACTTTCTAGGACCATGGCTCACAGATTTGTGAGTATTTTTTAAAGCACGAGTTTTATTTTTTAAAGAATAACTATTGTTCCCAAGTGGGTCTCTAAGGAGTGAAGAGGGCTCTGTTAATAGCCCCTAATGGGGAGCGCTATTCTTGTTCTTTGAGGCGTGGCTGTTGCTCCAACACTGCCTGCCTTTAGATCCCTTCCCAGATCTGACACAATTTGGCACACACAGGAGGCTCAGCCAACACTGCCCAGCTGGGTGATGGTTGGGCAGATGGTGTTTGTTGCCCAATCTGCCAGACTGGTATGGCAAGTCCAATAAACATCTCCATGGAACCAGCAGGGACATCAACAGAGTAGCAATCTGCAGGCTTTATCGCCTAGCCTCGCTGCCTCCACTTTCCCCCTGTGGGGATCAGAAGGACCCTTGTAAGGTGGGAATGCACCAGGAACGTGGTCCCTTCATCCCCAGACCAAAAGGAGGTGTTCATGCTTTCATGCAGGTCAGCACTGTGATGGGCAGAGAGCAGCACATGGCTGAACAGATTGCCAAAGCTTCAAAAATATGTCAATGGAATCACTCTCATAATTTCATGAGATAAACTTTAAAAAGAAAGTATTGTTTCTATTCATCAAAATTCTCCTCCAAGGGAAAATAAGCAAAAACAGTTTACATTTTGCAGGAAGAAAACAAGAAAGCTCCCAAAATAAAACCCAAACTCATAGTCACATTAGTTGGTTGAATTTTTTAGGCATAGATTTCTTAGGAAATCTATGACATTATCTAATGTTGCTTGGTTAATGTCTAGAGTCTTCTCTGGTTTTAAATTTCTGTTTTCCACATGGCCTCATTCTCTCCTCCCCCTGCCCATGCAAAGAGCTTCCCTCCCTTACTCATCTCACCTCTATCCTTAACATGTGGTTCCTTCCATGTATTTTCTGAAATGTGTGTTTCTTCTACCACTAATATTCCAGTAGGAACTGGTTTCCAAAGTTTTGATCAGGAATTGTCTAGGGTTCCTACCATAGAGTCACTTGAGTCCCTGCATTGCCAGGAGGCCACAAATGCAGACAGGTTGGGTGATGGATCCTGTTTTTCCTCTCACATCCCTACTGGATGCATTTGCTCAGGAGACTGGCGAACATGTTGGGGTAAACAAAGGTGGGACTCTCAGTCTCTGGATGACATGTCTGGAAACCCAAGTGAGATTCCTAGAATGGCAGCAACCCGAGACTGATGTGCATCTGCAGAATTGTCCTTCAAATTCTCTAAAGAACTCCTAGGAATTTTCTGGCCCATCTGCACACATCTTCATCAAAAACCTAGTACAAGGTCAAGTTTTGCTGGATTTATTTTTTCATTTTGATGAAGATGTGAAAGAGGGGAAACAGATATTTCTAGGGTTTAAAATACACACTGTTGATGATGTTGTTTGCAATCGCAGATTTTTTCTTGGGAATTAGACCCCTCTACATCTTGACTGTGCACTCCCTCTAGGGCTGAAGTATGAAGGAGATTATTCATTCTATCTATCACTGGCAGACAGCTGATTAGGACCACATGGCGAGAGTTTAGAGAGCAGTAACTTAACTCTTAACCATTTTCTTTTCCAGCTATGTGAAAATTGGATGGAAGACATTCTTGATATCTTTAAGCCCTGCCATGTCACATTTTCCTTCTAAAAACATTTCTGTCAATAAACACCAAGGAAGTTTGACCACAGAAGACCCTGACATGTGATTGGGACAGAAGCCACTCATGTTGGTAGACTTGTTGGCAGTCAGGAACAAATGCATCTTCTCTCCTTGGCCTCTGCCCCAGACCATGTATTCTCCTAGGATGTCCTAGGAATTTCATCCTTATCACTTGGTGTGTGGACATGTAAAATGTTCAGGCCATTCCCTCAGAGAGAAAACAATTTCTGGGGCTCTCTAAAATCCATACCAGAAAAAAATTTCACATGCCATCTCTCTAGAGCCACATTGCTAAGATTTACTAGCAACAATGCAGTTATACATTGTCAGGCATTTAGTAGAACTATATAAGTACTCAAAAAGAATCAGAATGAACATAGTCCTGAATAAGCTACTTGGACACAACTTAAGACTTTGAAAAGTTGATGACTGTGGTGGAATTACAAAATCTAAAGATGGGCTGGGTGTCGTGGCCCATGCCTGTAATCCCAGTACTTTGGGAGGCTGAAGTGGGCAGATGACTTGGGGTCAGGAGTTCCAGATCAGCCTGACTGACATGGTGAAACCCCATCTCTACTAAAAGTACAAAAAAATTAGCTGGGTGTGGTGGCGCATGTGTATAGTTCCAGCTACTCGGGAGGCTAAGGCAGGAGAATCGCTTGAACCTAGGAGGTAGAGGTTGCAGTGAGCCAAGATTGCGCCACTGCCCTCCAGCCTGGGTGACAGAGCAAGGCTCCGTCTCAAAAAAAAAAAAAGAAGAAAAGAAAAGAAATCTAAAGATGGTAATGAAGTCCAAAGGCAATAAAACCAACCATATTCTCTCATTTTTTCCCCTATAATCAAGAAGTGTGAAAAACAATGGATCAAAACTTTATGGTTTTAAGGATTTTTAAAAATCTCCCTCAAGTGATCTTTTAAGAAAAATAAGCAAGGGACTTTTTCAGAAGAAATCCCCTTAAGCTGAAAAGGCTTTACGTTTCTGGCATTTCATAACTTTAACAATGATAATGAAATGCTTGCCTTGCTTGGAGATGAGGAGGTGATCTGTTTTTATCTTTATGGTCCTTCCAGTTCTAATATTCTACAGTTTTTCCTTTAACTATTTAAAATATTTGTTGTGTGTCATTTGATGTATTTTTGCTGAATTCTGTTGGCTAGCTGATTGTGTTGTTCAAAATAGGTAGCTTACTAAAGCAGTAAACACCCCTCCCTTCCTTCCTTCCTTCATCAAATATCAATTAATAAGCTACAGTTGAAACAACATGATCCAGGCTTCAGACTGGTTTCAAATCCCTGTTCGGATACTCACTAGTTCTTTGACTTTGGACAAATTACTTAATAAGGAGAATGGTTAACATTTAGGTGGATCTTAATCCATGCTGGGTGCCATCCTAAGCACTTTGCATTCGTTAACAGATTTTATCCTCACAACAATCCTGTGAAGTAGGGCTCTCATTTTAAAAATTAGATGTGTGTGCGTGTATGTGTGTGTATGATTTTTTTTTTTTTCCTGGAGCAGTTTCAGGTTGACAGCAAAATTGAAAGGAAGGTACAGAGATTTCCTAAATACCCCTTGTCCCCACATACGTAGTCTTCATTATCAACATTCCCCACCAGAGTGGCACTTTTGTTTCAGTTAATGAACCTACAGTGAGACATCATAATCACCCAAGTACAAAGTTTACATGAGGGTTCACCCTTGGTGTTGGACATTCTGTGGGTTTGGAGAAACATACAATGACATGTATCCACTTACAGTACCATACAGAGTATTTTCACTGCCTGAAAATCCTCTGTGCTCTACTAAGTCATCCTTTCCTTCATCCCAACCCCTGGCAAACACCTATCCTTATCTTCTTTTTTTTAATTTGAGATGGAGTCTCATCCTGTTGCCCAGGCTGGAATGCAATGGCACAATCTCACCTCACTGCAACCTCCGCCTCCTGGGTTCAAACGGTTCTTCTGCCTCAGCCTCCCAAGTAGCTGGGATTACAGGTGCCCGCCAACATACCCAGCTAATTTTTGTATTTTTAGTAGAGACGGGGTTTCACCATGTTGGCCAGGCTTGTCTTCAGCTCCTGACCTTGTGATCCACCGGCCTCGGCCTCCCAAAGTGCTGAGATAACAGGTGTGAGCCACCGCGCCCGGCCGGCAAACACTTATCTTTCTTACTGTTTGCATAGTTTTGCCTTTTCCAGAATTCATGTAGTTGGAATCATACAGTTATGTAGCCTTTTCAGATTGGCTTCTTTCATTTAGTAATATGCATTTAAAGTTCCTCTATGTCTTTCCATGGCTTAATATCTAATTTCTTTTTATTGCTGAATAATATTCCATCATATAAATATTTTTATATTCATAGTTTATATATTTTTATATTCATTATATAATTATGTTCATAGTTTATTTACCCATTCACCTACCAAAGGACATCTTGACTGCTTCCAAGTTTTAGCAATAATGAATAAAGCTGCTGTAAACATCCCTGTGCAGGTTTTGTGTGGATCTGATTCTTCAGATCCTTTGGGCAAATACCAAGGAGCATGATTGCTCAATTTTAGGGCAGCTGAATGGCTAGTTTTGTAAGAAACTGCCAAACCATCTTCCAAAGTGGCTGTCTCATGTTGCATTCCCACCAGTAGCAAATGACAATTCCTATCACTCTGCCTCCTTGCCAACATGTGCTGTTGGCAGTGTTTTGGATTTTGGCTGCTCTAATAAGTAGGTAATGGTTTCTCATTGTTATTTTAGTATGCATTTTCCCAATGACATGAAGTGGAGCACCTTTTCATATGCTTATTTGTGGTCTGTATGTCTTCTTTGGTGAAATGACCCATTTTAAACAGGGTTGTTTGTTTTCTTACTGATGAGTTTTAAGAATTCTTTGTATGTTTTGGAAAACAATTCTTTTTAGCTGTATCTTTTGCAAATATTTTCTCCCAATCTGTGCCCTGCCTTATTCTCTTGATGTTGTCATTTGCAGAGCAGGAGTTTTTAATTTTAATGAAATCCAGCTTATCAATTCTTTTGTAGATCATGCCTTTAGTGTTGCATCTAAAAAGCTATTGTCATACCGAAGTTCATCTAGGTTTTCTCTGGTTATATTCTAGGAGTTTTATAGTTTTGCATTTTACATTTAGGTCTCTATGATCCATTTTGACTTGATTTTTCTAAAGAGTGTAAGGTCTAGACTCATTTTTTGTTTGTTTGTATGCAGATGTCCAGTTTTTCAGCACCATTTATTGACAAGATGATTTTTGCTCCTTTGTCAAAGATCAGTTGACTGTATTTATGTGAGCCTATTTCTGGGCTCTATATTCTGTTCCACTGACCTACTTGTATATTTTTTTGCCAATATCACGCTGTCTTGATTACTATAGCTTTGTAGTAAGTCTTGAAGTTAGGTAGTGTCAACCACAAAGTAACTTCTGGGATTTTGATTGGGATTGCATTGAATCTGCAGATCAAGTTGGGAAGAACTGACATTTTAACAATATTGAATCTTTTTATCCGAGATGAAATATCTCTCCATTTATTTAGTTCTTCTTCAGTTTTGTTCATCATAGTTTTGTAGTTTTCATCATATGTACAGATTCTTATACATATTTTGATAGATTTATGTCTAGGTATTTCATTTTTGGGGGTGCTAATGCAAATGGTATTGTGTTTTTCATTTCAATTCTACTTGTTTTCATTGCTGGTATATAGGAAAGCAACTGACTTTTGAATTTAACTTTGTGTCCTGCAAGCTTGCTATAATCTCTTACTAGTTCTAGGGGTATTTTTGTTGAGTCTTTTTGATTTTCTGTATAGATGATCACATCATCTGTGAACAAAGGCAATTTTATTTTTTCTTTTCCTGTCTATATACCTTTTATTTCCCTTTCTTGTCTTATTGCACTAGTTAAGACTTCCAATGTGATGTTGGAAAGTAGTAGTGAGAGAGAACATCCTTGCCTTGATCATGGTATTAGTGGGAAATTATTATCATAGTCATCTCCATTTATTTCTCAGAAAGGGTAAGTAACTTATTCGAGGTTATATAACTAGCGCATGGCAGAGATGGCAACAAAGTTCTTGCCTGTAACCACCTCCCATAGTCAAGAGTGTATATGTGCAAAACCTTGAGGACAGTGTCTGGTGTGTAGTATGCACTATATAAGTGTTTGTTATTATTATTATTATTATTTTTTTTTGAGACGGCGTCTCGCTCTGTCACCCAGGCTGGAGTGCGGTGGCCGGATCTCTGCTCACTGCAAGCTCTGCCTCCCGGGTTTACGCCATTCTCCTGCCTCAGCCTCCCGAGTAGCTGGGACTACAGGCGCCCGCGACCTCGGCCGGCTAGTTTTTTGTATTTTTTTAGTAGAGACAGGGTTTCACCATGTTAGCCAGGATGGTCTTGATCTCCTGACCTTGTGATCCGCCCGTCTCGGCCTCCCAAAGTGCTGGGATTACAGGCTTGAGCCACCGCGCCCGGCCGCAAGTGTTTGTTATTATTAATACTACCACTCATTATTACCATTTTTTGAGCTTGGTTTTCTCAACTGTAAAATGAGAAGAGTATTACTTCGGGGGCTATTAGGAGACTAGATGAGATAATATAGACTGCCTAACACTTAGGAGGCAGCAGTGATCAGTAGTAATCCCTATGTGTGAAAAACACTGTGCCAGACAGAGTAGGAAGTACAAAGATGATACCCACAACTTTTAGGGGGCCTCCAGTTTGGTGGGTCAAAGAAAATGAGTTACAATTAACCATTCTGCAAAGCATGATGGGAAAAGAACAGTAAAAGGGTTGTAGATGGGGGGTGCTCTGCCTGGGACATTCCACCCTTCCCCACTCCCCCACCCAGCTCTTCTGTAACAGCTCACTCTTCGTCATTTTTCAGGTCTCAAATTAAATATCACCCCTCTGGGAACCACCCTAGGCCCTCCCAAACTCGGGATGGTGCTCCTGCTGACCTTTCACACAGGACTGACCTCTCACAGGCTCTAAGGACAGGACTGAGGCCATCCTGCTTACCATGATAGCCCCCGGACCCAACACAGGGTATAGTACACAGAAGGTGCTCAGTAAGTCTTTGTCAAATGAAAGAAACATGGGATTTTTAAGTAGATTAGTCTTACCTGACTTCCTTGACTTTAAAAAGGAAATTGAGGGCACACTGAGAAAATGAGACAAATGTGGGGGTCAAAATCACATCATGTGACTAAATCATAATCCCCAAATTTTCCAACAGACTAGAGCGGTGAACAGGGATTAGCAAAATGCGATGTAGCAGGAATACATATAAAGGCCTGTATTTGGCTTGCAAAACCCACTATCTACCCTAATACTGGATGGGGGAAGCCATGACTGAGACAGCACACATGCAAAAGACTTCAGACTTTCAGTTGACTCCATATTTACCAAGAGAATGTATCCAATCTTGGGATACATTAAGAAATATGTAGCACCCAGCCAGGCAAGGTGGCTCACGCCTGTAGTCCCAGCACTTGGGGAGTCCGAGGCAGGTAGATCACTTGAGGTCAGGAGTTTGAGACCAGCCTGACCAACATGGTGAAACCCCATCTCTACTAAAAATACAAAATTAGCCAGGCATGGTGGCACATGCCTGTAATGCCAGCTACTTGGGAGGCTGAGGCAGGAGAATTGCTTGAACCCAGGAGGTAAAGGTTGCAGTGAGCTGAGATGGCACCATTGCACTCCAGCCTGGGCAACAAGAGTGAAACTCTGTCTCAAAAATAAAAATAAAAAAAAAAAGAAAGAAAGAAATATATAGCACCCAGAATAAAGGTGGTGCCAGACTTAGGTGATGCTAGACTTACTGTTTAGTTTACACCTCAAAAGGGATATTACAAATAGGAATTTCAAGCAAATTATTAATCCCTTTACACTTCATTGTCATCATCTTTAAAATGGGTGCCTGCCTTATAGGGTTGTGAACATTAAGTAATTTGATGATTTTGTTATTTTCATTGGCAAGGAGCAATTGAAAGGACTGAAATATTTAATCTAAAAATATAAAGAACTGGGTGGGAAAATAAGAGACATGAGTGACAGTCTCCTTCAAAGTTCTCTTATGTGAAAAAGAGATTAAGCTTCATCTTTATAATCCTAGATGGCAGAACAACTATGTAAGAATTTCAGCTTGACTTAAGGAAACACTTTCTGACATGCAAAGCTGTCCCAAAGTGGAACGAATGCCTTGGGAGTGGTTAGTCCCCATGCATCCAGGAGGCAGACACTCATTTGGTGGGACCAGACTAGATGAGGCCTCAGGACCTTTCCACTGCTGGGATTCATTAAGCACCTGGTGTAGGTCACTATCATTTATTGATGTCCGGCTCAGACTTGTTATTAATACATACATCACCTCATTTCATCCTTGAAACAACCCAATAAGAGAAATTCTTTTACAGAAAGTTAGAGAAATTCAATACCATGTTTAAGGCCGCATACTTCTGAAATTATCCAATCAAAGCTTTGGGCTCAAGTCTGGCTGACTCCAAAGGCCCTGGTCTTTCTAACGTGTCCTTGCCTGGGCTCCCACCCCCACTCCCTCAGACCTTTGTGTGAGTTATAAAATGGGAGAGAAGGGACAGGAGCGCATGCAGGGTTGCAAACTGGAAGTATGCAGGCTGGATTCAGCGGGCACACATGTTTTGATTGGCAGGCACAGCACTTTTGGCTGCCAATGCTTAATAGCTAGAAGAGTTCACATAAAAATTTCATTTCCTACTTATCTTTAAAAACTGGAAACACTAGCCACACTGGCCCATATTTCCACTTGGCAATAATGGACTGCAGCAAGCAGGGACGGCCCCCTTCAGACACGGGCTCACGTTCCCAGCTGCCACCACGCCTCCTGTCCCACCTCCAGTTCCTCCACTCGTGTGCCTGGCCCCCAGAGGGATGTCAGTGTGCTACTCCCAGTGTGAACATTTCAAATGAATGCATAACAAATCGTGAGTTTAGGAACAGGAAAGTGCCTGTCCCACATTCCAGATGAGGAGGCTGAGCCCTAAAGAGTCCCGTGGTGGCACGGGTTATCAGTGCAGCACTTCGACACAGCCTGACTCCTTCCTCCCCTCAACTGCCCGCCCCCTACCCCGACCCCCCTGCACACAGCTGTGCTGATGGAATGCGTCAGGACTGTGCTCTCGGAAAATCCACAGTCCCCAGTGTCCCCACTGGAGAGGGGTCTGATCAGGCATCCTTTGCACCTGACAGGGAATTTCCTCCCCAGACTCCAGAAAACAGGCCTTGCTCTGGTGTGACTGTTGGTTCTTTTTTTTTTTTTTTTTGAGACGAAGTCTCTCACTCTGTCATCCAGGCTGGAGTAGAGTGGCGCGATCTCGGCTCACTGCAACCTCTGCCTCCCAGGTTCAAGCGATTCTCCCACCTCAGCCTCCCAAGTAGCTGGGACTACAGGCGCCTGCTGCCACACCCAGCTAATTTTTTGTATTTTAGTAGAGATTTCACCGCCTTGCCCAGGCTGGTCTCGAACTCCTGAGCTCAGGCAATCCTCCCACCTCGGCATCCCAAAGTGCTAGGATTACAGGCATGAGCCAGCATGCCTGGCCGACTGTTGGTTCTGAGAGGGTCTTCACCATCTCCTAAAAAGTCCCCAGCACCTTACAGCTGAGAGCTAAGCAGAGGATCTGATGACTCAGGCTTGGTTTACATGGTGAGACTTCATCAGTCTATTCTTTCCATTTCTAGTCCTGTCAGAAGGTTCCATGTTACTCCTGTTTCTGGGCCCTCATTTCTCTCCCACTGAGTGTGAATATTTGAAGATGTAATTGTCATGCTTGAGTCATTCAGGAGTGTCGGGGCCAGATTTTGGTGTGGTAGAGGGAGACTAGCCTCGGATCAGGAAGCATGAATTCAGTTTTTGCTCGGCCATTAATCGTATTCCTGTGCTTGTGGGAAGGTCTCTCCTCTCTGGGCCTCAGTCTTCTCATCTGTAACATGATAGGCAATATTACAGCATCTTAAAAGTCCTTTGACAGTTTTATAATGTTATGATTCAGAGGCAGAGCTGGGAATAAATAATAGGACTTGGGACATGGCCAAAAATCTTAGCAGTAGAAGAAAGATTTATAGTAATCCATTAGAGTTCCTTGCTTTTGCTTTTTCTTTTCATTTCCCTCCCTCCCTCCCTCTCTCCTTCCTTCTTTTCTCCCTCTCTCCCTCCCTTCCTCCCTTCTTCCTTTCTCCCTTTCTCTTTTTCTTTTCTTTTCTTCTGAGATATCTCAACTGATCAAGATGAAGATCTCTGACTGAGGTCAGTCATGTGGTTAACAGAACGTAGAAACCGCCAGCCAGCTTAGTGTGAAAACCCAGAGAGCGCAGAAAGCTGAGACCTTAATCTTACAGTCCATCAAGCTTCAATTCAGCCAGCATTCCACTCTCACTGAGATCTTCAACTCACTTACTCAGATCTTAGCTGTAAATTTTTAAAATGAGGTCCCTACTTCCCTTCAAGGCAGGTATTAGTACTTTTTCCTCTAATCAACATAAACACTCGTGTGTGAGGTATGTGTGTGTGTCTGCTCAGCTAGACTCTGAGGACTTGAGTCCAGGGACTGTCCGTGTGCACAGTGCTGGATACATAATATGTCCTGATTTCACCTTTCTTTCTTGCTTCATCTTATATCTTCTCCGTAAACATCTGTTGACAGTGTGCCATGTGTCCGCCTCTGCTGGACATCAGATTGAGGGGATTGGTTATCCTGATCCCCTGCCGCTAGACACCCACATTCCAAAGAGCATTCCAGGGGGCTTAGGCGAAGCCAGAGGAAGGAGAAAAGGAACCGCCACTCCTGTTCTCTCCTTTCTAACTCTTCTCCTTTACTCTGCTCTTGCTATTCAATCTGCTGTTATAAGTGAGGCAGTGCAAAAAACAAAAAACAAAACAAAAAAAAACCAATGTCTTTCCTCTGTGGAAAGGCGGGTAGTAGGCAAAGAGCTCTTTTTTAGAAAGAGGCATTTCTTATTTTTTTTTAACCACACAAATAATACATTTTTAAATGTTTCATTTCAGAATGGCATCTTGAGTCTGAAACACAATGACTTTTCTCTAAGTTTACCCTGCCCAAATAGAAATATTTGTGTAACATGTAAGTATCTGTCTGCACGGCAGAAACTAGCAACTGATTTTCTGATATTCCTAAGCCAGTCTCAGTGAGATTTTTCATTACCTTTGAATTTGTATATGAATCCACCAATAGTGGCAACAGTTGTTATATTTTTAGCTGATAAATTATAGTTGAAGTTTTTATGATATTCATTTGGGTAATCAGGATAGCTCACTAGGAGATATTAAATTGCACGTTCCATGTGGACCATAATACCCACCCACACCAGGCAAGTATTCCCACATGTGTGAAGGCAGAGATGTTTCATTATGCTACCTGCCCACCAGGGGCTGCCAACAAGGAACTGAAGGACATTTTTTTTTTCTTAGAGACAGGGTCTTGCTCTGTTGCCCAGGCTGGAGTGCAGTGACACTGTAGCCTTGAATTCCTGGGCTTCGATTGATCCTCCTATCTTAGCCTCCAGAGTAGCTGGGACTATAGGTGTGTACGACCATGCCCAGCTAATTTTAAAAATTTTTTTGTAGACATGGGGTCTCACTATGTTGCCCAGGCTGATCTCAAACTCCTAGCCTCAAGTAATCCTTCTGTCTTGGCCTCCCAAAGTGCTGGAATTATAAATGTGAGCCACCACGCCCAACCTTGAAAGACATATTTAAAATCATGATGATTCTATCACAGGGGAACATTTTATTTTTTATGAGTGGCCCACACTGGATGTGGGAGGGGAGTGGGAGAGAAATGCTGCAAAGACTCATAAGGTGAGGAGTTTACCCTGGGAGATCTCTGGGAACCATTCCAGCTCAGCCAGCTCAGGAAACAGTGGATCATCATTTCTAAGAAAGAGACTAAACCTCTGTTTTAGTTCAAAATAAGTTTTATCGAGATATAATTTACATTCCACACCTATTTAAAGTGATGATTCAGTGGTTTGTAGCATATTGACAGATATATGCAACCATCATCACCACAGTCAATTTTAGAACATTTCATTGTCTCAAAATAAACTCCATAGGCTTTAGCTATCACCCCTTATCCCCCCATATCTCCCTAACCCGAAACAACCACTAATCTACTTTCTGTTCCCATAGATTTGTCTCTTATGGGTACTTTATATAAATAGAATACATAATTTGTATTCTTTTGTGACTAATTTCTTTCACTCAGCATAATATTTTTGAGATTCTTTCATGTTGTATCATGTATCAGCACTTGATTTCTTTCTATTTCTGAATAATATTCCATTGTATGGACATATCACATTTTAGCTATCCATTAATCAACTGATGGACATTTGAGTTGCTTCTACCTTTGGCCTATTATGAATAGTGCTACAGTAAACATTTGTGTACAAGCTTTTGTGTGGACATAAGTTTTCATTCTCTTGGGTAGATACCTAGGGGTGGAATTGCTGGGTCATATGGTAACTCTATGTTTAACCGTTTGAGGAACTGCCAGACTGCTTTCCAAAGTGGGTGTACTACTTCACATTCCCACCAGCAGTGGATGAGAGTTCTAGTTGCTCCACATCCTTGCCAACACTTGTAATGATGTCTTTTTTATTATAGCCAGTTTAGTGAGTATGCAGCGAATCTCATAGTGGTTTTGATTGGTATTTCCATGATGGCTTATGATGTTAAGTATCTTATCATTTGCTTATTCACTGCTTGTTTATCTTCTTTGGGAAATGTCAATTCAGATCCTTTTCCCATTTTTAATTAGCTTCTCTTTATTATTGAGTTGTAAGAGTTCTTCAACTTTTTATTATTTCATAAAATTGTATATTATATTTTATATATTCTAGAGATATAATATATAGATACATAATATATCTAGATTTTTATGTATTCTAAACATATAAGTATATAGGTTATATATGTGGATTTTAAAAATCTATTTGAGACATATAAAAATATATTTTATACATTCTAGATTTAAGTCCCTTATGAGATATATAATTTGCAAATGTTTTCTCCCATTCTGCAGGTTATCTTTTCACTTTCTACACAGTATTCTTTGAAGCACGCAAGTTTTAAATTTTGATAAAGTTCAGCTTATTTTTTCTTGTGTTATTTGTGCTTTTGGTATCATATATAAGGATCCAATGCCATATTTGAGATCATGAAGATTTACCTCTGGTTTCTTCTAAGAATATTATATTAGGCCAGGTGTGGTGGCTCATGCCTGCAGTCCCAGCACTTTGGGAGACAGGGGCAGGAGGACTGCTTGAGCCCACGAGTTCGAGACCAGCCCTGGCAACATAGTGAAACCCTCATCTCTACAAAAAATTTTTTTTAAAAATTAGCTGGGTGTGGTGGCACATTCCTATAGTCTGAGCTACTCAGGAGGTTGAGGTGAGGGCATCACTTACGCCTGGGATATTGAGGTTGCAGTGAGCCATGGTCATGTCACTGCACTTCAACCTAGACAAACTGAGACCCTGTTGCAAATATATATGCACAATATATTATATATTATATAACTATAAAATATATTTTTTTATAGTTAGCAATTTTTGGTTAATATTTGTATATGGTGGGATATAAGAGTCCAACTCCATTCTTTGGCATTTGGAGTTGTTCCAGCAATATTTGTTGAAAAGATTTTTCTTTCCCCACTGAATGGTCTCCTTGAATATCTAGTGGCCATAGACACATGAGTTTATCTCTGGGCTCTCAATTCTATTCCATTATCCATTGTGCCAGCACCATACTATCTTGATCATTGTAGTTTTCATTTGAAATCAAGAAATGTGGAGTACAGTCTTCCAAGATTGTTTTTGCTTTTCAAGATTGTTTTGTCTATTCTGGGTCTCGTGCAATTTCATATGAATTGTAGAATCACCTTGTCAATTTCTCTGAAGTCATCCGGGATTCTTATAGTTATTGCATTTAATCTATAGATCAATTTGGGGGGCATTAACATCTTAACAAAATTAAGTCTTCTAATCTATGAACATGAGATGTTTCCCACTTAGTAGATCTTCTTTAATTTCTTTCCACAATGTCTTACAGTTTTCAAAGTATAAGTTGTACGCTTCTTTTGTTAAATATATTCCTAAACACTTTATTCTTTTTGATGCTGTTATAAATGGAATCGTTTTCTTAATTTCAGGTTCAGATTGTTCATTGCAAATATATAGGAATATAATTCATTTTTGTACATTGATCTTATATCCTGCAATCTTACTGAACTCATTAATTCTAATAGTTTGTAGTGGATTCCTTAGCATTTTGTAAGATCAAGTCATCTGAAAATAGAGACTATTTTCCAAAATAGCTGCACCATTTTGGTCTTCCCAATCTGGATTTATTTTTCTTGCCCAATTGCTCTGGCTAGTACCTCTGGTACACTGTTGAATAGAAGCAGTGAGGGTGGATAATGATGTCTTATTTCTGATCTTAGGGGGAAACTTCCAGTGTTTCACCATTAAGTATGATGTTACATGTAGGGTTTTTTCTAGATGCCATTTATCAGGTTGAGGAAACTCAGTGCAATTCCCACTTTCCTGAGTGTTTTCATCATGAAAGGAGCTTGGATTTTTGTCAAATCCTTCTTCTGCCATTTTAAGATAATCATGTGGGTTTTGATTTTTATTCTATTGACATGATACAGTAATTGCATTAGTTTTTGGATGTCACATCAATCTTGCATTCCTGAAAAAAATTCCACTTGGGCATTGTATATCATTCTTTTTATATGTTTCTGAATTCAGTTTGCTAGTATTTTATTGAGTTTTTTGCAGCTACATTCATAATAGATATTGGTTTGTAGTTTTCTGGTGATGTCTTTGGTTTTGATATCAGAGTAAAACTAGCCTCCTAGAATGAGTTGGAAAGTTTTCCCTTCTCTTCTATTTTTTGGAAAAGTGTTTGAAAAATTGGTATTAGTTCTTCATGTTTGGTAGAATTGACTTGCCATCTGGGCCCTGACTTTCCCTTGTGAGCAGTTTGTTTTTGTTGTTGTTGTTGTTGTTACAATTCAGTCTCTTGTTATAAGTCTACTGGGGTTGTCTAATTCTTGTTGAGCTTGTTTCAGTAGTTTGTGTATTTCCAAGCATTTGTCCATTTCATCTGTGATCTAATTTAATGGCATGTCATTATAATATTCCTTCATAATGCTTTTTAATTTTTAATTTTAATAGTAATGTCCACTGTTTCATTTCTTTTTAGTCTCACTCTGTCAACCAGGCTGGAGTGTAGTGGCACAATCTTGGCTCCTGCAACCTCTGCCACCTGGGTTCAAGCGATTCTCCTGCCTTAGCCTCCTGAGTAGCTGGGATTTACAGGCACCTGCCACCATACCTGACTAATTTTTGTATTTTTAGTAGAGATGAGTTTTCGCTGTGTTGGCCAGGCTGGTCTTGAACCCTTGACCTCAGATAATCCACCTGCCTCAGCCTCCCAAAGTGCTGGGATTACAGGCATGAGCCACTGCACCTGGCCCTGTTTCATTTCTGAATCTAGTAATTTGAGTCTTGTCTCTTTTTTTCTTGGCTTGTCTGGCTTAAGGTTTATTAGTTGTGTTTATCTTTTCAAAGAACCAGCTTTTGGTTTAGAAATTTAGTGAAACTAATTCTGTTGTTTTGCATTCTTTAATTTTACTACAATCTTTATTATTTTCTCCCGTATGCTTCCTCTAGGTTTAGTTTTCTGTTCTTTACCCAATGTTCTAAGGTGCAAGTTTAGGTTACTGATTTGAGATGTTTCTTCTTTATCAATATAAGCATTTATAGCTATAAATTCCTCTCTAAACAATGTTTTACTTTCATCCCATAAGTTTTAGTATGTTTTGTCTTCATTTACATTCATGCCAAAGTATTTTCTAATTTCTTTTTTAATTTCTTCTTTGACCCATTGATTATTTAGGAATGTGTTAATTTCCAAATATTTGTGAATTTTTCAAATTTATTTCTGTTACTGATTTTTAATTGCATTCCACTGTATTCAGACAACATACTTTGTATTATTTCTATCCTTTTAAATTATTTGAGGTTTGTTTTATGGTCGAGCATAAGGTCTATCTTGGAGAATGTTTCATGTGCACTTGAGGAAAATATATACCCTGCTGTGATGGGTGAAATGTTCTATAGATGTCTGTTGGGTATAGTTGGTTAGTAGTGTTGTTCTGGTGTTCCACTGACTTTTTAAAATCTTCTGTCCAGTTGTTCTATCCACTTTTTTTTTTTTTTTTTTTTGAAATGGAGTCTTGCTCTGTTGCCCAGGCCGGAGTGCAGTGGTGCGATCTCAGCTCACTGCAACATCTGCTGCCTGGGTTCAAGCGATTCTCCTGCCTTGGCCTCCCAAGTGGCTGGGACTTCAGGCGTACATCACCACACTGACTAATTTGTGTATTTTTAGTAGAGATAGGGTTTCACCATGTTGACCAGGCTGGTCTTGAACTCCTGACCTCAAGTGATCCAGCTGCCTTGGCCTCCCAAAGTGTTAGGATTATAGGCATGAGCCACTGTGCCCAGTCCACTATCTACTATTGAAAGTGGGGTATTGAAATCTTCACCTATTATTGTTGAACTGTCTATTTCTCCCTTTGATTTTGTCAGGTTTTGCTTCCTGTGTTTTAGTGCGCTGTTATTAGGTACATATATGTTTTTAATTGTTATATCTTCCTCAAGGATTCATCCTCTTAATATTATCAAACACCCCTCTCTATCTTCACTAACCATATCCTCACTAATAATTTCTTATTTAAAAGTCCATTTTGTCTCGTGTTAGTATAACCACTCCAACTTTCTTGTGGTTCCTCCAAAGCTCTGTTTTGAGTTGTCAGTGACTTTGATGGGCAGTGTAAGTCAGCAAAGAACCTGCCTCTTTTCTTTTCTTGTTCATATTTCAAATAAAATATATTACCAATCAGTACATTCTCCTTGAGTATTACTTATGGTCCACAATATGAAGATCTGTATGATGTGAAAACTCTTATGTCTAGATAGAACCCTTTTCATGGGATTGGTTAATTCATTTTTATCCTCTCCACTTCATCTTCAATAAATGAAAATCATACCCTCCTTTAAAATGACTAGGTGTCCTCATGACCAGGAGAAAAATGCAATTAAAAGAAAGGCAACCAGGAAAAACTTTGTAAAAACCATAAATATGTACATGTGCTAGAAAACAACGTGTTTACTCTTGAACTCCTCTTCAAGTCAGAAACCCTAAACAATGGACATTGTTTACTTGCTCTGAACCCAGCAGAAGAACTCCCAGGTGATGCCAGTTGGAAATGGAATTGATTGACGATAACATGCAGGGTCCACTATGTCTGTATGCTTCAATGTGCCAGCATGATTACAGATTTCAAAAGGAAAAAACCCATTTAAAAAATAGACATCATTCCATTCTGAGCAAGGGTCCCAGTTTGATCTTTCTCCGTGTCTGAGCCCACTTGTTGTCCTGAAGGATAGGTGACAGCCCAGATACTCCCAGTGGGTGAGAAAAGCTCATATTCTATGCCAGTTTCCTGTCACTGCTTTGAGCTCTGAGAGTTCAGAGAGGTGAGGGCAGTGTGACCTCCACCTAGCTGAGTGTTGGCATGAGTCCCTGGTGACAGTGTGTCTGAGCTGCCAGTACACCGACAGTCTTTGGAGCAGCTCTTCCTCACTCTTTCAACAACCAGCCAATTTGGTCTCAGGAAATCACTCTGCAGTGCTGGCTGGGATTGGAAGTCATTTTTAATTCTGTGACAAAGACAAATGTGTCCTATGGGAGTAGTAAGTGGTTTTACTGGTGATATTAATGGAACCGTGACCTCTTCTATATCTATGGTCTTACAAAACAAAATATGTTTGTATTATTATATGTCAGGCAAATTCATTCTTAGCCCTTCCTTGAAGTAAATTGCAGAGGAAATATACTATTAATAAGCCCAGAGAGTATTGTTCGTGTGTGTGTGTGTGTGTGTGTGTGTGTGTGTGTGTGTGTTTGTATCTACAGTCATATGCTCATTTGCAAACACGGTAGATTTATAATGCCACTATTGACTGTCACACAAATGATGTGTTTTGCATTGTGTTTGGAGGGACACAAATCACTGAAGTTCTGATATCTTTGGATAGAATTTCAGTGGACCCAGTGCTGAAATTGATATTGGCTTTTAAAGGCCAATAGCTGTAGTAAAATTTAAGTGTTTTGGGGATCCACAGTACCAAAGGGAAAGAAGAAATTCAAAGATATATTGAATTAACCTTTTCTATTTTCAGTTGGGATTGGTATGTATTAGTCTAGAAATGACTACACTGATTTTATTATCTCCTGTAGGAACTTTTTGTGCCAGTGCCCTTTGTTGAAAACGGTTACTTAAGGAGACAGTAAATTAAATATGAAGGATTTACAGTTTAGTTAAACGAATTAAACCATTTCTTAGTGTTTGTGTTTACCTTGGGAGGCACAAAAGAGAAAAAAATACAGACTCACAAGAGGAAGGAAAGGAATGATCAAATCCCAATAGTCCATGGCTGAATATCTAGCTCCACAACTTTATTTAAAGGAGGAATTTAATGCTGATAAGAAATCCTTGTCTCTATCTGATTAACTTTCTCTCTGCATATGTTACTATACCCATTGAGATTTCCTAATAAACACATAAGTTTATTAACTGTGACAGTTAATGTCTCATTCTATTATACAGGACGAAACTCAGGTAAATCAAATGCAAAATTTATAGTTTTCCTTAAGCAAAAATGGATGGAGCTTTATCATTTGAGTTTTAACTTTAATAATTAAAAATATTACTATAAAATAACACATGATCATTCTAGGAAGACTGACAAATACAGAAGAAGGTAAATAAGAAAACAACAATAATCCATAAAGCCAACACCCCAAGATAGTCATTGTTAATCTTTTTCAGGTAGAGAAGGGATGCTGGGCGAGCAGGCTCAAGCATGCACACTCAGAGGCCAAATGGCAGAGTTTGACCGGTATATGACTTGTTGCTATGTTGCTATGTTGCCTAGGCTGGTCTCAAACTCTTGGCCTCAAGTGATCCTCCTGCCTCAGCCTCCCAAAGTACTGAGACTGCAGGTGTGAGCCACTGCACCTGGCTGTTAAAATTTTAGTATATTTGTTTCCAATCCTTTTTTCTATGCCACTATGTCAATATATATTTATATTTTTGATAGTTAAGATGATGAGTATAATTTGTGATTTTCATATCTACCTACTGGTACCAGCAGCGAATCTGTATGGGTTTACAGCAACTTGATCCTTGCCTCCTTGGAGGAAAGAATTCAGCCAAGGGCATTAGTAGGTGTATGGCAGATGGAGAGACCGAGGCAAATTTTAGAGCAGGAGTGACAGTTTATTAAACAGTTTTAGAGCAGGAATGAGAGGAAGCAAACTACACTTGGCAGAGGGCCAAGCAGGCAACTTGAGAGATTAAAGGGTTTGCGTTTACTCTCCCCTGATTTTTCCTTTGGGATGGGCTGTCCATGTGCACAGTGGCCTGCCAGCACTTGGGAGGAGCTGCGTGCGCAGTGTGTTTACTGACGTTGTGTTTGTGCTCACTTGAGGTGTTTTTCCCTTACCAGTTGAGCATTCGCAGAGGAAAGTCATATACCGGTCAAACTCTGCCATTTGGCCTCTGAGTGTGCATGCTTGAGCCTGCTCGCCCAGCTTCCGAGATCTTATCAGGAAGCTGCTGATCACCAGCTGTAGGTGTTTTCTATCTGTTGGGAGACTGTCTATCTCTGGTGCCAGTTGTGACTAATTATTATTTTAGAAAGACAGTTTAATAACCACCTGTCCGTCACCTGATGGTCACCTGACATTCTTGGGAGGAGGGGCACTCTCCTGCCCCACTCATGTCTGCCTGAATGCCAACTCTAACACTACCCCTCTTTGTTCATAAGTTCAAATGAGTCAAAATAATAATAAGAAAATTAACAGCTAACTATTTGCCAGGGAATCATTCTAAGTGCTCTACATATCTTAATTCATGTAATCCTCATTGTAGCCTTTTCACATAGATTTTACAGATGAGGCACAGAGGGCATAATGATTTCCCCAAGGTTTCACAGTTACACAGGACCACAGCCAGGATTAAACCCAGGCATTGAGGCGTATTCTGAACCACCATGATCTGATGCCTCCCTCCAAATCAAAGCCTGCCCCAAAGTCTGCTGTCATACCCCATGCCTTGGTGATCAGTCCTTTTTCAGAATTTCTCCAACACTATACAGTACCATGAGGCACTTACTTTCCCACTGAATGTGTGGAAATCAGCCTTCATCTCTAAAAAATAATTGTCACCTGCTGGCAGCCCTTTCTATGGGGGCCTTCAAGAGAAGGTAGCCAGAGGTTCAGCCTTCAGGGTGCTGCAGGGGAAGGGGCTGTAGATTGGAGGCAGAAGTAACTGGCCTGCAGGCCTGGCTATGCCCATCTAGACAATTCATTTCACCTGTTTGTGCCTCTTTTCTCATCTGTAAAATGACAGGGTTGGATACCCGTTCACTCATTCATTCAGCACACATGAGACAGACATGAATACAATCCATTCCTCTCCTCTAGGAACTTAGCATCCAAGGAGTACCCAGAGGAAAACACTGCCGGTTCTGTGGACTGTGTTGTAACAGAATCAATGGGAACACTGGGAAAGTCCCTAAGGTGGGCTAGGGTGGAGACAGGTGCAGGAAGGAAGGGGGCTAGCAAGGCTTCCCAGAGGATGAGTGAGAATAATTAACATATAGGTGCCAAGGACCACACAAGATGGGCTGTGGTGAGAGGGTCTCTCTAGAGCTCACATCTGTGCCTCCATTCCACACTGCTGTGCACAAAACCATCCCATCTTCAGCAGGCTACTGCAATGGCCCACTGTTTTTTCTTTTTTGGCTTAAAACTACAGAAATGTGTTATCTCACAGTTCTGGAAACTCTAAGTCTGAAATCAAATCATCTGGGCCATGCCCCTTCTGAAACCTGCAGGAGAACCCTTCCTCGCCTCTTCCTACATGCTGGTGATTGCCCGCAATCCTTGGCATTCTTTGGCTTGCTGCTGCATCACACCCGTCTCTGCCTCCGTCTGCACATAGAGCAAGTCTGCACACCCTGTCTGCCTTCACGTCGCTGCCTTCTTATAAGGATGCTAATCATATTGGATTAGGGGCCCTCCCTTACTTAGCTTAAGTAATTACATTTGCAACAACCCTGTTTTGAAATGAGGTTACATTCAGAAGTACAGGGGGATTGGAACCTCAGCATATCATTTTGGTGGGGACAGAGTTCTACCATAATGATCACTGTAGCCACCATCTAGTCTAGGCAACCATTGCCTGCTTACTGCTTTTGTTTCTCTCCTATTCATTCTCCATTCAGCATCCTGAATGAGTTTCATAACCCACAAACCTGAGACAGGACCAGCAAGCAGGTGGTGGCCTGGTTGGTTCTTTCAGCAAATGGAGAGAGTTCACACAGGACTTCTTTCCATTTAGTATATAAGGCTGGAGCAAATGGGGGACGATCAGAACACAATGACTCCTGAAGAGATCCTTGCCTGAGGATGTCAATAGATTCCCGAGGGAAAGGGCAGGGTAGACTGAGAATGTTTCTAAAAGGATCTCAGGCTCATTCTGGTTCCCCAAGGAGTTACAGGGAAGCTGAACAAGTATTTGAATCCTCCTTGCCTCTGAGACTGGCCAAATGCCACGCTTTTTAAGGAAGTATTGGTGCTTAAAATCTTTTCCAGACTTCTCTGCAGGCACTTGCACATACTTTGCTATTAGCAGGTAAGTAGTGCATACTAAAGAAATAAGCCTAATATACATATGAAATAAATGCATCATTCAACACCGCTTCTCCTGCCTGTCCCCCTTCCCCTAAGCAGCTCAGACCTTCTTGTTCATTATTATTAGCCTCCGAGGAAAAGTCTAGAAAACCTTTAAGTCATGCTTCTGTCATTCAAATGATAATCCTCTCCTAAACTTGCTAGACTTCTGCATCACCTTGAATTCTCCAAAGAAGAGTTGACTTCGCCACTGCATCTGTGCCCTTTGAGCGCTTACAAAGGCTCTGGAGGGCGCTTCCTGAGGCACTTAGCATAACTGTGGTGAGAAGTTTATGCAGAATTTTCTCCTTTCGCTCTTACTGCACTTTTAGGCCTTTTCCCACAGTGGTCCCCCCATATCACAATTGCATATCAGGGTATGGGGCAATCTGATCAGAGGCCAACAACAGATGCGAACTTAGGCTTTATTAGGGAAGCTTTCTTTTTCTGGGTAGAAACACAGAGGGCCAAACTCAGAGACAAAGATATGAATGTATGGATTACATTAAGGGAGAATGGTGTGACTGGGCAGTGGCTGCCTTACCCCACTAGCTACGGTGTCTAGATGCTTGCGTGTCAATTGCTTTTATATATATATATATTTTTTTTCATTTTCTTCTCATTCAGATACAGGTAGACCTTTCGTAGAGATGTACAGTGAAATCCCCGAAATTATACACATGACTGAAGGAAGGGAGCTCATCATTCCCTGCCGGGTCACATCACCTAACATCACTGTTACTTTAAAAAAGGTAAATTTGAACACTGCTTTTCTCAGAATACTTTTACTGCAAACAAGCATAATGAAGTTTTACTTGTTTTATCTTTCCGGAATAATTTCCTTACAGACATCTGGGCTTCTCAGTGGACTTTCCTGTAACATCCTTTTAGTATAAGGAATCGTGCTAGAAGTTATGCCCATGGATGTGGTTAAATAGAACAAAATGATAGTGTCTTAAGCATGAATCGATGTGAATAATGAAAGAACTGAAATCGTGAAAAATGTTATGTATTGCCACAAACCCAATTGTGTGCAAATGTGAGAAAAATCAATTCTGCTGCTTACACAAATTAGTAACTTTGCAGACAGTGAATTATCCAGGTTACTGCAGAGTAGACAATGTCAGCAGGGTGCCCAGTTCTCCAGGCATTGACATTCCGGCTTCATGCATAAGGAGACACCACCTTTGGTTTGAATTGGCCAGTTCCTTGGTGAAAAAGGCCTGTCTCCTGCTGAGCACCCAAACTTCATCTCTTAGGGGAAAAAAGGGAGGAAAGGCCATACATGAAACTTTTCTTCATATTATATTGTAAATTGTACATATGGAAAGGAAAAACATTTAGGGTAGAATCTAAGAAAAACAAAAACTAAACATATGACATTCTAGCTAATTAATCAGCAGTAAGAGTTAGGAGTATACCAGGACTCAGAACTGGATAAAAACTCCCCAGATGGAAAACTGTGCTAAGTTCTGAGAGCTTAGAACTTTAAGACAAACAGTCAAGGCTGCCCCAGAGCAGCAGCTCGCACAGTGCATCACAGAGCAGGCACTCAGGAAGTGTTTGGTGCTGGTAGTGGTGGCAGTTAGGCTGGAAAGGTTTAGAGAATGATTTTCAGTCTCATCCATCAACCCTGAGTCCTGAAATGTGGTGGAGGAGTCTCCTCGTCCTCTTCCTTGCATTCACTGTCGTGGGTTGTTACTCACGTAGGCCCTCAACATAGTCCATCGGAGACAGGTTTTGGCCTCCATTACATTTGTGTGCCATCGCCAGGAAATAGTCATTACGGCAGAGCTGGAAACGCCAGAGGAGTCAAACTCCTCAGTTGGTCAAGATAAAAACACTCTGGTTTCCAGAGTGTCAGGAACTTCCCAGGTCATACTGAGCATTTGAGCCAATATCTTGCCTTCTCATTCAGTGTTCCTGCCATCCTTCTTGAATGGTCTAGTTTGTATAGGAGGAAGACAAGGGTGGTTAAGAGCAGAGGCTAGTGCCACATTGCCTGCACTCTGAACA
The DNA here is from genome assembly GCF_008728515.1 of Papio anubis. Taxonomy (NCBI): domain Eukaryota; kingdom Metazoa; phylum Chordata; class Mammalia; order Primates; family Cercopithecidae; genus Papio; species Papio anubis. Next base: position 7,643,117 of record NC_044990.1, on the reverse strand, counting down.
CACTGCCACTCATCACTGGGCAAACTAATGAGTCATCAAACCTCTCTCCACCTCGCTTTCCCCATCTGAGGAAGAGGGTGATGACAGTGGTACCACCTCACATTGCTGTTAGAAAGGTTAAGTCAGGTGATATATGGAAAGCACTTAGATCAGTATCTCAGTACAAGATAAGCCCTATTCAGGGGTTAGCTTTAGCATTACTTAACAGTTTAATACCCAATACTGTACTTGATATATTACCAAGTCATGTTTTCAACAGCATGGCATTACTCCCCTTAGTCTGAGATAATTATTGCTGTATGATTAATACGGAAAACACCGTGTGAAGAGGGAAACGTTCTCTTTCATGCGCGCGCCAATGCAGGTGGGTTTTTTGGTCATCAGGAACATTCCAAAATTCCCATATAAAAATCTGGGGCTGGTGGGAGTCTCTTTACTGTTTTCTGCCTAAGATCTGCAGTGCACAATTTAAAAAGAGAGAAAGAGAAGTGTAAAATTTTAACAGGGATTTTGGTTTGGCACATGTGTACTGGAAATATTCTAACCTATGACGTATTTCTGCTGACATGAAGTTAATATCTTTCCCTTTCATTTCTCTTATTGTCCCTTTTCTTCTAATTTTCTGTCCCCTCCCTCTCCTTTTCACATGCCTGCTTTGGCGGAGCCGTGGTCAACTGCAGACAGGCCTTGCTGCCCAGGGCTTCCTTTCGAGGCTGAGATCCACCTGCCCATCTGCCTTCATTCTTACACATGCGGTGGTGGCCACAGCTGATGGGCTACAGTCTTTGACTGCTTTAGATCTTCTCAGCTAAATGTAAAGTTACTTTGTCAATGGAATGCTACTAACAGCCGTAATGGATAGATGAGAGTAAGATAAACACTTTAAAGGAAATTTTAGTGTATTTTTAAGTTGTACTGAGGAAGCCTGTCAGCAAACCTTTCTTTTAGATTCAGTACATACTTGTTTTCACTTATTTGTAAAGTAACACAGATGTCAGTCCCTGACTTAAATTTTTCTGGGTTTTCCTTTGTCTGCACTAAATTAGAAGAGAAGGTTTTTTTTGTTTTTGTTTTTGTTTTCCCACCGAATACATTCCTAAGTTTACAGGTAGCACCTTGATATAGTGAAACATGAAACGAATCCTTTAATTGCTTTCAGTTCTTCATAAACAGGATGTAATTAATTTCAAACCAAGGAACACCGGTAATACATTCCAATGTAGGCACAGTCCCTAGAAGAGAGGTACTAGTGGCTTCTGGACTAGAAATTTCTGCCATAGGATCACAAATCCAGATCAGCTCCTTCGGCGAGCAATAGAAATAAATGACAACTGGATAGAGAGAGGGACGTCGGGTGTACTTTTTAAAAGGCGATAGGGAAGGTTTCAAGCTTCTTTATGGCTGTTTGGTATTTCCTTTATAATCTGTTGGGGGAAGGTAATTTGATTTTTGTTTTTCCTTTTTCAACTGGGAATAAGGAATAGTGGTAGTTGGGAGTCGACCACCACTGAAATTGGACTGGCAACCTGGCATCAGGGGAATTTGGCTGGGCTACTTGATGGAGCAATGACCCTTTACAAATAAAGTTCAATCCCACGGCAGAGTGTTTATCTTGTAGTCTTTAAACGTTACGTTCTTGATGTCAGAAGAAGGCATAAGGAGAAAGTCAAATCATGGATTATTTTCTTCTGTCTGGACTCACCGTGCTTGGGAATACTTCTAAGCATTTGAGAGCACTTCATTCATGGCAGTCTCTGGCCTCCAAGGCTGCCTTCACCATCAGCAGCTCCAGCTTCTGGGAGTTTCCCTTCCAGAGGCAGAGCTGACACCTTCCTTGTGACACAGCAGGATCCTCAGAATGACAATCCCAGTGAGTGCCAAGTTAATGTTATGAATCTTGGAGGACCTGGAATTATTTACAGTCTTTTGAAGACAGCCACTTCTTCAGTAAACCATGCAAAATGAGAGGAAAAGCTATGACTTGTTAAAAGCTCTGGACGATGAAAACAAATGAGAATAATCTGGCAGCCCCAGTAGAAAAAAATACAATTGGCTTCTCTCTCTTTTTTGAGATGGAGTCTCGTTCTATCGCCCAGGCTGGAGTGCAGTGGTGTGATCTCAGCTCACTGCAACCTCCGCCTCCCGGGTTCAAGCGATTCTCCTGCCTCAGCCTCCTGAGTGGCTGGGATTACAGGCACCTGCCACCATGCCCAGCTAATTTTTGTATTTCTAGTAGAGACAGGGTTTCACCACGTTGGCCAGGCTGGTCTCTGCTGACCTCAGGTGATCCACCCACCTCGGCCTCCCAAAGTACTGGAATTACAGGTGTGAGCCACCACGCCCGGCCTGTTAATTGGTTTGTCTGCTGAGTGTCCGACCAGTTTTTTATGAAGATTCCTGGAGGCCAAAGAGTTATGGGCTCCCCCTGAAAGTCTGATATGACAACTAGGTCTATCCTGGGTAGGTGCCATTTGTTGCCAAGGCTGATAGTAAATTATCATGATTACTATAATTAATCATAATGCAAGTGTCTTTTGCTATATACAAAAAAACTCAAGAACCAATGATAACAAACTACAGTTTTTAACCTAGTTTGTTATAAGCAAACTACAGAGTTTTACTATTTTCATTTTAGATGAAAAATCATGTTTTCACCAACTGCTGGTGAAACAGTATTGCCAACCAGTGCTAATAGGACCTTGTTAATGCATGCCTCTTCCTTTTCAGTTTCCACTTGACACTTTGATCCCTGATGGAAAACGTGTAATCTGGGACAGTAGAAAGGGCTTCATCATATCAAATGCAACGTACAAAGAAATAGGGCTTCTGACCTGTGAAGCAACAGTCAATGGACATTTGTATAAGACAAACTATCTCACACATCGACAAAGTAAGTGATGCTTCAGAGGCATGAACATAAGCCGAAGTGCTCTTTATTTTTATCTGTGTAATGAAATCTTAATTTAAAAAAATTTCTCTTTTATGCTTGCAGCCAATACAATCATAGATGTCCAAATAAGCACACCACGCCCAGTCAAATTACTTAGAGGCCATACTCTTATCCTCAATTGTACTGCTACCACTCCCTTGAACACGAGAGTTCAAATGACCTGGAGTTACCCTGATGAAGTGAGTGACCCATTTTTCTATTTCTTCTGCAGGACAGTATTTTTAGCAAGTGAAATCCCGCAGGGTTTTTGAGATGGGAAAAATCAGAAAATCCTGATTCCTGTGGCAGTGTTAGTCAATAAAGCAGCTTTGGGTTTGGTTCGAGTGCTTTCTTTGCCTGGCACTTCATGAGTGTGATATGCAGAGATACCGTCTTTTGATGTCTGGGAGTTTTGTTTTGAAGAGCATAGACTGGTATTTCTATTGCATGATTCTAGGTGGAAAGAAAGGGATTGTTTCATTCCTGGAAACTATTCTGTAGGATTTAGAGATGAGAGAGAAATGTATCACTAAATGCCAGGCAGGGACTGCCTTTTGTAACAACAACAACAACTTTCCAGGAGGCTGTCTCTGTCAGCGCATTCATTTAGGATACTGGCAGACAGTCAGGCACCTGATTGGAACATGTTTGGAAAAGATATTACAACCCAGTCATCCAATATTCCATTTGTTAAGTGTCAGGGGAGCAATTCTGTCCTTCAGAAAAATGAGAAGAATGAAGCCTGAGTTGGGTTCCCTTATTCAAATCGAACATCCTTGCAAACAATAATTGTTTTAAAAATGTATACATGGGGAAACTATGATAAACTGTTACGGAAATTTTGACAGTAGTTCTGGCCCCCATTTCTTGTGTATCAGCATGATTTATGCGGCATATCTCAAGTACAATCATTTGTTATGTCGTTCAGATTGCCCAATTACAAAGTCAATTTATGATTAAATTATGTATGAAAGATTAATGCATGAGCCCCAAGCTAGTGTTGTTTTTCATCGACATTTCTTGCCATGGAAATGGAATAACTTAGCAACAAAAACGTGTAACGAGTGCCCTGTAGGGGCACATTAAGGCCTTATCTGTCATCAGCTGTTTTCTAGGAGTGGTATTGTTTCATTTAAATAAAAATGCTATGGCTTGTAGCAATATTTTCTGGGTTTTAATAGAAATCAAATATTCTCAATAAGTGCCAAGAGGGAAGAAACTTCTATCCTGCTAGCATTGCTACTGTAAGTAAGAGTATTTATAATACATCTATTAAATGCTAATAATCTTCTAAAACAGCACTGTCCAACAGAACTTTCTGTGATGGAAATATCCTGTACTTGTGCCACTAGCCACATATGGCAGATGAAATGTGACTAGTGTGACTGAGGAAATGAATTTTTGATTTCATTTAATTTTAATAGCCACACGTGGCTGGTGGCTGCAGTACTGGGCGAAGCAACTCTAAAACACAGGATGAGTTATTTCCCAAGTCAGAAGCAATACCAGTGTTACTCAACTTGGCAAAGGGAGTAGTACCTGTATAAATAGAGCTGCAGAAACCTCCCTCAGTCTGTTATGTTAAGGGACTAGTTCTCTGACTTTTGATAGTGGCAATTGACTTTTCTCTCTGGTTATTGCTGAGAATGAAGAAAATGGCCTCAAAATGTGTCTGTCTGTTCCAACAGGGAAGTAAATGGACAGGTGGGTAGAAGTGTATTAAACGTGGCACAGAGGAGAACTAAGCTCCCGATCCAAAGATCAGTTCTGGACAGCTCCCAAAGACATTTTTCCATGCTCCTCCCCTCTGCCCCTATGACTATGGGGAAGGACTGAGAGGTGGAAATAACTTATTAGTTTTAAAATATAGCACTTAAAAAAAAAAAAGGAGAAGGCAATGTGATCTTGTCTTCTCAAAACAGTGAGCAGGACTGTCATTGTGGCCAGGTCAGATTGTGGAGCCTAAGACTGATTCTTGTTCTTCTCTGAGACAAACCTGGGACAGCACCTTTCAAGTCTTGGTTAAACCTGCTGATGGCTTTGCATGTCCCCAGATCCGTTTACTGTGATTTAGCCAACATGGGCAAGCATTGCTCAAATAGTGAAATAATGAAATTATAGGATTATTCCACCTTAGTAGAGACAAGACTCATTATCTTTTCCTTCATATCTAATAGAGACAAAAAAGGAAACTCAGACAGTGATTTGGTGAGAGAAGCACTGTCATTAAGCCAGACACTAAGGCTTATGATTGTCATGTTTGTGTGTGATATATATGCCTACAGAACAGGTTACTGTGTAGAGAGGTGTGTGTGCCAGAGGAAGGACACTAGATTTATGCTCAAAAGACCTGAGTTCCTGGCCAACTTGGGCCAGGGGGTCCCTTCCTTCAGTTTTTTCATCAGTAAAAGGGCAGTCAGCCTGCCAATCTCACTAGGTTGTTGAGACAAACAATTGAGATGGTATATGTGAAAATGCATTTGAAGAAAATTAAGTGCTAAATAAATCCTACTATGCTACATATTTGAAGTATCTCTAGACACAGATATAGTTTCCAAACATTGTGCTCTAGGTGGATGTGACATGATTCTTAGCATAAAACAGAAGCTGTTGTCGAAGTTATGATCTAAGAAATGTTAAAATCCTATATAACTTTAAGCATGAACACTCACTCCTTCTACATTTGTTATACGTTTTCTTTCTAGAAAAATAAGAGAGCTTCTGTAAGGCGACGAATTGACCAAAGCAATTCCCATGCCAACATATTCTACAGTGTTCTTACTATTGACAAAGTGCAGAACAAAGACAAAGGACTTTATACTTGTCGTGTAAGGAGTGGACCATCATTCAAATCTGTTAACACCTCAGTGCATATATATGGTAAGCATAGTTCAGCGTTGCCAACTCATGCTATGCTTTCTAATCATTGTAGATGTCTGTGTTCTCTAAATAAGTCAGTTTTCTGTTGGCCAAGAGTTACATTATCATGAATGAATACGACTTGGCCATAGTTCCCTCCTCCCCCTGTCAAAAAGCAAACCACATTAAGTACTCTTTAAATTTAATACTTTTGAATTGAACAGAGAGTCCTTTCTTTAGATGTTTATTATAGCTAATAATTCAGTTAGAACCTAATATATTTATGAAATTTTTAGTGTCCTATATAAACAAAACAGAAAAAGATGATGAATTTTATCTTTACTACTTCAGAAAAATTTCTCAGGTACTACCATGAATTAGAGAAATAAAAATATGGTATGCTAAATCATTTAGAATTAAAGCTATTTTATCCCTGCTTTTACTCTCATGGAATCCTAATGTTGTTGCTTAATTTCAGTTTGCAAATTCTATAAAGAAAATGCTTAAAAGCCTTATTTCCATTGCTGAAAAGGAAACAGTGTGGAGGGCAGAAACTGTGGAACAATTCTATCAGTAGCTTTTTATTTCCTTTTGTCTTTCTCCAGCTGATTTTTGATATCAAATTAGTTGTTTTAGGGTGCCCAGAGCAACGTTTTCTCACAGCGGCCACGTAGATTTTTAGAAATATCTTCCCACTTCCTTGTTATTGTGATAGAGATATTTAAGCTGTTTTACTTTCTGTTGCTCTGCCACTGTTTTATGTTGCTAGGACGTGATACCATTTGATTTGAAAGGCGTGCACCAGTTACGGTGCTTTTAAAGTATCCTATTCATTGATCAATATTTAGGCTCATTGATAGGCTCTATCATAATTCAGCTCTGTTTATTTACTCATTGATTACACCCTCCCTTCATGAGGCCCTAAGGTTTTGCTTATGGAAATATATTCTTTTCTAATGTATTTATCACTTCTCCTTTCAAAGATAAAGCCTTCATCACTGTGAAACATCGAAAACAGCAGGTGCTCGAAACTGTAACTGGCAAGCGGTCTTACCGGCTGTCTATGAAAGTGAAGGCGTTTCCCTCGCCGGAAGTTGTATGGTAGGACCATACTTATTTCCATAACAGTGTAAGACGTGCTTTGTAAGTGGGAAGCTGCAAGAGCCTAATGACTCCAATTCCTGACAAAATACCAAGAGACGTTCCTCAGACAGCCCCAGAGAGCTCAGAACTCTGTAGATTCTTGGGTGGTGGAGGTGAGAAGGGCTGGGGGAAAGGAAATAATGTAGCAAGGTAAGCAAGAGATGAGGTTTGTTCGAGTGCTCACTTCAGTCTAGTCAGTCTCTTACTGTGGTTAACTTTCTGCATCTCTAAACCTTCCTATGATGTCAGCATTCTTTGAATGGGATGTGTTGAACAATGACTAGGAAGCATTTTGAATATGTAACATGCTCTATTAACCCTGAAGAAGTGGACTCTTGTAATGAGAATGATGAAAATAATTCTTTTATGTACAGCTGGGTTGAAAGTTCCAGTCTTGTTTTAAAATTAAACAAACATTAATAGAGACAAGACTTACTCATTTGAAGATGAGGACGAATGGGCCTACTTGAACTAATTAAGGTTTTTTTGGCTAGAAGGATATATATTCAAAACCTCCTTCAGCAGTTTTTTAAAACACTAGTACAACACCTGATGTAAAACAATGTAATCTGTTTATGATCTGCGATCATTTTACAAAATTACTGTTAAATGCCAATACCTTTGGCTCAAATCATTACCTTTTAAACAAAGGGTATGGTGCAAAACTGATTAGCAAAACAATCCATACAATAGGGGTGTGGTGCCATTTTAGAATCCCCCTAACCAGAGCTGATTTGGCTTTCAATGTCGAATGAGGGTAGTGTGTTTGTTTGCAGTTCCCTTAAATACTTAATAGGGAATTAAAGAGAAAATTTTAACTTTGTGCTATGTCGTCATGCCATTGCAGTAGAAAAATGATCTTTTTTGCTTCAGAATATCAAAAACATTTAGTAGTAAATTTTTAGGTTTAATAGTAAATTGAATAGTAATTTAATGACTCCAGGAGGTACATTCACTCCGCCGGGGTCTGAGAGCATGCTCATCTGTTAGTGTTGATTTCTTCAGTAACTAAGTCACAAGGGCATTAAAAAAATTCAGTCCACCGTCAAAAATGCTGACTTGTTGATAGGAAATAATTTAAAGTAATACCAAGACAATATTTGTAATCACAAAGTGTAGCATCCTCATTTTAATTACTTTGGATCTGAGACACACTAGTAATGGGAATTTGTTTGTAGGACTTTATAATCATGCATGATAATGAACTAAGTTCCCAATATTAAACCTTTATACAGAACATAAGAAACTCCTAATGGATTAAAACTGCCTATTTAAAGAACTGTGCATTTTAATGAAATCATAGAATTTTAGAGTTATAAGGAACCTTTGAGAAACTCTAGAAAATTTGAGAAAATTGGAGCCCAAGCTGGTTAGTCATGTGTGCAGCAGCCTGCAGTGAGTAGCAGAGCCAGGTCAAGCATCCAGGCTCTGACTGTCAGTTCCGTGTGCAATAGAATGATATCAATGCATCGATTCAGTATTTAATATGTTTTTATATTAAAATTTTATATTAAAAATTTTTTAAGTTTATGCTTTCTGTTTGTTTTGCACCTTAACTGTTCTTCCTCAGAGGAGAAATCTTGATAATCTTGATTTCACTCTAGTTTATGAAAGGGACAACTGGTGTGACCATTTATAAAACTAATAAGAACTCCACCTGAGACCACAATAGGAAAGTCTATTTGTATTTTTATCTGGAGAAGTGATCTAGTTGATCTGACTTACAATGGCCCTTATACTGCTGATGGAGCCTCGTGGAAAACTCTGAAAAACATCTCGGATGGAATCAGAGCCCCTGCCTCTGGGTTAATCCTTAAGTCCCAGTGGCCACCGGTATCCCTGTGGGCACACTAAGCTACTGTTTTTCTATCTTCACTCGCTTTATTTCTTCCTCCTTGCCAGTAAATATGAAGTGTTACCCAGTCTAAAAAGCATATCTGCCTTTACTGAAAAGTTAATGGCTACATTTTAAAAATCAACACTGATGATCAAAGATTTGAAACTGGTCAACTTGAGGCCGGGTGCAGTGGCTCACGCCTGTAATCCCAGCACTTTGGGAGGCTGAGGCGGGTGGATCACAAGGTCAAGAGTTCAAGACCAGCCTGGCCAACATGGTGAAACCCCATCTCTACTAAAAATACAAAAATTAGCTGGGCGTGGTGGCAGATGCCTGCAATCCTAGCTACTCAGGAGGCTGAGGCAGAGAATCGCTTGAACCCTGGAGGCAGAGGCTGCAGTGAGCCGCAATTGCGCCACTGCACTCCAGCCTGCGCGACAGAGTGAGACGCTGTCTCAAAAAAAAAAAAAAAAAGAAAGAAAGAAAGAACTGGTCAAATTGAGCTCAAAAACTTAAATGACAGTGTTACCAAAGTGCTATTGCGAGGCCATGTGAAATGACTTACTGATTATGCTTTTAACCACAGGTTAAAAGATGGGTTACCTGCGACCGAGAAATCTGCTCGCTATTTGACTCGGGGCTATTCGTTAATTATCAAGGATGTAACTGAAGAGGATGCAGGGAATTATACAATCTTGCTGAGCATAAAACAGTCAAATGTGTTCAAAAACCTCACTGCCACTCTAATTGTCAATGGTAAGTTTGCTGCTCAGGCTTTCTTCTGGTTCTGGTAGGAAACAAATTAGTGAACACTTATGAATTCAAAAATCAGCATAACAACATCAAAGATAACAAAATTTCAAATAATCATTTGAAAAAACACTTAACGTTAAGTTCCCATCTTCAGCAATCTCGTGTTTGTTTGTTGTATTCCATAGGCAGCATGATCTTTTATCATTGTAATCACAATGTACATACCATGGAATCAAATTATTAATATTCTCAAAACACTGCTACTATTTTTAAAAATCTGCATTTTCTTGACAAATAGGAGAGTTTACTTGTTTTTTGTTTCTTGTTTGTTTCCCTGACATCCAAACCAGTGAGAATGTGGTCCTTCATGTGTGGCCCAGGAGAAAGTCATTAGAACAGCTCTTGACTTCTGTCCCGTTCTTCATCTCCTTTCCAGTGAAACCCCAGATTTATGAAAAGGCCGTGTCATCATTTCCAGACCCAGCTCTCTACCCATTGGGCAGCAGACAAATCCTGACTTGTACCGCATACGGTATCCCTCGACCTACAATCAAGTGGTGCTGGCGCCCCTGTAACCATAATCATTCTGAAGCAAGGTAGGGACAGTCAGTTTTTTGACTAACTTTCAAATACTTTTTGACACCTGGAATTAAGATTTTTTTAATGGACGCAGATGGGGTGTACTGTATATTTAAGGCAAGGCTCTCCCTGCCTTGGAAAAAGGTGGGCAACAGCTACTCTTCCTTCTTACTGAATATACCTTGCCATTGGCTAACAATTTCATAATTTTTCTCTCTGGTTTACAGTTTTAGAAGCACAAGCACAAAACTAAGGTCCTCCCATGAACTGTTATATGAGCTCAGGTTGGAACTCTGGTATCCTGTTTCTCAATTGAAGATCCCTAGACTTTGGCTATACCACTATGTCAGTTGCATTCGCGTTCCCATTGTTCATTTTTTATTCTTTGGATATGATCCAAGTTCTTCCCAACACCGATGATCACTATGTTTCCTACTTTTGGGCTTTGCTCTTCCATCTGTCTGAAATGCACTTCCACCCACTGCCTGCCTCCTAAGAGGGCCTTACTTATCAAACCCCATGGCTCAGCTCTTACATCACCTTCTCTGTGAACCCTCCTGACTGCCTCATTCAGAATCACGTCTTCCTCCTCAGTATGAACAGCACTTTGTTCACACCATTGTTACATCGCTCGATGCACACAGGTTTGTCTCTCTCTAAGCCAAGAGGTGACTGAGAGTACCCCTGTGTCTTTAGGCTGGGTGAAGGCTGGCACACAGTAGATGCTCAGTGTATATTTGCTAAGCGAATACATCCCCACCCTCTGCTAATTGTGCAACATTTCTTTGCATCCTGTTGATGACTGAGCCTTGTTTGCTTTTTCCTCTTTTTGTTTAGTCTACAGGAATGATACTAAGGATAGTTCATGGGAGCTAATTTGAAGAACAGGAATAGAATTGATAGGTGCAACAATAAGATATTATTGAAACTGCCCAAGAATTATCATTATGCCAAACTATTTTCCTTTTTACTTTTAACTTCACTTGCAGAGTGTTCAGGAGAATTGTTATTTTAAAAAAAAATTGATAGGAAAAGTAAACAAAGCATAATTCTAATGTAAACAGATAGAATGGCTATTTGATTTTCTAGATTATTCCCACAATTCCAACTCGTTTTGCTTAGGGTGTATTACTCTCAGAGTGGAAAGTTACTGGTGAGTTATGGAATTCCTGGAAAGTAGCTATTTCCACACATCTGATTTCTCATTTGACTGTCATTTTCTAATAATAGAAATACAAAGGACTTAAAAATCTTAAATATCTTCTTTACCACTGTGAATGTTTAACGCAAGAGACAGTGAGATCTACTGAAATTCTATACTATTTTGCAAATTTGGGGTATGCATCAATATTAATGGACCCATCCTCCTAGGGTCTTGACATATGTGCCAACCTAACATGCAAATAAATCAAAAAATAACTAAATAATTGAAGCTATTTGATTGGGATAAAAGTGTAGAGTTGAATTTTTCTGGAATAACAGAGCCTTTTCTAAATATATTTACATTTTGTTTTGGCAATATTAAATCTAAAATTTCTATTCTAGGATTAGAACTAGTAACTATGTTAGAAAATAACAATTATGAATGATAGAACATAATGTTATAAATTTGGGTTTAAGTGATGCTGATAAAATGTGATTTGGAGAATGAGGCCAGCTCGAATGGAACTTTGTAAACATTAGCTTTCTTTCCAATTTCTTTGTGGTATATGGGATCTTTCTTTTGTGTTATGCAGTAAGTTCGCCAAGGCCTAAGAAGATGTCTTCTTCCTTTCAGAGTGGTCTCAAGACTCAGAGCATTACCTTAAATGTTTGTTGGCCATTTGAATTATTCTCTGTTAAAGGCATTTTTTTTCACTACTTACAAGACTGATCAGAAATGAAAGTTTAAGGTTGCATATGCTTTATTTCTTTAATATGTTGCTGCTTGAAAGTATCTGCCAAAAATGTACACATCTTTGATGTACAAGAATGAGAACTTGATGTACATTAGTCAGCAGGTACTAATTGAGTAGCCTACCTGTGTCAGACCCAGATTTGGTGCTTGGTGGTTAAATCAGTACAGTTAACTAGAAATGTTTCAAAAATATACGTAGAAACTTTGTACACTAGAAAATAAACAGAACCACTCTTTCACCCTGTCAGAGAGATGAAGCTAAAATTTACAGATAAATGAAGCCCTCTTTAATTACCAAAAGTTCTCAAATGTCTTTATGTAAATGTATTTGTATATACTTAGATTAACTCAGATTCAGTTGTAGACAGGAATTTTAGTAACACATGAGTAAGAAATGCTCTATTGCACTTAGTTCGAGTGATATGGTAACATATTTGCATACTGGTGTCTATACATGATCATCAAAAGAGATTGAGTGACTAATATATGCACACTACTCTCAAATATGTAGAATAATTCCTGGCATTTAAATTTTAGGCTCTAGTGAAAGGGCGTATCTACATATACCCCCGGCTAAAGCATTTGTTCAGTTTGAGGGCAGAATATAGTTGTTTAAGGAACTCGAAACTATTAATTGGTTTAATATGGCCAGACAGTTAATGTATCTAATATAGAAAGAGGTTCAGACCTAACTCAAATTGTTTAGTTTCCTAGAGTCTAATAAATCTGTAAATATATTAAGCTATTTTATAACTACTGACAGTTCAACTAAAAATGTCACCCTTTAAAAAAAAAAGTGGCAAAATGTTTTATGAAAGCGAGCTAAGTTTTAACTGAGTAATATTGTGGTTTTCGTTTTGCCTAGAATTTGTTCTTATAAAACATGAGGAATAAAAGAGAGGAAGGAAAGGATGATTACTTTTAAACTCAAACAGGAAATGAACCAAGAAGAAATAAAGCAGAATCTTTCCCCTTTTCAGTTTTTTTGCATTAAAAAAAGGAAAATGGGGCCAGGTGCAGTGGCTCATGCCTGTAATGCCAACACCTTGGGAGGCCAAGGCGGAAGGATCACCTGAGGTCAGAAGTTTGAGACCAGCCTGGGCAACATAGTGAAACCCCGTCTCTACTTAAAATACAAAAATTAGCCGGGCGTAGGGGCGGGCACCTATAATTCCAGCTACTTGGGAGGCTGAGGCAGGACAATTGCTTGAACCTGGGAGGTGGAGGTTGCAGTGAGCTGAGATTGCACCACTTCTCTGCAGCCTGGGCAACAAGAGCAAAACTCCGTCTCAGAAAAAAAAAGAAAAAGAAAGAAAAGAAAAATGATAAGAAAACTACGATATTTCTTTTGAATATTAATAACACCAAAATAAGTCATCAACACTGAATGAGGTGGAATATTTTATTTTTCTCATCCTCAGCCAACTGATAGACTTCTAAATAGATATTCCTAAACCTGCTCCCATGAGTCTCAGCAAAAAGCCAGAGAGCATCATAAGGATGTTAGGCACATAGTGCCTTCCACATGTCTGTAGTTTACAGCCTCTGCTCATATAAAATAAAGATAATGATACACACTTCATAGAAGGACTATGAGGATCGAATGAGATAATGTATTTAGAAAGTTACAGAGTGCCACAGATTTTCATTGCTACCATTGGGGTACATTTCTTTAAATAAGACCCAAGAACCTTTAATGAACTTGAAACGATATTTCTGCCTACTATAGAGCTAGTTTCACAACAGTTAGCAGTTTTACCAAACATTTCTGAGAAATGAATGTAAATTATGGAATGTAAAATACAGTTTTGTTGTGCTTTAAAAATAGTAATTTAGTAGGTCTAGGGTGGAGGGTGGCTGTGGAATTGAGGAAAATATGACTTTTCAGAAGAAGAAAAATTAAGGAACTACAGAAGAGTTAGGCAAAAGTAAAAGGAAGAGTAAATGGAAGGGTGTCATGAGGGAATGAAGTAATTCTCCCAGTTCATGTGGGCTGCCCCATTCATTGTTTTCCCGTCATGAGAGGAAGTGGTTCTGCCCTGTGGGTTGGCTGAGGCTGGGTGGGCTGAGTGGGCATGTAGGGGAGCTGATGCCTGCTAGACCAGTCCACTTTCGATCTCTAGAACTTCACGTTTCCCCTGCATTTTGAACAACTAAGTAGTACTACTAAACCCCCCGTGGACTGAGCTCCGCTTGATCTTACAGTCCTCTGTGAACTCTGCCACAGTACTGATGCAGCCTCACAGGAGTTACTATTTAGATAAGATTGTCCATGGCAAGGAGGTTGGTTGGTTTCTAAAGGAACAATAGTAATACAGGACTGGAGGGAAGGGGACTTTCTCTGGGGAATGGAAAGTGTGGATTTGAGGAACCAAGGAGAGGATGGAGCAAGGACAGTCTTGGCATAATCAGTTTGTACTGCAGATCACTATTTTCTCAGGAAGAATCTAAGATGTTGGAAGGCTACTTTGCTTTATGTGTGCTTGAATACCAAGGAGACCCTCGGGTAGCTGACTGCGTGGCCTGAGTGGGTCTTTGTGCTCATCTGTTCCCCACAAACAGGGCATGGTGGGGGGCTTCTGCTGATCTCCTTCCTGGTACTCTCATGAGCTCTGATCACCTCCTCCATGGGTGTCCACAGTCCACCTGGTTGTTTCTGGATTGTCTTTTCTTCTTTCTAAAACTAAGATCTGTTTCTAAAATGTTGAATGTGTTTGGGTCTTTCCTCTAGGGAGGTTCAGTGCCTGCAGCCTTTGATTACTGCAGTTTTGTTTTGAGAGCACACATTCTTTAGATCTTAGATCTCTCTCCCCATTTATCACAAATTGTAGTTTCAAAGGAAGAAGTAACACGGATTGATTATAATAGACAGAGTTGTACCACATACTGTGTTATTCCCCTCTAATGGAAAAAAAAAAAAAAAACTTAGGTAACATTGGGTTCTTTGTGAACAATCTCATTTTCTTTATAAGCTATCTGTGATAACTACTCAAAATATGTAGAGAAACATTTCTATCTACATTGCATTAATATTGCTGACATCTTACAAAGCAACTTGGCATGTCACTGATATTCAATCTAAATATACTGTCAACCATCTGCTCATCACACAAATATTTATTAGGCACCAACTGTGTGTAAAACACGAAGATAAATACCACTTGTCTTTAGCATTTATATTTGCATTATACAAGATTAAACATAGTTGGTGATTACTTACAGGATCTATATAGGTACCTGTAAAATATCTACTACATCCTCCCAAAGATAGAGAATTGGGAATCAAGGAAGCAAGTCCTATTCTTGGCACAGTCCCTGACTTCTGTGTGATCTTGGCCAGTTCTTTGATCTGTGTTTCTATTTCCCCTTCTGTAAATGGCAATGGCTGTGCTTCCCCTTTCCTATCATACACAGCTATGAATGAGTTAACTTAGAAAATCACTGTAAATTATATTTTCTTCCTTCAAAAAGGCTTGAAAGTATTTCCCAGTGGCTGCACACTGACGTTTCCCTTCTGTTCCTTATAAACTGTAAGGCAATTTGACCATTAACTCTGAGGATCGGTGACAAATTAATAGAAAATTTCAACTTATGAAAGTAGAATGACTGTCAGAAAAGTCTTAAATGGAGGTACAAACTCTGTGACACAGAACTGACTCCATGTTTGTAATGTTAATGAGGGCCCAGTAAGGAAAAAAAAGATGGTGCTGCAGCTCCTCCACCACTGGGGCCAAGCCGTGTTTTCTGCAGTGCCAACCTGGACCACCTTGCCAGCCTCGGTCCGGCCCATACAAATGAAGGCATTCTCATTCTCTGCCCAGTTAGCTCTAAAGCTTTGCCTGCTTTATTTGGTCTTTTGCCAGTGGGTCTCTTCAGGGTGTGAAAAACGTTGGGTTCTCAACTCATGGAAGGTTGAGGGAGAACATTATTCTTTTGACTTTCTTAGATAAAACGGTGGGTTTTCTAAGAAAAATCTATTAGACATACATGGACTCTCAAGGAACTACTTGCAAAACTCTAAAGTAGGTCAGGACTGGAGTCTAAACTAATCACATGCTTTAGAAGTTAACTAGAAAATAATGTTTACCGCCATTCTCAGTGACAGTGTGACGTCCCATGTCTGAAACACTCTTCATGTGCCCTAGCCGTAGAGTACTGTTGGGGGTGGGGTGGATGGTGTCAAGAGAAAGCTGACCACTCTAAGAGTAAGGGTGGTTTACTGCCTCCCGTCCGGGGATGGGGGGGTGGGGTGGCCTACAATATCAGAAAAGCAGAGGCATCTAGGAACTCTGAGAAGGGCTTCTGAGAAGGGCTTGCCTAATTGCATTTCTCTATTGTTTACGTCAGCAAATTGGCAAAGAAAGGAGGGCCTGAGTCATTAGGGATGTGTTAGGGATAGATCATTTGGGGGAAACATAGTTTGGCGCATCAGTGGGGTATGTAAAATTAACAGGACAGAAACAAGACAATTGTTAATGGTAGTTAATTAGAAATGTACTCAAAGACCCAAATTTAATTGACTGCCAACATGAATGTCTATTATTTTTATGCTGTAACAGTTTTATGTCCCATATTTTATTTTACATCTACACAATGAAAGTTTTAACAATATAAAGATTGAAAAAGTCAGCATTTCCTGGGGGCAAAATGGAGGTCAGATGTCTGAGGGAAGCTGTAATTTAAGACCTCTTCTTGTAGAAATACGGTCACATACCTCATGTTTAAATATTGATCACATTCTTCCTAGGTACACATACAATTTGTATCCATCCATGTGTCTCAACATACATTCTATACAGTGCGTGCCTGGGTATGCAGCCTCAATTCAGCCACGCTACAGAGAATTTTAATTTACCACAAACAAAACCTTGAATCAAAATGAGTACTTTAAAGAAGACCACTTGACCAAAGACCACTTAAGCAGGACTTCGAGCTTGAACAAACAGCCAAATAAAACTGGCCATCTTATACAGGAGGCTTTCATCACAAGCCAAAAGTGAATGTTCACTTACTAATGAGAAACTTCTTGCATTCTGTTATATAATTACTGGACGAGGAAGTGCATGCTGCTCAATGTGAATGTTCGAACAACAGCCTTGATTAATATTTCAAACAAAGTCCTGAGAACAGAGCATGAGTTCATTTGCCAAAGGCCCCTTTGCCACTTTTCTATGCTTTGTGAGATTTTCCTCCTTTTCCCAGTCTTCTTAGTAATACGGTGAAACTGACGAATAATTGTTTCTAATGAGTTAACTGTCTCCTGTAATTGCTATCAAACATTTCATTATGTGTTTTAAATTAAACCAAAAGGCTGAGTCACAGGAAATCTATGTGGGATGGTTTTTTTGTTTTTTTTGTTTCTGAAATGGAGTCTTGCTCTGTCGCCCAGGCTGGAGTGCAGTGGTGCGATCTCAGCTCACTGCAATCTCCACCTCCTGGGTTCAAGTGATTCTCCTGCCTCAGCCTCTCAAGTAGCTGGGATTACAGGCGTGTGCCACGACACCCGGCTAATTTTTTGTATTTTTTAGTAGAGACGGGGTTTCACTGTGTTAGCAAGAATGGTCTCCATCCCCTGACCTCGTGATCCGCCTGCCTCGGCCTCCCAAAGTGCTGGGATTACAGGCGTGAGCCACCGCGCCCGGCCGCTGGATGGTTTTTATAGTGATCTTTTCAGCAAGATTCAATGTAGCTTCTCAGGTTACCAGAAGATAGTGACACACAATTTGGGAAGATTCCTTAAGAAGATTGGCAGAATCTTTCAGATTTTCTTCGGCCAAATTCACAGACTGAATGAGCATTTTTATTATTGAATCTAGAAACTAATGTCCTGACACAAGATCTTTAGGTGATGGATAAGTAGAACAAATCACTTACTAAACATGCGTGTCTGCCTGGGGATCTACATTTTAGTGTATCTTCACTGACTTGGTAGATTTTTTTCTAAAATATGGTATCTAGGTGACTTTAATGTAAAATCAGTGCCCTTTTAGGTGACAAAGCAGAGCCTGTTGGATTGAGAAGATGGAAAGGGCGTGATAGATTTAGACTCTGGCCCTGACAGTGCCTTATAATGAACTTCTAATCACTAGCCCTTGTTTCCTCATACTTTCTCTAGAAGCCTCCTAGGACGTTTTGCCACCTTGCATACAATGGTCTACTTCATTATAATAGCTGTGATAGACTTAATCAGTAAGTCATTTTTGGTGCCAAAAGCCATGTTCACCCCTTTACACACATTATCTCTAATCTGTACAACAGTTCCACGGAATGGTGATTACTTCCCCTCTTTTCCCATAAGTAAAACTGAGGCTCAGGGAGTCATTTCTCAGGTGTTTTCAGATTATGGTATAAAGAGGGAGGGCTGGGCACAGTGGCTCATGACTATAATCCCAGCGCTTGGGAGGCTGAGGTGAGAGGATCAGTTGAGCCCAGGAGTTGCAGACCAGTCTGGGCAACATACAGAGGCCCCATCTCTACAAAAAAAATAAAAATAAAAAAATTAGCTGGGCATGGTGACACGTGTCTATGTTTCCAGCTACTCAGGAGGCTGAGACGGGAGGAAGGCTTGAGCCTGGGAGGTCGAGGCTGCAGTGTCATCACTG
This sequence comes from Papio anubis, assembly GCF_008728515.1. NCBI lineage: Eukaryota > Metazoa > Chordata > Mammalia > Primates > Cercopithecidae > Papio > Papio anubis. Next base: position 7,624,518 of record NC_044990.1, on the reverse strand, counting down.
GACTGCAGCCTGGGAGACAGAGTGAGACCTTGTCTCAAATAAATACATAAATAAAAGACAAGGGGCTAGATACATTGGCCTTCCAGAAGGTTACTTTTCCCTGGTGTCCCATAGGAGTCCTCAGAGGAGATCTCTGTGGATTCCCAGAGGAAAGAGCTGAAGTCGGTAGGGAATAGGTTTGGGAGGGCGCCTGCCTAACCTGAGGGGTTTGCTCTTGTCTGTAGTGAGTTAGAGCTGGCCCGTCTGTTGAGTTAGAGTAGAGCGGAGAATGGGAGAGGAAAGGAGAAAAACGCAAGCAGCAAATCGGTGAACTGGGCTCAAATTTCATGATATCTTCGGGCACCAGTGGTGACCTACAGCTGGTTTGGGCCCCACATCTGCAGGTGGGAGTAGGAACTGGAGGATAAACTCCACTGGGATGAGCAGTGCCTCCAGCCTCAGGAGGGAGGCAAGTCTAACTCACAGTTAATGTGCCTGCTTATTGTGGCACTTCCCCCTGTTTGTATTGTCCTTTTCTGTGACTTTCGCACCATCCAGTGGTATTTGATCTCTTGCAGGGCAGGGAAGCCCCATTCTCTCATTTATTGTTCGGAATTAATGTTCTGGATTAGGATTCAGCAAGCGCTCAGCCCTCAGTGGGCCTCACAAAGCTCATGGCTATTTAGGCAGGAGAGCAATTAAAGGCAATGAAAAGGAGGGGTCAAAAGAAAATGAAGGAGAAAACATGAGGGTTTATAGTTGATGAGGGAATGAAATGGGGACATGGAGGCTGCTAATTTCAGCCTCGGCATGCCTTGACCTAGTCACTGCAAATGATTAATTCACTCAGAATTGAAGAATTTGAGCCAGGCACAGTGGCGTGCTCTTGTAATCCCAGCTATGCGGGAGGACTGCTTGAACCCAAGAGTCCTGGGCAACATAGCAAGACCCCCATCTCAAAAGAAAAAAAAGAAATTAAGGAATGTTAAAGATTTAATTTTTAAAAAGAGATTGTTTTATAGGTGAGAAATTGTGGCTCAAAGATAAATAGTTATCTCATTTCACAGCTAGTTAATGGCAAGCTTGGGACTAGATGCATTTCTCTGATTCCTGTTTACTATTATTTCCACCGTAACACTGTATTGAGTCTCCATGGGAGGTGCTTATAATCTGGCCAAACGAGTCAACCATGAGTGGTAGATGGTGAGTGCTGCAGTTTAGAGGCAGCACCAAGGAGGAGGTGGGATCTGGGTCCTAAAGAGGATGGGTAGGTCTTGGAAAGTTAAATGGAAGGGGAGAGGGACAAAGTTGTGATGCAGTGACATAGGCATACAAACAGGTTGGAAAGTTGAAAAGAACTTGCCAGAGATTAATGTGATTTGTTCATCAGATTTGGGTTGAGAAAAAATAAAAACCAAAATTGGAAAAGTAATTTTGGACCTGATGTGAAACTTTTTCAATGGAGGCTGAATGGTTGAGCCAGGCAGTCACTACCTGGCTAGTGCCTGGATGTTCTGCTATCTATTGGCCAGAAACCTACTTTGTCCCTCCTTCCAGGCTGATGGGCTTCCACAGACTCATTATTGGTGGTCTTCTACCTGTGGCACTCCATCAACCTGCGGTATGCGCACTGTATCTCAGAAACTCTACCCTCCATGCCTGAAAATCAAAGGCTTGGGTTTTCACTCACCCTTTTAAAAAACATTACATGGGTGCATATTATTCAATTTCTAAGGTCTTTAATGTTCCATTTGCCTTGTCGTCATCATTGAAAATTACTTAAGATGATCACTGATTGCTACCTTATTGACAAATCAGCCCTTGTGAGTGTGAAAAAAGTCCTTGAACAAGTAGCGTGAGGAAAACAAAAATTGGTATTTAAAGACCATCTAGATATAATAGAAGATGGTGGCTAACAGAGGCTGTATAGCCTGGGGTTTCTACTTTTATTTTCTTTATAGCTAAGTTATTAAGCATTTACCTATGGGATGTTAAGCGCTGGATATGTGTTTTATATGCATCATCTCATTGAATTATCACAGAACTTCTCTAAGACAAATACTAGAATTATTACCATTTTCCAGATCAGGTAGAGAGTTTGAGTATCTTATTAGGACACTAGTCCTGGTTAACATGTCAAAGAGCCTGTAAGTGAGCAGCCTTCCAGCATGACATCAACCAGGCAGTTGAAAGCATATCATTTGTCACTACCAGGATTGGTTGTGTCACAACTACTTAGACATTAAAATGAGTCATTTTTAGTCAAAAGCTCATGATCCTGAAAACCGGTATGGTGACATCAAAAGCTCACAATCCTGAAAACCGGTATGGTGACATCAAGAGATGCAACATAGTTTAGAGTTTAAGGACGTGGGCTCTGTTGCCTGAATCCTGGCTCTGCCACCTACTGGCATCCACTGGCTGTATGATTCTGGGCAAAATAAATCACCTCTCTTGAGTCTGGGTTTCCTCATCTACAAATGGAGTTAACAGTACTGACATCATAAGGTTGTTTGAGGAGTTAAATGTGATCATAGATGTGAGGTACTTAGCACAGTGGCTGGCACATTGCAAGTGCTAAGTTTGTTTGCTGAAAAGTACCTGGTACTTCTAGTACTTTTAGGCAGCCCTAGGGCTGCCCACTGCAAAGCCACTTCCCTCTGCAGTGGCATCATATACACGCTAATGTTCTGACAAGATGATCCATGCTATTAGGTTAATGTTCTCCCAGGAAATATATTTACATCTTGGGACAGGTCCTCTGACTGTTTATTCCAAAGAAATCAGAATGGGACCAGAAATGGTGGCTGTTTCAGATTATTTAGGAAATCAAAGGAGTTACAGTATCCAAGGAGCTACTCTCGTTGGTGAATTCTCCCTCAGCTATTCAAATGGTCAATCACTCAAGTCTTGTTCAGCCTATAGTAGTATATGGGCTCTTGTCATTTTACTTGCCTGTGCTCAATTGTATTCTGATATTTTTCCATGAATTTGACTTGTCTCTTCAATAAACATATATGTTTCTAAATAACAGAAGGAATTAAATCATCTGCTTCTTGCAGGGGGTGTGATTTTACATCTTACACGAAATAAGAGTGAGCAAATTCTGTTTCAGTTGAATAAGATGGTGCTATTATTATTATTATTTTTGAGACAGAGTTTCGCTCTTGTTGCCCAGGCTGCAGTGCAATGGCGCAATCTTGGCTCACTGCAACCTCCGCCTCCCGGGTTCAAGCAATTCTCCTGCCTCAGCCTCCCAGGTAGCCAGGATTACAGGCATGCGCCACCACACCCGGTTAATTTTTTTTTTTTTTTTCAGTAGAGACAGGGTTTCTCCACGTTGGTCAGGCTGGTCTCAAACTCCTGACCTCAGGTGGTCCACCCGCTTTGGCCTCCCAAAGTGCTGGGATTACAGGTGTGAGCCACCATGCCTGGCAAAAATGGTGGTATTATTAACAAGCCAATATTTTTGCCTATCTTTGAAGATAGGCAAGAAGAGGAGGCCATTGCCAGTCAGTTTCCTATTTGCCATTAGACTTGATGACACTGCTTTGCATGTCAGCATCCTTGCCTGAGTTGAAAATGTCCATGACTATCAGTTTGTCAGGTGCTGACACTGCTGTGCTGAGGTTAGTCAGGGCCCTGGCAGATCCCATGTATCGATTAATATTCATCATTGCGAATTGAGAGGTGCTGATGGTGGTGACATCGTGCTTAGGTCAGGTGTGCGTGTGAGGTCATTTGACAGTCACTAGAGCCCCTTTTTCGGCACACTTGAGATAAATGTAGATGGCAGGGTTGACATCTGATCTGAGGTAGGGTTGACATCTGATGTGAGGTTGGGTCCACATCTCATCTGGCCATTCTTTGGCAATACCCACTCTTCTCATCAGGGAGTTAACTGAGCAAAAGACAAGTGTTGCTCACCCACTACTTCCCAGGTGATTGGGCCAGGCACCAAAGCTATAATGATGAATAAAACATAGTCCCGTTGTGTACGTAAGTAGCTCTGGATGAAATCAGATAATAAACTGACAACTAACATTAATGATTTGTTTCCTGTGTGCCAGGCACTGTGCTAAGCGTGTTACACATTTAGTATCACCCTAATATTTGCTGATGTCAAACCAATCTTCTTTCAATTCTTTATTTAAATTATTTCCCTTATGTGTGCGTTTTTAGTGCCTATAATAAAACTAGTAAAACATGGTAGCTTGGGGTTGCTTGTTTGAGTTGGTTATGCTAAGAACACATCCATTCCCAAAGAATTTGAGGTAGTTCACAAAAAGGACAATACATAACTAAGCAGCCTTGGTGAAGTGAAAAAATGGGTAAGACCAGTATGGAGGTACGGCCCACAGGCTTTACTTTCCAGTTGTCAAGAGCAAGAAAGAGAAGTGAAACAAACATTTGCGAGATTAACGGGCTCATAAGATACCTTTCAGAGAACTGAGATCCAAGAGAAGTGATTTCTTCTCTCATGTGCTGTGGGACACTAATAGTAGGCAAACTCCCTGACCACACTTCTTCCACAGTGAGTGTCAGGTCTGGTAACTAACATCCCTCAATGTTGGCCAATGCCATAGCGCCAAAGCAGAATTTATTAAAAGTGATTTTGTGGGCTGGTGTGATCTAAGGACAAAATTTTAGAATGATACAAGAAATCAACAAGACTGCTAAGTTCTCCGAGCAATCTTCTGTGACTACGATTCTTGTAGTCAGGTTTTTGACATCCAGAGTTACATAACTGGAATGTTATAAAACCATGATTTCAACTCAGGTCTGACTAGCTCTAAAATCTATGTTCCTTATGCTAACCTGTGATTCCCTACCTCCACTCCCAAAAGCTTTCTGGATGTTTCAGTATTGACCACTAAATAAGAAGTAAGTTGTTCGCTTCCTTTTCGTGAGAACAAAATATAATGATAGCTTAAAATATTCTCCACTGAGTAACTGCAGCTACTATTTTAAGCCTCCTTCTTGAATGTGTTAAAGGATATTTTTTGTAGGCGCTCCTAATTTTTTCTTAAAGATTTCTTATTTCTCAAATCACACTTCCTCACCGACTATTCTTTCAGTAAGAAGAAAAGTGAATGAACAAAACAGGTGTCCTCTGTGAGGCCCCTATCTGGGTGTAGCCAAGTAAGCACCCACTCTTTTAGCCTCTCAGTTACCCACGTGCAGGCCCGTGAGGATCCCCTGGCCCTGGACTGTGTGAAGGAGAGCGGGGAGCTGGGAGGGAGAGAGTGTCTGGCTTGGGAGGGGGCGGGGAGATTGCTGGCACTCACTCTAGAAGCCAGCAGAAGGAGCAAGGAGGAAGGAAAAGCAGAGGCTGGGAAGAAGGGCCATGTTCTGAGTGTGAATGGACCACAGGGCCCTCGAGAGCAGGAAGCAGCGTGAGCCAAGACGCTCACGGAAAAGCTCTTATCTAAACAGAGGTGGCCCAGGACGCTGGATCCCCTCCACCATTGTCCAGGGAGCCGATCCGAAGTCCACAACCCCCGAAACTCTTCTCCACTCCCCCTTCTCCATTGAGGCAAGAAGTAATTTTCAGTATGGGCTCCAAGGCGTCACAAGGTCTCTCACTGCACAAGAAAGTCACTCCTCCAGGATCCCCTCAGCCTGACCCTGTGACCACCCTGAAGGCCCAGGCCCTTTTCCTGGAGCAAGAGGAGCAGGAACCATTCTGTCTAAACACTCCTTCCAATGCTACGCCTTTTTCTGCCAGCATCCGCTCTCCTATATTGTTTCATCTGTTGTAAGAGAACGTGCCCGGCTGCAGTGGCTCTCGCCTGTAATCCCAGCACTTTGGGAGGCCGAGGTGGGTGGATCACTTGAGGTCAGGAGTTCGAGACCAGCCTCAAGACGGCAAAACCCTATCTCTATTAAAAATACCAAAATTAGCCAGACGTGGTGGCACACGCCTGTAATCCCAGCTACTCTGGAGGCTGAGGCAGAAGAATCTCTTGAACCTGGGAGGCGGAGGTTGTAGTGAGCCAGGATGGTACCACTGCACTCCAGCCTGGGGGACACACTGAGACATTGTCTCAAAAAAGAAAGAAAGAGAGAGAGGGAGAGAGGGGGAGAGAGACAGAGAGAGAAAGAGAGGAGGGGAAAAGATAGTGTTTGCAGATTCTGTTAATCTGATGGCTCAGACACACAATCACTAATGTTTTGACACACACCCACAGTAGCAGAAGAATGTTTACATCAGGCCCTGCTACAGGATGGCCGCCATAATGGAGACCAGCCCTGGTCGTGCCCTCTGGCAGGGTTCCAGATGAGCTTTTTTTTTTCCTTCCTATTTTTTTTAAAGACATTTTACAGCTTCAATTTGCTTTTCATTACTCCTCTATCCTTTTGTTTCCTAGCTTGAAATGATTCAATATTCTTTACAAACAGATTCTAATCACAGTTAGCACGTGCAGTAAAATCTCATTAAACAGATAAGCAGAGTTCACACAAGTCTTCAGATTTCATCATCCAAAAAAAAAAAAAAAAGGAGAGGGAGATTACTGTCTTGAGACTTCGTAGAACTTTCTAGACCCTTTTTGTTGCCAAATTAAATGTGCTTTCATTATACATTTATATAAACATTCATTCCCAGACAATGGTTCCGTCTCAAATAGGCAACCACTGGGTGTTGGGTACTCAAATCACCACTCACCCACACCCCTGTCCCCGGGGCACTCATTCTAGTATTGGAGTTTATAATAAAACAGGCCAGCTTCATCCCAGAACATGCTCCTTGATCATGCAGACAAAAATAAGTTACCAAGGAGAGAAAAAAATTGTGATAAATATTGGATGGTTTTATTTTGTTGTAAGATTTTTTATTTTTTATTTTTTATTTTTTATTTTTTTTGAGACGGAGTTTCGCTCTTGTTGACCAGGCTAGAATGCAATGGTGCGATCTCGGCTCACCACAAACTCCGCCTCCCAGGTTCAAGCTATTCTCCTGCCTCTGCCTCCCCAGTAGCTGGATTACAGGCCACCATGCCTGGCTAATTTTTGTATTTTTAGTAGAGACAGGGTTTCTCCATGTTGGTCAGGTTTGTCCCGAACTCCCAATCTCAGGTGATCCACCCACCTCAGCCTCCCAAAATGCTTTACAGGTGTGAGTCACCACGCCTGGCCAGATTTTTTTTTAATGATAAAATGTATCAGCCAGTAGAAGGCAAAGAGTTCCTATAATTTCACCATCAAAGCATGTTTATGACCAAAACAAACTAGAATTTATGCCAAAAATGTAACTATAAAGTAGTCTTCTGCCCCTTTCCCCTGTCCTTGTCCACCAATAGACAGGTACATCTTCTTTCTCCCTCTTAAAAACAAACATTTAATTTTGCTAGTGTCTGACTTTGTGCTGGTTTGAATTTAGAGGTCCCCCCGAGTTTTCCTCTGTAACAGGTGACTCTGAGCCAGACTTCCCCCATGGTGGGAAAGGTTTGGGGAGGTTTCTTGGGATCAGAAGTCACCCTACATGATGGACAGAGCTCTGGGATGGTGAAAAGAGGAGAGTCTGGGTTCTGATCCTAATTCTGCTCCTTTCCCTGTGAACTTGAGCAAAGCATTTGATTTTTCAGAGTCTCAGTTTCCTTATGGATAAAAGGATTTACGAAATAAGGATCATAATACCTGCTTCATAGGGTGACTGTGAGAACTAATTAAGGCAAAATGTGTATTGCTTCTAGCCCAGGCTTTAGTAGCACATAGTAGCAGCTCACAAAACTTGTTTCCCTTCAAGCAGCCAAGAATCAGATATGAGCACAACAGAGATTTGAAATGCCAGCTTAATATCATTTATTGAAAGAGGATCCTTTTTAAAAACAAATCTGTGTGTCTTAAGACTAAGGCTGTAGAGCAGACCTTCTAGAATCAATGTGGTTATTAAACTGGCAGGAAATCATTTATGAAATGAGAATTTTATACTGGATTGCTACAGGAGTCTTGGGTACCATAACAGGCACTAAACAGATGGACAGTTTCTAGAAAGGCTAAATGAAGTGTTGAACCATCCCACCCAATACTCCAAGAGAATTGATCATTTTCTCACAAGAGAACCACTTCAAAGAAAACCCAAGTACTTACTATCACAGCTAACGCTCACCCAGCTGGGCTTTCCTTTCTGATTCCACCAGATGTGACAGTCTATCCCCCTAAGGAAAGAAAGTACTGGCTCTGAGCTTGAAGTAGGGGGAGGGGAGAGGAAGGCAGGAGGAATGAAGAAAATCTAAAAATAAGAATTGTTAAAAACCAGCAATTAAGAAAAAGCACAGGTGAACAAAGGGGTACCTTTGGGAGTGCATTGTGCATTACGTTTCGTGAGTGTTGGATTTGAAAAGGTGAATGGAACCTGTCTTGAATTTAGGAACTGCAGGGTGACAAAGTGAGCTCTCATAGAAACTGTAATATAAACTGTAATTGCAGACTGTGCATGCACTGGTCATTCAACATATTTTGATTGTGTAAGATGAGAGATGTTTAGCAAATTTTGGAAGGAGACTGACCATGTTATGCAAAAGGAGCTAAAAAAAAAAATAAAGACATGGACTCCTCAACATAGTAATGGTGTTTGTATAGTGAATATTTGAGATGTCTTTTCTTACTATATCCAAGAAGTACTGAAGCATAATAATTTCTTGTCATATGATGGTAGTACATGGATATCATGTTACATATGGTGTTGGGGTCAAGTGCACAGGTTCTGAAATGAGCCAGAACTGAGAACAAATTCTGCCAGCACTCATACTGTCAAGACTGTAGGTTTGACCAGGCACATTGGCTCACACCTGTAATCCCAGTACCTCGGGAGGCTGAGGCAGGCAGATTGCTTGAGCCCAGGAGTTCAAGATCAGCCTGGGCAGCATGGTGAAACTCCATCTCCACTAAAAATACAAAAATTATCCTGGCATGATGGCACACACATGTAGTCCCAGCTACTCGGAAGGCTGAGGCTGGAGGACCAGTTGAGACCAGGAGGTCAAGGCTGCAATGAACCAAGATTGTTCCACCACGCTCCAGCCTGGGTGACAGAAAGGAAAAAAAAAGGAAGAAAGAAAGATTGTAGGTTTGACCTCTGTGTTGGTTTTGCCTTTTTCTGTGGCCCCAGACTGCCTTCATCTGTCTTTGGTCACAGAGAAGCCAAATATTTTTGAGTGTGGTGGGAATAAGGCAAATTCATCACCGTTACAAGAAAATCAGCCCAAAGCATGTAGGTCAGTAGTGTCATCTGCATATATAGAGGGTGGCGGTTTCCCATAATGTGTCAAGAGAAGAAGACTAGTAACTTAGACCAGATGGGGAGTTCCACAGACGGCTCCCACTCGGAATGTAGAAGGCTGACACACCACACATGAGGCCCTAGCTCCTTGTGTTGGAAACAGAATTGGCTGCTTTCTTTTAATTTATTTGTATCAATCTCTAGTCCGAAACTAAGTTGTTTCAGGTCCAGAGCAATCAGCAGAGATGACATGGAGTACACTCTTAGCCCATATTTTTTTTTGTTTTTCTTTCAGGGGTTATAAATACCTCCCTGCCATTGTACTTGGCATGCTGTATGCAAATGGAGGTAGGAGTCCTATAGCTCATTAGGAAAGGGACCAAGGCTTGGAGCAAAGAGAGGACAGCGCCGAGCTGAGGCTGATAACAGTGGCCTTGTCCAGAATAGTGCATGGGAGCTTTCTTATCTCGCTTTGGCAGGAGGTGCTGTGGACTTCCTGTGCGAAATCAGGAGTGAACGCTGCTTTCCTCTTGTTGTTCGGCTTCCTCCCCCCTCAAGACAGTTCCCAGCACAGTGATTATCTTTGCATCTTCAAACATGGCACAATCTACTTCCTTAAGAGCTTGATGTATTCTTAAGGCTTAGGCACATTCCCCTCCCCTAAATCTCTTTTCAAGTGCCGTTATATAGTAAGGCTTCTAAATGACATTCTATTTTTATAGACCCAATTACAAAGAGGGAAAAATAACAGCCCCTAAATTAGAAAATAGCCACAGAATCTGTCCTTTTTATGTAGAAGAGCTGGCAATAAGTCTGGCCTATAGTTTCCATACTAAGGCTTGTGCCCTTAGTAACTGCCCTCAGAGTCATGGGTGTGGGATGGGGGAGGTGTGGGGTGTCAGAGGTCAACAGCCCCAAGTGAACTCAGATAGCAGACTGTGTTTCCCTTGAGAAACATCCAGGCTTGCTTTACTCTAACATATTTCTTTGCATTTCCTAAAGCCCAGGAGTATGAAATTAAGATCTTTGACTAAGGCCTCCCTGATCTTTTTCCTTGCTTTGGGGGAAAAGGAATAAAATCTGAAAACTTGTCTTCCAGATGCTAGAGAACTTTAGCTGTTTGATGTCACAATCCCAAGTACATATGCGCATGTCTAATCTAGGTATATACACATGTATATGTGCACATTATATATACTCATGTATATAAGTACTGTACTATGAGTGTTTGAAAGACAGCAAGTCTAACACGAAATTAAGGTGGGGATGTTATAGTCTAGAAAATGGAGAATATGGATAAAGAAAAAATAGGGCAAAGTGACTCTAATATAATGACTTTTAAACTTTGTCATTAAAATGTTTCTAATAAAGGAGAAAGTGTATAATTTCTCTTTGGCTCAGTTTACTTATCAATAAGCATTAAAATGTTCATTTATTTTACCTGATGATTATTATAAGGATGATACTGGGTAAAAACTGCAGAAATTCCTTGAGGAATGGTCACCTTTTATTCATTCTTTTCAAATTTTAAATCTTGTAATCTAACTGTAAAGACATCTTTAAAAACATTTGGGGAAATCTGATACATGGTTTAGGTGCAAACACCACCATGGAATTATTGCTAATTCTCTTAGGTGTAAAAGTAGCGTTGTGGTTATCTTGGAAAAATTTGCTCATTTTTTAGAGAGACCCACTGAAGTACATAGGGCTAAAATGACAAGATGTCTGAGATTTGTTTTAAATACATAAATCCTTCATTTGGCCAGGCTAGAAAGTTGAAAAATAAATAAAAAAACACAGAAGAAAAAAAAGAAGGGATAGATGAAGCCAATGTGACAAAATTTTGACAACTATGAAATCTGGGTGACAGGCATATGGGGATATATCACCCTATTCTCTCTATTTCTCGGTATGTTTGATAATGACAAACAATTAAAACAAGTAGAAACTCTTAGCAAAAACAACATGCCAGTACCTGTGCCTGTCTGCATGTGTGCAAATGTTTATGGGGTGCTGACGGCATGCTCGGGCCCTGCCCTGCTATGGGGACAGAGTGAATACGTTGATTTGTCCCCTGTCCAGTAGCTGTCGGCCCAGCGGGGACTCAGAACCATTAAGTCAGCACTTAAAAGGTGGTGAGTACTCTGCAGGAGGACGTTACAGGGCAAGTACCCCCGCAGATGCGGTAGTTTAACACTCTGGAGTTCCTTCTCAGCCCAAGGACCAGAGAGGAGTAGTAACAGAACGTTTTTCTGATTACATTCCCTTTTTCTCACTGACTTGCGCCTCCCATTTTCCTCTCACATAAGTCATTCCTGTTCTTGGCTACTTAAGACGAACCACTCATTTTTTTCTGGAAATGAAGCTTGAAAATTTCATTTAGCCTATAATCCCAGGTACAGGCTGACGCGGCAGGATTGCTTGAACCCAGAGGTTCGAAGCTGCAGTGACCTATGATTGCACCACTACACACTCGACTAGGTGACAGAGTGAGACCCTCTCTCTAATAATAATAATAATAATAAAATTCCTCTTGGTTTAAAAAATCTGCAGAATCTGCCCAAGACATGTACAAATTAGAGACCAGCAAGTTTTCTGCTCAAAAAAATTCTAGTCCAGAAAATCAGAATGCAAAATGGTGAAATGTTTAAAACAGAGAGAGAATTCATGGACCTCAGAGATAAATAACATCAATGCCTTTATTTTATAATTAAACACTTGAGGCCTGAGAGCTTGAACAGTTCCCCAAAACTTGAGCAGAGATAGACTGAATTTAATAACTGTTTCATGATGTTTATTTCCATATGCACTTAATTAGCCCTGGAAAAAATTAGCCATCCAACTGCATATTCCGATTAAAAGTCAGCTTTTTATAGATATAAAATGGTATGATTTCCTTGACGTTTTTATTCATTAACATAACTTCATTTTTCCCATTTGAATGTTACTTCCACTAAAAACTAAAATCTAGCTATTAAATTTTAAAATTTATGCATTTTTACTTAATATTAACATTTAGAACAAGGATATATGGTGACACACTAGTGTGGGGTTTTTTTCAAGTATGAGCCAAATATATTTGCTATTTTTTAAGTTTTGAGGATGAATATAGGAAAAAACCTAAGGAAAAGAAGACTCATACATAAAATTTGTGACTCTGTTATCTGAGGACTTACACCAAGTTTTCATTTCACCTGTCCGCATTGACTGAACCATGCTGTAAAGCCACATTGTGATAACTTTTTTTTTTAATAGGTATGACTTTTGTTCCAATAATGAAGAGTCCTTTATCCTGGATCCTGACAGCAACATAGGAAACAGAATTGAGAGCATCACTCAGCGCATGGCAATAATAGAAGGAAAGAATAAGGTATTGTTTGTAAAAATGAGCACTGGGATGTTTATTCTACAAATACACTGTCAGCTCCCAATTCTAGGTTTATTGGAACCAGGAGTAATTCAAATGTTCAAATAAAAATTCAGACAGAAGAAAGACAATGTCTGAACTATGTCTTTATGGAGATACATACAGAGACTACTCAAGCTGCCAGTTCCAACATAATGAGTATTCATTCCTAATGGTAGAGATGGCACTGTCCGCTTGAACATCAAACTGGCCCACACTGGTGGTTCACAATCCTGGCTGCCTATTAGAATACTCTACCAATTATTACTACATCCAAATCTCCGGAGTGCAGCCTAGGGCTTGTAAAAGTTTCCCAGATGATTACAGCATGTGATGAGGATTGGAATCACTGATGTACATAAAGTGGGATCCCAGTAAGCAAAAGCTAGTATAAGACTTAGAGCTAAAACTGAATGTTTCTATTTTGTGAAATATGTATTTCCCTCTGTCTTTGCAAGATCAAAGCTTAAGTTGGGGGGGATGCGCAAACACACAACCTATCAAGATTCCTTGACCTCATCAGCGCACTGTTCATTTTATACTCCCCTCACCCCCACTGAACCTTGGCAAAAGCTAACAAGCCTGTGAGCTAGGAAAGTCTCAGTGGTTCTCAGACCTAGTGGCTTTTTCCTGTTGAATTAGAAAAGAATACACTTAAAAATCTGCTATTGTCTGGCACAGGGATAGTGATTCTTTTTTTCTTTTTTTTTTTTTTTTTTGAGATGGAGTCTCACTCTGTCACCCAGGCTGGAGTCCAATGGCATGATCTCGGCTCACTGCAACCTCTGCCTCCTGGGTTCAAGTGATTCTCCTGTTTTAGCCTCCCAAGTAGCTAGGATTACAGGCACCTGTCATCACGCCTGGCTAATTTTTGTATTTTTAGTAGAGACAGGGTTTCACCATGTTGGCCAGGTTGGTCTTGAACTCCTGACCTCAGGTGATCCTCCTGCCTCGACCTCCCAAAGTGCTGGGATTACAGGTGTGAGTCTCCGTGCCCAGCTGTGATTCTTTTAAAAAAGAAAAAACATATCAAGTATCCCCTTGCTGACATGTCTGTTTACACATATATATCTTGATTTGGAGTAAAGACTGTTAATACAGTTTCCACTGCCTGCTTGAGTGTGGATATGCTTATGTTATCTATTCAGCCGTACCCTTTGCACTTGAAAATGACAAAGTAGATGGCATCGTTCCTCATGTATGATTTAACAATAACAACAAATAACATCTATAATTTTCATTAAGTGAAACTTTTTGACATATGCTAATGTCAACATCATTCTTGGGCAGATGAGCGTGGTTATCTCCATTTTAAAGATAAAGAAAACAGAGATGATAAGATGATTAACCCAAAGCCAGCTTAAAAGTGTAAATGAGAGACTCAAACCAAAGTCTTTCCTTTCCAAAACCTAATGCTCTTATAGTCAAGTAAGCCAATGTAGAAATTAGTCAGAGTGGCAGTAGCTTATACAATAACACCAATAGTCTCTTATTAAACATTTAGGAAGTTTTTATAACTACAGCAGTAGCTGTAGGTGGTTTACAACTCTTTTTCTCTAACAGAAATAAGCAGTACTTTAAAACATTCGGTGATGTGTGGCTATTGATAAGAGAGCAGTGTAATGAAATACTTAGAAGAAGTTATATAAACTTGAAAGTTTAATTTGTTCTTTCTTTTTTTTTTTTTTTTTTTGAGATAGAGTCTCACTCTGTTGCCCAGGCTGGAGTGCAGTGGCCCAATCTCAGTTCACGGCAACCTCCGCCTCCCAGGGTTCAAGCGATTCTTGTGCCTCAGCCTCCGAAGTAGCGGGGATTACAGGCACACGCCATCTAAGTTTTGTATTTCTAGTGGAGACAGGGTTTCACCATGTTGGCCAGGCTAATCTAGAACTCCTGACCTTGTGATCTGCCCGCCTTGGCCTCCCAAAGTTCTGGGATTACAGGCATGAGCCACCACATCCGGCCTTCAGATATTTTTAATAAGGAAACTACCTCAGTTTATTAGCAGTGGACAGCAAATTGGTTGTCACAAAGTACTAGAAAAATGTCAAGATGCCATTCATTGGTTATGTCAATTCATTTTGTTTTTTCCTGAGCGTATCAGGAGGATGTACTGTTAACTGCTGGATATTAACACAAGAATTTATAAGCTTAATTTCAGTGGTAACGTCTAGTGCTATTTTGATATCCTATCCACAAAAATATACAATAGGAAATAAAATGAAAAATGAGAAAGCTAGGTGAAGTTTCTGGCTAATCCAAACCATGAAGTAGCAACTTGACTCCATATATAATGTAAAACCTATCAAAACCAGTGGAAGTGGAGTATCAAAACATGCCCATGATAAAAGAACTTCCCTGATTTTCTCCATGAAGGTTTAAAACAAATTTATTGTCTTGTAATTTTATAGTTATGCAGAAGATTTTAAATATAGACCTCTGCACTTGTGCTACCCAACCTGCCATCAGGAGCCCTGGAGTCAAACTATGACACTTCCTCTCTGTATAACCACATGCAAACCAGCTCACCTCTCTCAGCCTGAGTTCTTTCCTCCAAAAAAACAGAACTAATGATACTTGCCCTAGCTAGTTTCCTGTTACGAGGGTGAAATGAAATAACATAATGAAGTCCAGGTGTGGTGGCTCATGCCTGTAATCCCAACAATTTGGTAGGCCGAGGCGGGCGGATCACCTGAGGTCAGAAGTTAAAGACCAGCCTGGCCAATATGGCAAAACCTCATCTCTACTAGAAATACAAAAATTAGCAGGGCATAGTGGTGGGCGCCTGTAATCCCAGCTACTCGGAAGGCTAAGGCACAAGAATTGCTTGAACCCGGGAAGTGGAGGTTACAGTGAGCCGAGACTGTGCCACTGCACTCCAGCCTGCGTGACAGAGTGAGACTGTGTCTCAAAAAGTAAATAAATAACATAACATAACATGAGAAAGTCCTATACAAGTACTACTTTATTCAAGTGAATGTCATATGTACCCTTATGCAATTCCCCCAACTGATTGTGATCATATACAATGAAGACTTTGTTAAACAATTGTTTGCACTGAAAAAACTTTTAATATACATACTAAACAAAGTCTCTCTCTCTATATATATATAAAAAAATATGTATATAAATATATATTATATATAAAAATATATATAATATATATAAATATATATGGTACATATCCCATTAGCAGTTGTAATTGTAATATATTATACTTTAAATAAATTACTGAGTTCATATCTTGAATTTAGGAGAATTTAGTAACTTTACTTTTAGCATCTACTAATGTATCTTTTTGTGGGTTTGAAAAAAAATGTATCTGTCATATGATGGTGACAAAATGGAAGTTTTGCTGTTTCTGAGTTATATGCAGTGCTTTTTCCCTTACAATTAAAACTGTTTTTGTTTTGTATACATTTTTAGAAAGTAAATTAAAGTCCCAGCTTAGACTGCGGTGATCCCTTTATCCACCGTCACATGGTAGCCTGCCCAGCAATGCTACTCCACAGGTCAGTGGGGCAGCGCTCACACTCACGCTGGAGCACCTGTTGGATTTTTTTTCTTTGTTTTGTTGCATTTTTTTGTTTAACTCAAGGAAGGGTATAGAGGACAATAAAATTTAGTTGGCGAGTTTTGGCCCAGATTTGTGAAAAGTGAGTCATCAACTGGAGTTGCTAATAGCAAATGTGCACTTTCGTATTGTCTAAATGGGGTTGCCAAACTGTTAGGTTTGTAGATACGGAGTAGGAAGTAGAAGGAACCCCGTGTTAGAAAAAACACACAGGAAATACGCTATCACAGCATTAATTCTGTAAGGTTGGAGAATCATTACCATTTTAATGTGTTAGCAATGTTTCCATTGAAATCCTTCTGACTGTACCTTGAGAAGTGTGTCCTGTATAAGACAAATCCATGACAGGAGCAAGAATCCCAACCACAGAATTACAGCTTGTGTTTCAGTTCCCACACACACCCCAATGTTTTCTAAATCTCACGTTCTATTTTCCCATCAGTTGGCTCAAATGTGCCACCCTGTGTTAATTTTAGATTCTTCCATGACCTTTATACATCTACTTTTATTTCTCCGTGAAACACTTGAAAGGAAGCTATATTAGAAACATCCCGAGATTAAAATCAGTGTTCCATATATAGATTTTTAAAAAACGAGTGCTGGAATTAGGTTGAATGACACATCACCCCATCCATTCTATTCCGTGAGGTTCAAACAACATTGTAGTAACAAATTACTAATGCTTAATGAAAGGGAAGGAAGGAAGGAGCATGAAAAACTCCAAACTTACAGTACTTGCTGATAGTTTTATGAGCATTCCTGGGCCATACCAAAGAGCCCAGAGAATGGGCTTGAAGGATCTATCTCTAACATGTAAATCCTTGAGGGCCAGGCCAGGCACTGGAAGCACCCCGGAAAGCAAATGTAGTAAAAATGAAGAGTAGAAAGCATGAGTCCTTTAAGACTAATAGAAACTTTGATATTCTAATTTTATTTATTTATTTATTTATTTATTTATTTATTTATTTTGGCACGATCTCGGCTCATTGCAACCCCCACTTCCCATGTTCAAGCGATTTTCCTGCCTCAGCCTCCCAAGTAGCTGGGACTACAAGCGCCTGGGACTACACCAGGCCCAGCTAATCTTTGTATTTATAGTAGAGCCAGGGTTTCGCCATGTTGGCCAGGCTGGTCTTGAACTCCCGACCTCAGGTGATCCGCCAGCCTCAGCCTTCCAAAGTGCTGGGATTACAGGCCTGAGCCGCCGTATCCAGCCTGATAGCCTAATTTCATTTCAGCACTTCTGCTTTTTTCTCTTCCTCAGTCCTCCTTCAATTATTTTCAATTGCGGAAAATGAAAACTAATTATAGAACTAATACAAGTAAATATCCTTAAGAATTTATTTTGGCATGCCTTATAGAATGAATGATCATAATTTCAAACATGCAACTCAAATTCTTGGTTACTTTCTCTTTGAAAGTATTTAGTTGATATTGCATGCCCCAATTGTGATGCTATTTTCATTTTTTTCCCTTGACACCATAGTATTTGGATGTAAGCACTGAGGAAGAGATTTTTTTCCTTTATTCAGAAGACTCCGACATTGAAACTCACTGTCCCATGCGAAGCTGCCTTCTAGTCCAGCCAGACTACACTGAGCTACAATTCACACTTGAGCTCCTTTCTCTGACCCTATAAAGTTTAAACTTTAATTGTCAAACAATTTTATTTGTAACGAGAAAATGTTTGAATTTATAATTTAAAAATATATCCTCTGAAAGAGAAGTACTCTAGAAATGAGATAAATTTTAGTAAAACTGATCATAGAATATGTTTCATCTTATTTTTAACTTTTCTTCTTTAATGATAACCATTGTACTTATCAAATATATTTTCAAACCACATAACAACACAACAGTTGAAAAGCAGCTTGCCGCTTATGTAAAATGTCATCAAAGAAGCAAACTAGTATTTCTGTAAATAGTAGTAGTATTTAATTTATGTTACCCATCTCTGCTGATTAAAGGAAGTATTCTCAAGGAAAAATTCAATCCAAGGTGTAGACAGAACTTTGCCAATTGATCTGTGTTCTTCAATTTAAAGAGTCTCAAGACGAGAAGCAATTTGGTATAGAGATTAAGAGCATAGGCACTGGAGGCAGACACACCTGAGCATAAATTCTGCCCAGGCCTGTCTGTGGTCCTTTGTATCTTTGGGTGAATCATTTAATCTCTCGGAACCTCAGTTGTCTTACCTGTAGAATAGCATAATATACCCATCTCACAGGGTTTTAGGGAGGATTAAATGAGACAATTCCTGTAAAGTGCCTTGCATGCTGCCTGGTGCATTGTAAGGGATACATAAAGGTATGCAGAAACAAAGAAATAATGTAAACTCCAATCAACGTTGTTTTCTGCTTCTATTTTAATAGAAGCTCTGTAGACATGATTTCTGGGGCAGGCTTGACTACGAGTAATATGTCTTGTTTTGGAAGGTGTCGTTCACACAAAGTGAGAAAAATTCAAATACATTTCTGTCTCCATCTTGTGACCTGGATTCATTTCACTTCGGAGCACCTCAATTTTATTCTCTGATTATACATAAATTTAGACCTATTTGACTGTTTGTTGGAGACTTGTAAAATGGCCACGGCCATTCACAGGTTACCTGCACAGGTCTTAAACGTGGCAAATGTATACATCTGAATTGATTTTCCCTTGCCACAAAACCCAGTTCTTGTTCTCAGTTGCTCTAAGTTCAATGAAATCAAAATCTTTTAAATAAAAACCCAAACACAACTCATAGAGGCAGGTAAATGTTGTCTATAATTTCAAACACTCTCAAGCCAACAGAAATGGGTTTTTCACTTATTTACTGAGCAACGATTAATCTGAGAATCTAAGTAAGTTTCTCCTGAGGCCCATTAGGATAAACACTTGAGAACGAAGTTCATAAGAAAAACAGTGCTGGAGCTGACACCCCAGATTAAGAAGGCTTCATCTGAGCTCCTTGTTTCTGAAGTTTTTGCAAACTGCTTTGAAGCATCTAAGCTTCCTGAGACAACATAAGGGAGTCAGAGTCATATTTGACGATCTCTCCTGTCTTCTAGCTTCCACCAGCCAACAGTTTCCTCATGTTGCCACCTACAAGCTTCTCTTCGAACTACTTCCATTTCCTTCCATGACTCTAAACTGGTGGGAACAACAATTACAAGGAAATGGCTATTCAGAATTTTTTATGTCCCACCTCTTACAAAGATTCATCGTCAAAATAAGAAAGGGACACCTGAGCTCTCTTTCATACTCTTTTCTGTGGGTTATTTGCCTTCGTATGAGCTTTCCTTGCAAAAGAGAGAATAATTTTTGTATGATCTTCAAGGAGGGAAATTCCTTTCTATCACCTTAAAGAATGATAGTCTTAAGGGGAGGGATTGTGTCATATTCATCTCTGTCTCCCTTACAACATCTGGGCAATGCCTTGATAATCACTCAATAAATGTCTGCTAAATTGTCTGCCACATATTGCAGACACTTTCATTATCAATAATTTCAATAATACACAGAGAATATATGGGTAGGTGTAATTAAGCAGATCCTTCCATCAAACAGAAGAGAAAGCACTGTGTACTACTCACCATACCACAGTGAAAGTTGTAGAGAATTTGGACCAATGAATTTGCTGGCTAAAAACATTAGGAACATGTTTTTAAGTCTTCCTGATCTGTAGATTAAAGACAGAAATACCTTAATTTATTAGATGGAATAAGAGAACACAACTAAAGTGCCTAGCACATTACTTAGAAACTCAGAAAATGTTAGGACTGTCTCCTACAGCCAAACCACTTGTGGAGTATGTCCACCACCTTGGAAAGTCAGCTGTCACATTTCAGCCTTACATTGCTTTAGCCTGTAAGTCACTTGGTCATTATACTTCAGCTAGGACACTCCGTTAGTCTGGAAGCATTAGCACAGCCTCTGCAATTTCGAAGCCCATAACCAGTTATTTTTGTCCTAGGAGACAGGCTGCAAAGATTTATAAGTAAGTGGACCAACTTTTCCTTTCTGTAATTTTAAGTATGAGAAACTAACTAGTTTTCTCATTTTTTTCATGTAGATTATACACTACTTTTTAATGCAAGCTTGGGTTAAATTTAAGAATGTTTAACAATTTGTTTCATATTGCCAACTTTTTTTCTTTGGAAGACTGCAAGTCTTTAAGTTGTCTAAAATTTTGTTTCATTATTTTGTTTCATTACTTTTTAGACATCACAGTCTGAAAAGTGCTTTCAAGTTCATGCAATTTTGACTGCTAATGTTTCTTTAGGGACTAAGTTGTCAAATAACAGCACTAAAGTCTAGTGGAACAATATTATTGTATTAATTCATAATTTTTTTTTTTTTGAGACGGAGTCTCACTCTGTCGCCCAGGCTGGAGTGCAGTGGCGCAATCTTGGTTCACGGCAAGCTCCGCCTCCCGGGTTCACGCCATTCTCCTGCCTCAGCCTCTTGAGTAACTGGGACTATAGGCGCCCGCCACCTCGCCTGGCTAATTTTTTTTATGTTTTGGTAGAGACAGGGTTTCACCGTGTTAGCCAGGATGGTCTCGATCTCCTGACCTCATGATCCGCCCGCCTTGGCCTCCCAAAGTGCTAGGATTACAGGAGTGAGCCACCGCGCCCGGCCGATTAATTCATAGTTTAATTTTTCATCTTCTAGATTAGGAATAGAGACAACTGAGAAATTAGGTAATTTACACACACACACACACACACACACACACACACACACACACGGCCTCCTTCAGGACCATCCATTGCTGCACGCCACATTATTTGAGCATATAAAAAAATGTTTCAAGCCAGGTGCAGTGACATGTGCCTGTTGTCCCAGCTACTTGGGAGACTAAGGCGGGAAAACTGCTTGAGCCCAGAAGTTCAAGACCAGCCTGGGCAACATAGCAAGACCCCATTTCTTAAAGAAAAAATAAAGTTTCAACCAAACATTCTCTTCTATACTTGCTCACTTAACATTCTTGTTATAGAACCAAATAGCAGAGAAAACTCCTGTCACAACTGGCATCCATGCTCTCAGGTCACCCAAACAAAAGGGAAGGCCTCAGCCTCACCTGTTCCTCTCATTGATGTGGGACTGACCACCTCGTAGGGTAGGACGTGCAGTCCCACATCTCAGCTTCAGGTCTGTAATTGTTAGACCAGCAGCACGAGATAAATAAGCCTGAAACCCTCATATGAGTCGGATGTCATAGGCCCCGGTCTCCTGAGGACCTGCTTTCCTGTTATTTTTCCATTCTTGTTGGGGCTCGGCAAGAGGAGAGCCTTCTGGTAACCACCACCTATGCAATATTCTCTTTACAGAATGAATGGAATAGCTGAATCATTTCAACCTCAGAAGTAGCTTGGGGTGTTCAATTAGTTATTTGTCCTATTGCTAGCTAAAGTTTCCTTTTCTTTTGCAGACGGCTAGCACCTTGGTTGTGGCTGACTCTAGAATTTCTGGAATCTACAGTTGCATAGCTTCCAATAAAGTTGGGACGGTGGAAAGAAACATAAGCTTTTATATCACAGGTAAGCCACACATCCTATACCCAGAGACAGCCTGGTGACTTCATTCTCTCTTCAGTCTTGTTTGCTTTTAGTGCATTTATAGCTTGAGTGATTTTTTTTTAATTCCACAGAATTGTCAAACTTTGAGTGCCTTCATCCTTGCTCTCAGGAATAGAATTCTACCTCATCGGATCTCCTAAAGAGTTATTTCCCCGAATTTTCTTTTAGAGTTATTTGTGTTTGTCTCCCTCCCAGACTGGATTGTGAATTGGGAATCTGTATGCTCATTTTTTCATTCCCTTCAGTACCTAGCACAGGGTCTGGTACATAGCAGTTCAATACCAATCAAGGAAACCAATTATAATGCATATAATATGATGACATCGTTTTTGGTTTTGTTTTTGTTTTAACCAAAAAGTTAACTGTTTCACAACTTAGGTAATTTAGACTTTTTGGGGAATAAGGCTCTATAGCAATCTGAAACTGAGCTTTATTAACAATAGTTAATGTGCTATTTTTTGATAGCATTTAAGAATTTTTAGCCTTAAATATGATGGTCTCTGCAAATCTTAAAAACCTCCAAGGTACACAAATGGCACTCCCTATGTCCCTCAATGGGTACAGGAAGGAAGTAAGTAGCTCAAAGTATAAAAACAATTGCCTGGCTCCACACTCCCCCAATTTCTGAGGAAACATGGGCAGTAGGCCAACTTTCTGGAAACTTCTTACTGAACGGGGCAGGCTGCAGAAATTGCCAGAAGGTCTCCAGAAAGAAATAGACAGGTCCAATTCCATGATACATATGCGTTGTCAGATCACAGGAGCCTCTGGCAAGTTAACCAAGCCCCAGAGAAGCTGTACCATGGGAGATATCCCTGAGTAGATTCTCATAGAACATCAGGGCTGGCAGGGATTCCAGAGGCTGTTCTGCATCATAGCTCTTGTGTTTTCCAGATGAGCAAATGGGATTTGGAGAGGTGCATAGCAGAGCTGCTCTAGGCCAACTCAGTCCCTGTCTCTTATGTTAGAGAAGTAGAAGAGAAGTCATCTTTGCATCCATTCCAAATAGGACATGGCCTTTAGTTGGAGAAGGATTCAGATGGAGATTTCACACAGATTGGTGCTCTAATAAAACTCAGAAGATTTGGACTAGTTAAATACAAAGGTTTGCACTGTCCTTTATATTTGGTTGGAAACAAGTTACTATCTCAACCCATAGTCAGAGTATGTCTGATTTAGAATACAAAAGACTGAACAATTCCTGTTTTGTTCTGAACATTCAATAACTTTGTAACAGTTTAATGAGCACTGTTAAATGGTACAGTTCAACTCTACTGAGCACTGGGAGGCGCATCAACGAAGTCCTGTCTTTCTAGGAACACAGTTCTAACACCAAGGAAACAAAGAAGAAATGTTAAATTACATACATCCTAGTATCAAAATTTATATGCAGAGGTCATGTGACAGATGAGCTTGCTTTCTAAAGCCACCACTGTCCAATAGAGATATAAGTCACAAATACCATTTAAAACTTTCTAGTAACCATATTTTTTGTAAAGTAAAATTAATTTTATTGAACCCAATATATCTGAACTATTGTGATTTCAATATGTAATCAGTATTTTAAAAAATATTACACTGCTTCAGTTTTTACACTTAAATCAATTTAAATAAAATCAAATAAACTGAATATGCTTCAGTTCCTCTGACACAGTAGCCACATTTCAAGTGCTCAAAAGCCACGTGAGGCTCACAGGTACCATATTGGACAGTGCAGCTGTAAGCCTCTGAGAAGGAAGCAGGACCTGAATAGGTAGAGAGAAGGTGGGATTTGAATAGATGGAGACAAGAGAACAGGCTTGCCCTGACATTTTCAGAGCCAAGACAAGAGTACCAGTGGAGGCCCACAAACCATATGTCTAACTACTGACAAGTTCTACATCAAGCAAATAAGCCATTAAATATGTTTTAGCCCCCTATGGACAAATATACTTTCATGATGACCTGAGAGGTCAGGATCAATTTAGAGCTCTGAGACTACTCAGATTCCAGACTAGATTGTGGCAGCACCTGGCGGTGCAGAAAAACTAAATCATCCACCTCCCCTCTGCGCCCCTTACCCTGTCCACACTGCAAGGGGCCATGCACCATGTGTGGTGTCTCCCAGCCCACACATCTGAGCTCTGCCCATGCCCCTCACAGACAGTTTCCCTTGGCCACTGCTTGCACAGACCCAAAGGTGTGAAAACTGACAAGCAGTCTGAGCTCAGGAGGCCGGACCTAGGGAAGAAGAGCCAAGCTAGAAGCAGATTTCAATCAGCCTTTTAGGGAATTCTGAGATCCCAGGGACCTGGAGCATGATACAGGAATGAAGTGACACAGGCTGTGGGTAGGCATGCTCACTTGGCCCCATAAACTCTTCACATTGTGGGAAGAGCTATGACCAGAACAGAGCTGCCACAGGGTCCCTTCTTGCCTGAGTCTGAGGGCAGTACTGGAAGAGGATGTACCAAGAGAAGAGGGAACATCATGCTCACTTCCTTATTAATCAGTGTTCCCAAGGAAAGCTAACCGATGCCTAGCATTAGTCACAGCACCAACATCTGGCTAGCCCAGAGTCTCATCGCTGCATCATATTTCTACCCATGGTGTTGTTGCTGAAAGAGTCCAAGTTGATAAAGGTGATCACCTGCTGAATTCAGGCGGATATTCCCTCCTACCTCTCACCATATTGTACAATGTATAACCATGGCGGGGTAGAAACCTCTTCTAGATCCCAAGGCTTACCCATATTGGACAGGGTCCAAAAGAACAATGAGAATTCAATTCAGACATACCTACTTGAAGCTCACAGTTCTTTTCCTCTAGAAATCCAAGAGCTTTAATCTTAAAACTGACACAAGTTCAGCCAACCAAGCCCTCATTGCCTGGAATATACTTTCCCTTAATCTTTTTCTACCAGTCCTGAAAAGTTCTAGTTTTGATTGTGATATTAGGTTAACTTGCTTACATTCATTATTAGTTTTTAAATAATTATTATCTTTTTCTTACTCAAATCTTTGTCACTAGAGATGAGCATAAAGACTCAGGAATGTTGTACCTCATATGCCTATTTTTTGAAAAAAATGAACATATATTTGTTCAGTGTTTATACTTGACTCAGTGAGGGTAATGCTTTAAAAGTGCCTGTCTGAAATTTTAATGCTCTACTTATCTAGATTTGGATCTTTACTGCTCCTCATTTCAATCATGTTGTCCCTTCTTTAAAATACAATTACTTGGGGCCAGGCACAATGGCTTACGCCTGTAAATCCCAGCACTTTGGGAGGCTGAGATGGAAAGATCGCTTGAACACAAGAGTTTGAGACCAGCCTGAGAAACATGGCAAAATTCTGTCTCTACAAAAAGTACAAAAACTAGCTAGGCCTGGTGGCATGTGCCCATATTCCCACCTACTTGGGATGCTGAGGTGGGAAGATCACTTAAGCCCAGGAGGTCGAGGCTGCAGTGAGCCATGATGGCACCACCACGCTCCAGCCTGAGTGTCAGAGTCAGACCCTGCCACAAAACAACAACAGCAACAACAACAAAAACAAAAAACAAAAAGACTTTTAGTTGCCTTCCAAACTGATGAAAATGGTAAACTGTGGCCATTAGAATCCTTGACCGCTTCGACTCCAAACTTTGGCACACACTTATACATAGCATCTACTTGAAACAAGCAAAGCTTCCTGGTAACCGTTCACTCTCTTTTTAAATAATGTTATTTCCACTCTTCAGTGGCAGTAGAGCCTTCTTTATTTTTTTACCCAACAAATGAGATCCCTGGCATCCTTTTAAATTCCTATGCTTGTCCCTTTCATGAACTTAATGCACATGCCTGATCCAATTGAGTTGAAATATCTACCCCCAAGTATGCACCTTTATAAATAGATTACACTGTCATCTAACCCTGGGTCGAATGCCTCTTCTGAGCAAGGGTTGATTCTTCTCCATGACACCTCATAAGATGCCATGGATGTGATAATATGTTAGATGGATGAGTATTATTTGGTAATGATGATGACTGTGCTGAATTCGCCACAGATACTTAAGTGTGGGAAGATTTCTTGTTTTCACTTTGAGGGTTAGAAGGCAATTCTTTCTTGGTCTGTTTTTGTACTCAGACTAAAAAAAAATCAACATGAATTAAGGAGAAAAATCCCTCCGGGTTCATTAAACAGTTGAGGACATTTTATTTATCGTCTTCCATGGATCAAAAGAGAATACCAAAGGGGTGAGACTGAGAAATAGTCATTTCCAAGAGGCTGTCTGATAACATAACAAATTAGCTTCAGTGACCATGTCCCCTACATAAGAAACGGGCCTCAAAACGAATTTGGTTCTTTGCTTTTCCTATGTGTGTGTTTTTGCTGTTTGGCTGGCACTCAGCATGACTATGGGTGTGTTAGCAATTACTGAGGGTGAAACAGGAACAGCACTGCTTTATCTCCCTGGCTTCCCAATGTCACTGAATGCGTTTTATTTTGAGATTCCTGGTGGTGCTTGGCAAAGATAAACAAAATCTTCCATCAGGAAACCTGTGAGCTATTTCCACAGGAAGTTTCAAATCACTAAAGTAAATAGAAACTCTCTACACGATCTCAATGGTGTTACTTGGGCTCACTTGGGTTCTACCTACCGGGATGAGAGCTCATAAATGGAAAGTCTGTGGTCTTGTAAGAGCTGATGGCAACCAGTGCACAATACCTCTGCTCTAGTATCTGTGTAAAAGTTGATGGCTGATGTTTTACTCCTCATGCTTGGAAAATGTCCCAAATATAAAAAGATGCTGAATTAGAGCAACTATTTCTGACACCTTATTGTTATCTTAAAAGTGACTGTCAGCTGCCCCTCCTGCATCTTCTGGCACATTCTTAGATTTTCATTTTAAAAGCAGGAAAACCTCCACTGGTATCCTCTCTCCTCAGCCACTGACGGCTTCGTAAGTCACTGTTACGCCCCGCTCCCAGGTTCCAAATGAATACTTTGGCATTTCTTCAGACGTGACACTTTATAATAAAGCCAAAGCTCAGAAAAATCAGAAAAACAAGCAAAGTGAGATTTAGGAAAGAGTTGATATGATATCTAATTTTGGACTATTGTCCCCTTAACGTTTAAAGGTTTCTTTATAGCTTTGTGTGCAAAGTATAATAATAATAATAGCATAACATAATGCTTTTCATCTTCAAAGCACTTTGTAAGATGTTGGCCCAAATTCTTTGCTCAAATGCAGATACACCACTAGTAGTAAGCAATGGGAAGGTTTTGAGAGCGGGTCCGTTCAGGGCCGGCAGACTTTTAAAAATCCTCCCGTGAGATTGGCCAAATGATACTAAGGAACTCTCAGCCCCAAAGTGGACTGACAGCCCAGGTGAGGCATGCAGGGGGGAAGAGCTCATGGGGTGTTGACAGAGACACCTGGGAGATGGGGGTGAAGGTGCCCAAAATATCTGAGAAGGTCTCAGTCAATTTAGGAAGTTTATTTTGCCAAAGTGGACAGCCTCATGAGCTCCTGACAACATGTGCCCAAGGTGGCGATTGAGGTACAGCTCAGTTTTATACATTTCAAGGAGACATGAGACGTCAATCAATATGTGTAAGATGTACACTGGTTCCGCCTGGAAAGGCGGGACAATTCAAAGTGGGGAGGGGGTTTCCAGGTCATAGATAGGGGAGTTCTGTTCTTTTGAATTTCTGATTAGCCTTTCCAAAGGAGGCAATCAGGTATGCATTTATCTCAGAGAGCAGAGGGATGACTTTGAAGAGAATGGGAGGCAGGTTTGTGCTAAGCAGTTCTCAACTTGACTTTTCCCTTTAGCTTCATGATTTTGGGGTCCCAAGACTTACTTTCCTTTCACAAAGATTAGCTGGAGATCGACATTGGAGAAAATGGCTTTTAATGATATAGCCACCTTCAGAACATGTTTAAAATATTTTTGAGAGTAAATTTGATTTTTAAAATTATTCTCTTTACCCCTCTATCACCCCCATTTTAGAATCCGGCAACTCTTCCAGATTAGTTGTCCACATTTTCAGAAGAAATCTTTGCTCTCTCAGGTCTGAGTAGAACCATCCCCATGAAAGAAGTCCTGAGTAAATCAGCGGGCTCCTCTCTGGCCCACTGTGCCACTGGCCCACTGTGGTCTTTGCTGGACCAGGGCAAGTAATCTGGGACAGGAGCAGGAGGAGGGTAGTGAATAACAGTTACTTCTCACTGCAAAAGTCTAGGACTAAAGTGGAATTGATTGGCACTTTACCGAGGACTTCCTATTTTCACTGGTTTGCAAACTATTTTGGATAAGTTTGACCATAAGTGTGCCTTTGGTTTTTAGGACGAATTGCTCTTATGTTACTTCACTATTTTGCCCACTTGCCAGTGTCACTTGCCAGTAGTAGTACTGTGCATCATTTTAAAAATAGGAAATGAGGCTGGGCACAGTGGCTTATTCCTATAATCCCAGCACTTTGGGAGGCCGAGAAGAATGGATCACCTGAGGCCAGGAATTCGAGATCAGCCTGGCCAACATGGTGAAACCTCGCCCCTACCAAAAAGTACAAAAATTAGCCCAGTATGGTGGTGCATGCCTGTAATCCCAGCTACCCTGGAAGCTGAGGCAGGAGAATAGTTTGAACCCTGAAGGTAGAGGTTGCAGTGAGCTGAGATCATGCCACAGCACTCCAGCCTGGGCAACAAAGCGAGACTCTGACTCAAAAAAAAAAAAAAAAAAAGAAATAAAGTTAACACCCAAGTTGGAAAAAACATGCCACTTTGAAGAGTAACTTCAGGTAAATCAAGAGAAAATGCATCCTAATAACTCTCCTCTTTTGCATTTCCTACCTCACTTCTGATAGAATGAACTTAGTTGATTCCCACCTGCTATGTTTGCTCATTTACCTTAAATACTCATTCTTTTTAATGCTGATGCTGAGAGAATTTGTGCACAAATGATTCTTAAGATCTTTGAATATCTCATTAAAAGACACTGATTTTTCTGTGAACTGAAATTCTTTATTCTTATTTTATAGATGTGCCAAATGGGTTTCACGTTAACTTGGAAAAAATGCCGACGGAAGGAGAGGACCTGAAACTGTCTTGCACAGTTAACAAGTTCTTATACAGAGATGTTACTTGGATTTTACTGCGGACAGTTAATAACAGAACAATGCACTACAGTATTAGCAAGCAAAAAATGGCCATCACTAAGGAGCACTCCATCACTCTTAATCTTACCATCATGAATGTTTCCCTGGAAGATTCAGGCACCTATGCCTGCAGAGCCAGGAATGTATACACAGGGGAAGAAATCCTGCAGAAGAAAGAAGTTACAATCAGAGGTGAGCACTGCAACAAAAAGGCTGTTTTCTCTCGGATCTCCAAATTTAAAAGCACAAGGAATGATTGTACCACACAAAGTAATGTAAAACATTAAAGGACTCATTAAAAAGTAACAGTTGTCTCATATCATCTTGATTTATTGTCACTGTTGCTAACTTTCAGGCTCAGAGGAGATGCTCCTCCCAAAATGAGTTCGGAGATGATAGCAGTAATAATGAGACCCCCAGCCCCCAGCCCTGGGCCCCCCATTCAGGCCAAGGGGGCTGCTCCGGGGGGCCGACTTGGTGCACGTTTGGATTTGGAGGATCCCTGCACTGCCTTCTCTGTGTTTGTTGCTCTTGCTGTTTTCTCCTGCCTGATAAACAACAACTTTGGATGATCCTTTCCTTCCATTTTGATGCCAACCTCTTTTTATTTTTAAGTGTTGAAGCTGCACAAACTGAATAATTTAAACAAATGCTGGTTTCTGCCAAAGATGGACACGAATAAGTTAATTTTCCAGCTCAGAATGAGTACAGTTGAATTTGAGACTCTGTTGGACTTCTGCCTGATTTTATTTTGGACTATTTCATCTGCTCTTGATTTGTAAATAGCACCTGGATAGCAAGTTATAATGCTTATTTATTTGAAAATGCTTTTTTTTTTTTTTTTACATTAAGCACATTAATCTTGAAATGGGCCCCAGGGGTGCAAGATGTTGGTGTAATTCAGAGATAGTAAAGGTTTATCGCAGTGTGAATTATAAGAGTCCATCCAAATCAACTTCCCCTCCCTCCTTTCGTGCGATCCAGGTAATTATGCAGTTAGTGCCACAGTAGACTAGCCTCGCAAAGGGTTTGCTCCTTGCTGTCTCTGACTGCACTGCACAGCTATTGATGGCACCTGAAAGAAAGTGGATCATGCCTTAATTTTAAATATTCCTGTCCTCTGGTTATTATTTTAAGGAACTCTATTATGTTAAAATGACAGTAATTCAAAGGTGTACCACAATCAATTTATCAAGGAAAAAAAAGGCTATTGCAACCAGAGAATTAATGCATTCTTCTAAATGTAAATTTAAAATTTGCCCATTAAAAAGGTCCACTTTCCCCATATGCAAATGTTAATAGGATTTTTATGGGGATTAAGAAACGACAAAACTGTAGAAGCAGAATTCAAAGTAATTTTAAAAATACACACCAGTTTTAAATCAAGAGAAGTTGTAATTTCTTGTTTTAAGCTTGCATTTGAGGGAAAATGACTTTTTCACCAATTTAATATGCATTGTTCTGTTGTTTTTATTTATGATTGATCATTATATGTGACTTGCATAAACTATTTAAAAAAAAAAAAAAAACTATAATGACCAAAATAGCCATGGCTGAGAAACACAGTGGCTGGACAGTTCAATAGGAGGTGACAATATGACAACTTCTCAAGCTTGGGAACTCACCAGACTGTTTCCTCCTTTAGGTAACAGACTCTGTCCCACGGCTAAACTTGTCTTTCACGTGGGAATTGCTTTTGTCAAACGTGAAAGAGTAAACAATAGCATTTCCCCAGAATGCCAGTTTTATGGAGCCCCAAATGCTCTGAAAACAATTAGGAACCTGGAAGTTGTCAGCCCAAAGGAAAGAAAAATCAATTGTATCTTGAAATTTTACCTATGGCTCTTTGGCCTGGCGTCTTTGTTCATTATAAGTTAGTGTGTTCCTTCAGGAAACAATGCCTTAATACCATAGAATGTGGGGGCCTTAATAGCTGCTAACATTAAAAAAGCAAATAGGATGATTGAGGGATCCTTATGAAAACAAAATGGTGAATTGGACATGCAAAACCTACCATTTCCTTCCCCCTGTTGCAATTTTTGTGGGGAGGGGAGGATGTTAGTATTTACAAAAGATGATTTTAAGAACTTCCAAGAGATGAGCAGAAGAATTCCAGAGAGTGGTAGTTGTTCACTGTGTAATTAATCCTTCCGGAGAGTCTTTTTTTTTTTTTAAAAGAAACTTTTGGGTGGGTTTTGTTTTTTATTACATACCCTAGGGGTATGTTAACCTGGGGTATGAAGGGAGGTGAAGATAACAGAAGGGGTGGGGGGAAGAAGAAAAAAGGAGCCTAAAATGGGGAATAATTGAAATGGAATAGGGGGTGTGAGGCTGGTTCCTCAGTCCCCATTCCAAACGGAGGATAGAAGCTGTGTATTTATGTGACCTGGCAGATCTCTGGGGCCATAACACTGTAAAGTAAAATAACCTGGTGGGCAGCTATCTTTGGCTACTGATAACCAGCACAAATGTCTGTTAATTCTGATTTTCTCAGTTTGAAGGGATCAGCTACACTGTTAAACTTTGGAAAGCCACTACCTACTTCCATTAAGTAACTTAGGTTTTGAAATATGGGTTCAACGCACCAGCCTTATTCAAAACGTCAAAATAGATTATATATAATGTATAAAGTAAGAATTGACAAAATATGATTCCTGGGTTGATTGATCATTTAGAAACTAGCCAAAAATGAGACTTTTAACATAGAACATTTTTCAGAAATGCGTACAAAGAAAAATGCATATTACTGTACATTTCAGAATGTTTATGTGAACCTTGTATTTAATTGAGAGTCCCATGTACATTCTGCAGCCTTTTTGCTGCTTCTATCATCTGAAGTTTGTGTAGTACAAATAAGGCCTTTGAAATTCTTAATGACATTTATGTTAAAATGTTCTCTTCTCTTTAAACATCGTTTTCCAATCCACCTGTCAGGGAGTCCAAATCGTGTCTGTGTTGATGATGTTATACTTTGTAGCTAGAAAAACTATTTTAGTGTTGTGGGCCCTATATTCAGACTTCCTTTTTATAAGACCTATGGGCAGTGATAGATTATTTTATCATATTAATGCATGGGAAATAGTGTGCTGAGGAAGCTATTAAAAGTATAACTCAGTGAATTGGGTCTGAGTTTTAAATAAGATATTTCAAAATTGGCTTGCCACCGTAAAAGAGACTAAAAAATAATATGATACAGTTCTTTATGGTCTTGTCATGTTTCGCTGATATGTTTGGGGTCTTTACTATGTAAAAAAAAATGCCAAAATTGTAATGAGCAAGCATGTACAAGTAGTCATAAATCAAAGGTTTTAAACAGGACTGCAGTTTCAATTAGGAAAAGCTGTTTGACAGATAGCACCCAATGTAAAAACAAAAATATTGTAATGGTTCTGCGTAGGGGGCAAGACAAGATAGGAAAGACATGCTCAAAGAGGCAAAAGGATCATTGCTATCATTCATTCCATGCTAGTTTGAAGAAGTTTCTATACATCAGAGCACTTCCTTCAACACACTTTTTTTGCCTTCAGATTTCATTTTTTACAAAATGAGAAGACTAATGATAAGCTATAGAAATCAAAATTTATTGAGAAATCT
Organism: Papio anubis; assembly: GCF_008728515.1. Classification (NCBI taxonomy): domain Eukaryota; kingdom Metazoa; phylum Chordata; class Mammalia; order Primates; family Cercopithecidae; genus Papio; species Papio anubis. The sequence goes on along the minus strand of NC_044990.1, from coordinate 7,592,053 downwards.
GTTTCTCCTAACAGGTAGTAACCCTGCCATGATATACTTCTTCAACAATGTTATAAAAGTTATATGATAATACACATTTTAACCTGGGATTTCTAAATTGCTTTAACAAATGCTAATCCTGAGAGTTGCCCTGCAGGACTCAGAAAGGTTTGGGGACTTGGCAGAACCCTGCAGGGACATGGAATCAAGGCCATTGCAATGTATCATCTTTGTAGCATCGTCATCACTCCTAAGCTGCCTTCACAGTTTTAGTACACTAAGATGAGGAAATCAAAAACGGGCAGAGAAAGCTCATACTGTATAATTGAAGACAGTAACAGAGAACGTGTCAGTTATGCCAAAACTCTTTTGATTTCTGTTCCAGGATCTCCAACAAGAGGGGAAAGGAATGACTTGGGAGGGTGGGAAAGATATTAGGAGTTGTTTTTATTTTTTACCTTGGAAGCTTTAGCTACCAATCCAGTACCCTCCTAACTAGAATGTATACACATCAGCAGGACTGACTGACTACTTCATTAGAGATATACTGTACTCATTGGGGGCCTTGGGGGTACTGCTGTTCTTATGTGGGATTTTAATGTTGTAATGTATTGCATCTTAATGTATTGAATTCATTTTGTTGTACTATATTGGTTGGCATTTTATTAAAATAAATTGTATTGTATCATATTTGTATGTTTTAAGAGAAAATAATATAAAATACAATATTTGTACTATTATATAGTGCAAAAACTACAAATCTGTGCCTCTGCCTCTTGAATTAATTCTTTGGTTGCTTGCATTTGGGAAGGGAATGGAGGAAGGAAAGAACCAATAAAGCTTTCAAAGTTCAAGAAATTCTCCTGTTTGGTCTGCTGCCTTACAACTTAGGTTACTGACAGCTGAGTAACACAAACATGCCCCCACAAATACATCAATAAAAACACACAAAATTGTATTAGCCTATCACTACAACACTATATATAAAAATTCATTACAAGACTATACACAAAATCATGTTTTTTATTTATATCTCCTGAACTATTATGCAAAATCCTTGAGTTTTAGAAAAGCTTCTCTCAAAAAAGGAAGGAAACTAGCTAGCTAGGCAAAAGCCTTTGTATTGAAATCTAAAAATATAAAATCTAGTCCTTGATTTCACTGTGTTGTAATAAATTTCAATTTATTGTAGCATCTTATTAAAGTGGAAGCAGCAGGTTAATGATTGAAGAGAAAGTGAACAAAATGCAAATGAAACCTAATAGTTGAGTTTTGCTGTTTCTCTGTATATTTTAAATGTTGATATGCATAGACAATATGAGAATAAAGTTGACGAGTAATCACAACTCCCTTTCTTTCTTCATTAGATCAGGAAGCACCATACCTCCTGCGAAACCTCAGCGATCACACAGTGGCCATCAGCAGTTCCACCACTTTAGACTGTCATGCTAATGGTGCCCCCGAACCTCAGATCACTTGGTTTAAAAACAACCACAAAATACAGCAAGAGCCTGGTAAGAGACTTTTTTCTTGAATTTATTATTTCTCATCTTTCATCAGTCCCTTTTTCCTTTAACATTCCCGTCACCTGCTTCCAGTATGTGTAGACCTACTTGCTGATAGAGCCCCAGACACCCGGATCTGGTTCATGCTGATACCAACTTCCAGTGAGGAATATTTGGGCCAGTTCCTATGCAGACCATATTCCTAACCCATAGAAAGATCCTGCAGAATCTATTCAGCTGGAATGCTTTAAACAGTGCCTTCAGAAAGAAATGAGAGGAGCCATGTAGAAAATGATTCAGTTCACCATGACAGCTGGGAAAGTGAGGAGTTAGTTTCTTGGCTTTGAGGTATTGCAGAACTTGGAACAACTGGCATATATGAAGTTCAGAAAAGTAGATTTACAATCTCTTTTTCTTTTTTTCTTTTTTTTTGAGACGGAGTCTCACTCTGTCGCCCAGGCTGGAGTACAGTGGCACCATCTCGGCACACTGCAACCTCCACCTCCCGGGTTCAGGCAATTCTCCGGCCTCAACCATCCAAGTACTTGGACAAGTAACTGGGACTACAGGCACGTGCTGACACCACGCCAGGCTAATTTTTGTATTTTTAGTAGAGACAAGGTTTCACCATGTTGGCCAGGCTGGTCTCAAACTCCTGACCTCAGGTGATCCGCCTACCTTGGCCTCCCAAAGTGCTTATAGGCACATGCCACCCAGTCCAGCCGATTTACAATCTTTTAAATTCATCTACGCAGATGTTAAGGATTTGGTAAAAAGAAGACTTTTTAAATTATGTTTGATCGTACTAGTAAAAAAAAATAAATCTACACGAGTGGGTATAGGTTTATTTTCTTTCAACAATACATATAGTGCTATGGGGTCCATGGGGAATTGGTTCCAGGACCTTCTGCAGATTCCAAAATGCACTGATGCTCAAGTTCCTTATATAAAATGGCATAGTATTTGCATATAACCTACACATATCTTCCTGTATACTTTAATCATCTCTAGGTTACTTTTATTTTTATTTATTTATTTATTTATTTATTTTTGAGACGGAGTCTCACTCTGTCTCCCAGGCTGGAGTGCAGTGGCTCGATCTCGGCTCACTGCAAGCTCTGCCTCCCAGGTTCAAGCGATTGTCGTGCCTCAGCCTCTCAAGCCAGCTGGGACTAGAGGCGCCCGCCACCACACCCAGCTAATTTTTTTTTCTTTTTTTTTCTTTTTTTTGAGACGGAGTCTTGCTCTGTTGCCCAGGCTGGAGTGCAGTGGTACGATCTCAGCTCACTGCAAGCTCCACCTCCCGGGTTCACGCCGTTCTCCTGCCTCAGCCTCCCGAGTAGCTGGGACTACAGGCACCCGCCACCTTGCCCGGCTAGTTTTTTGTATTTTTTTTTAGTAGAGACGGGGTTTCACCGTGTTAGCCAGGATGGTCTCGATCTCCTGACCTCGTGATCCGCCCGTCTCGGCCTCCCAAAGTGCTGGGATTACAGGCTTGAGCCACTGCGCCCGGCCTTTTTTGTGTTTTTAATAGAGATGGGGTGTCACTGTGTTAGCCAGCATGGTCTCGATGTCCTGACCTCGTGATCCGCCTGCCTCAGCCTCCCAAAGTGCTGGGATTACAGGCGTGAGCCACCGCACCCGGCTCTAGGTTACTTTTAATACCTAATACAATACCTACACATCAATTCTGTGACAAGTTCTTTGGTTTTTGGAACTTTGTGGAATTTTTTGTTGAATTCACAGATGCAGAATCCACAGATACGACTGACTGTACTCTTTTTTTTTTTTTGAGATGAAGTCTTGCTCTGGGCTGACTGTACTCTTAAAAACAACGAGACTTAAACCATTAAGTATAAACACTATTGCCTGCCTCATAATTCTGTGGTTAAATAAGAGTACACTGAAATTATTTATGATTTTAGTTGATATTCATGTTTTATTAAAAATAAAATTGCCATTTATTTGCAATATTCCAACAACCTAAATCAAATAAATAGCAATATGGAGTAGTCCTTAAATGTGAGTCCTCTACACAAAACGAAACCTCCATTTGAGTTTGATGCACAGAATGGGGTTGTGGTATAACAACTCCAAATTTTAAGATATCTGCAAATGTCTTAGAGAGACCTTACACTGAGCAGGTTCAAAACCAATCACATCACTTCATTTTTCTCCATAAAGTAGCACCTCCTCTTATACTGACATCAGATATTTAATCATCCAAACTAGAAGGTGATGGCCTCTCCTTTACCCTCTTCATCTAATCAATCACCAGACTGAGCAGATTACACCTACTAAATACTAAATACTTCTCAAATCCATTCCTTTCTCTGCTTTCCCATTATTCTCTTGGTCCTGGCACTCATTACCTAGCCTCTGAACACCTTCAGTGGTCTCCACACTTGTCTCCCTATCTATCTTTGTATCTACTTTCCACACAACAGTATAAAATGCAGCTGTGAACATGTCATTTCTCTGCTTCAATTCTTCCGCCGGCTCCAACTCTTCATCTCTAACACACTTTGATGAAGTTCAAGAATCTGACAGAGAATGCCCTCAACATTTGGCCCCTGCCTACACCTCCAATGTTATGCTCAGCGTCGCCTGCCTTGAACTTTCTAACTTTATATTCCAGCAATGCCAAACTCTCGTAGATCACTGCAGACATGATGCTGCTTAAACTCCCTATGCTTTCTTTGGTTCTTGTATACTCTCTGCCTGGAGTAGCTTCCCTTTCTTTGTCTCATCCCTTAAAACCCAGATTGGGTGTTCTCTCTCCAACTAGGCCTTACACAACTCCCACAGATGGGAGGCAGTTCCTCCACGAGTCTTTATTACTTGTAACTGTTTCTACTTCTCTCTTGCTGAGATTTTTAAAAATCATCAGTTCACATGTGTCTGTATTACCTATGCATATTTCTACTCCTCCTTTATGTATTTTTTAAATCATCAGTTCATATATGTCACCCCTCCAGAGGGCAGATAGTTTCTTATTTGTCTTATTTATGTCTTGTCTTTTTATCTTCAGAACCTAACACAGTGCTTGACAATTAATAAATAAATATTCTATGCATGAATGAATAAATGGTTTTCAGAAAATCTTAGGCTATCCTTAGCAAGCTCATAGTGGTAGCACAAATGCCTGGATTTGGCATGGAGGTGGGGCCCATATCAAGGAAGTTTTAAAGCTGAAGGGACCTTTAGAGTATCTTTAGTCTGACATGTAGAACGGAAAACTTAGGCTCAAAGAGGTAAAGTGATTTGCCCATGATGACACACTACTAAGATGGGTAGTTTTGTGGAAAACTAGTCCCTCGAGATGTTCTACCAGAATAAAAGGATGAATAAATACATGAGTAAATAGCTTGTGAAAGAAACTGGTAAATTGTACTAAGTTTTTTTTGTTTGTGTTTGTGTTATTTTGTTTGTTTGTTTTTGAGATACAGTCTTGCTCTGTCGCCCAGACTGGAGTGCAGCGGCGCAATCTTGGCTCACTGCAACTTCCACCTCCCGTGTTCAAGTGATTCTCCTGCCTCAGCCTTCCAAGTAGCTGGGATTACAGACACCATGCCTGGCTAATTTTTTGTATTTTTAGTAGAGATAGGGGTCTCACCATGTTGGCCAGGCTGGTTTTGAACTCCTGACATCAAGTGATCAACCCACCTTGACCTCCCAAATTGTTGGGATTACAGGCGTGACCCACTGCACAGGGCCAACTGTGCTAAGTTCTGTATTCCTCAGACTTACTTGATCACAAAATCTATTTTATGAAAGATTAGTGTAGGATATTGAGTGATTCTTTGAAAGAAGTAAATGTGAAATAAGTTCAGTTTTTATAATTTGGAAGTGGGTTAAAGAATCAAAGTTAAAATGATTTGGGAAGCTTAGGACCATTATGAGACTAGAGGAGAGACAAGACAAGAGAATGTGCCCTGGCAGCTACCACATGCAAAAGAAACGAGTCCAGTGTGCTGGGGAGATGAGGGCTTGAGTCCTAGCATGGCCCTCATGAGTCATATAAGAATTTGGGCAATTCGACTGGGTGCGGTGGCTCGTGCTTGTAATCCCAGCACTTTGGGAGGCCGAGGTGGGCAGATCATGAGGTCAGGAGTTTGAGATCAGCCTGGCCAACACAGTGAAACCCCATCTCTACTAAAAAAATACAAAAATTAGCTGGACGTGGTGGTGGGCACCTGTAATCCCAACTATTCGGGAGGCTGAGGCAGGAGAATCGCTTGAACCCGGGAGGCGGAGGTTGCAGTGAGCCAAGATTGTGCCACTGCACTCCAGCCTAGGCAACAGAGCTAGACTCCGTCTCAAAAAAAAAAAAAAAAAAGAATTTGGGCAACTAGTTATTCCTTACTCTCAGAGTCCTTTTTCCCTTATTTATAAAACTGGGATAATTCTGACCACACAGGGATGTGGTGAGGTTTAAATGAGTTAACATAAGCTGGCCCATGGTCATGGTTTGTTCAATGCTGCCTTCTGACCCACCTCATTTATACAGAAATTGTCCAGTGAGTTGGCAGAATGCACTGGAAGGCATCAGAGTTAATTAATGAGCTCAAATGTCAAACAACCCTAAAACAAAATAATACAGATTCTCCCCCCACCACACCCTACCACCCAGCTTTCTCTGATCTTCTGAGGGCCAGAAGAAGAATGTCTAAAAATAGGTCCACTTTGGGAGGCCAAAGCGGGTGGATCACAAGGTCAGGAGATCGAGACCATCCTGGCTAACATAGTGAAACCCCGTCTCTACTAAAAATACAAAAAAAAAATAGCCAGACGTGGTGGCAGGCACCTGTAGTCCCAGCTGCCTGGGAGGCTGAGGCAGAAGAATGGCGTGAACTCAGGAGATGGAGCTTACAGTGAGCTGAGACTGCGCCACTGCACTCCAGCCTGGGCGATTGAGCAAGATTCCATCTCAAAAAAAAAAAAAGGTCATATAAATTCTTACACAAAATATTCTATAAATATCCTTCTAGGATGCTACTGTTTAGCACTTATTAAGTTCAGCTATACCAGTCATCAGTTTTCTTTCTCTTGCTTCCTTTTATTCACCTTTAGGAAAGGGCTTTCTTAATTTTCTGGAGATAATCTTCCACATGTATATAGTTTCTGTAAAGTTTCATATGTAATATCTCCACTTGAGGAGCAAATGCAATAGTCAATGCAATATGCTCCATGAAGATGACCCTTATGTTTGTATATATGAGTATCTTCAAAACTGCCAACTCTTTGATGATTATTTCTTTTTATAAGCCTATGAATAAAGGTAACCAAAGTGTTAATTCCTGATTCGCCAATTGCTGCAAAACTGAAATGGAAGAATATTAAGATCATGGCCTGCAAAGACTGAAAAGTAGTTCATTATATATTCAGCCTTTAGCCAGCTTGACTGAGTTGTAAAATCCTGAAAATAAACTGTATATCCTTTAGAGACTTGAGGTGCACCTTTTAGATGAAGCCTGGCAACTCAAAAAGGATTGATATAGCAAGAGAATTTTAGTGACCTTGGATCATTGATAGGATCCAGTCCATTATCATTGTTATTTTTTAAATGATAACTTGCTCCCATTCCAAAGAAAATACGAGAAAGGAAGCGAGGCACACACAAGGGCTCACGCTTTGTACAAGCGCCTATAAAATGCCTACTTGGGGTAGCTGGAGCTTTTTCCTCCCTTATCATTTCCTTTCAGGAAAACACTTTCAGTGGGGCACAGTCATTCACCAGAAGAAAGACAATTTTAAGAAAGAGTTATAAAAGCTGAGTAGTAAATTCTTGGGCCAAAGGGCATCAAGCAGGAATAAAAGGGATCTTAAGCATGCAGGTCCTGGAATGCATGTGAATGGATTGCAAGAGACAGCCTTGGCCAGGGCAACCCAAACAAGAAGAGACAGGACCCTCCACACCACACTGCCTGAACACCTCGGGGGTGGCATGCTGTCTGCCGCCCGTGCCCAACTCCCAGCATCGCTGTCAGGCTTTCCAGGGCTTCGACTGCTTGGCCCCATCCAGCTCCTTACCACTTACTTCCTGCCGCACCCTGACCCGACTCTTCCTCACTTTTTCCTGTCTCCTCTTCTCCCCTCAGCCCTCTGGGCCATGGGCTGCCTTCAGTTCTCGCCTGAAAAATTCTCCTTCCTCTCACTACGCTATTCTGCTCCCACTAATTCTTTTTTGTTTTGTTTTTCTTTGTTTTTTTGAGACGGAGTCTTGTGCTGTCGCTCAAGCTGGAGTGTAGTAGCATAATCTTGGCTCACTGCAAACTCCGCCTCCCAGGTTCTGGTGCTTCAGCCTCCTGAGTAGCTGGGACTACAGGTGCGTGCCACTACACCAGGCTAATTTTTGTATTTTTAGTAGAAACAGGATTTCACCATGTTGGCCAGGCTGGTCTTGAACTCCTGACCTCAAGTGATCCGCCCGCCTTAGCCTCCCAAAGTGCTGGGATTACAAGTGAGAGCCACCGCACCCGGCCCCACTAATTCTTGATATTGTGAAAGATCTTCTCTCACCTTCCAGGGAAGTGATTCTTCCTTTTTTCTGATGTCTAGGTTTATGTACAACTCATGTCATTGAGCACATCACTTCATTGTTCTCTGGTGTTACATGTGTTTATTTTATAATATCTTAATATGTCTTCTCTATTAAACATAACAATATAAGATTTATCGAGTGTTTACCAGGTACCAAGGCACCGTGTTAAGTGTTTTAGAGATATCTCATTTAATTTTCACAACTCTCCTATGATGTAGGGACATTATTAGATGCATTCCACAGATCTGTTTTACTTAACAAGGACCTGCGAGGTGCCTGCTGCTGCTTTCAAACTTTCTTAACGCTAATTTCCTAATGCAAATAACTGGTCCCAGGTCATAGTTAGTGAGTAGCCCTCCAAGGTTCAGACCAGAAGAGTTTGACTCTGATACCTGCACTCTGCCCACTGAACATATGGGCATTTAGCATTGAGCATAACTAAACATTAGCTCACCTCACTCACAAGAGAATAAATGAGCACCAGTTTTAAATGATATCGTGAGCACCAATAAACATGTATTTAAAATAATGAATATCTGCTCATTCCTAACCCTTAAAGATTAAGTCTCGGTGAGGTGCGCTGGCTCACACCTGTAATCCCAGCACTTTGGGAGGCCGAGGCGGGCGGATCATGAGGTCAAGAGATAGAGACCATTCTGGCCAACATGGTGAAACCCTGTCTCTACTAAAAATACAAAAATTAGCTGGGCATGGTAGCACACGCCTATAGTCCCAGCTACTTGGGGGGCTGAGGCAGGAGAATTGCTTGAACCCAGGAGGCAAAGGTTGCAGTGAGCCGAGGTCGCGCCACTGCACTCCAGCCTGGGCAACAGAGCAAGACTCCTTCTCAAACAAACAAACAAAAAGATTAAGTCTTTTGAAGACTTCTGTTTATTTAAAGCATGTTTTGAAACATTTTAAAAGCATATTAAAAACACATAAAGCATTTTTTTAAAAACTAGACATGCCATGTATAAAGGTAAAAATTATTCTGAACCCAGATTGGGGGTTAGTTTTAAGATTTAAGGTAAACTAAAGATTAAGTCTCTTGACGACTTTGGTTTATTTAAAGCATGTTCTGAAACATTTTTAAAGCATATTAAAAACACATAAAGCATTTTTTAAAAACTATACATGCCATGTATAAAGTTAAAAATTATTTTGAACTCAGATTGGGGGTTACTTTTAAGTTGTAAAGGTCCAGAATGTATGCCCCATCAGCCTAATATCATATATTTACTTATTTAACAAGTATTTATAAGGCACTGCTTTGTGTCTGGCACTGTGCTAGGCTCTGCAAATACAGCAGTGAACAAGAAAACTGAAATCTGAAGAACCAAAAATCTAGAGTAATTAAGTGATGCATGTATTTACCTGAAATACAGCTTCTTCCAGCAACAACCCTGTGTGTCCTGACTTATTCACTAGTATTGTGTCAACTGGTCTAAAAATGGAATAAGGCAAATTAATAAATGGGCAAGCAGAAAAATTAAATGGTTCAATCATAGTATTAAAATATATTTAATACATTGGATAGCTGAAAAGAGACACCCTTTGTGCTTTAATTTTCCTACGAGAAAAAGACATACTCTTTGTGCTTTAATTTTCCTATGTTAATGCATACAGTAAGTTTTCAATTGTTGTTAGCTGAATATACAGAATGCAAGAAGAGATAAGGGAAAATTAGTAGGGCCTCCAAATTAGAACTGAGTAAAGAAGCAACTGGGAACTCTTAGGAGGGACTGATATGGTGCAAAGTGTTGAAAGATGAAGGTAATTTTAAGACCTATTTACTTTGAAGAGGCAGGTGAAAAGAGAGTAGACAAGCTAAAGTGAATATAATACAGAGAGCCAGAGATAAAGAGAGGAAAATGCAGTGTGAAGGGACTAACACCACGAAGCACCACACAAGAGTTCAAAGTTGGAGATGAATCCTGTTTGACAGTAGTTGCTTTGAGTATGGTCTGATTCCTAGGGGTATATGGACAGCAAAGGTCTTTTTAGAAACATTTCTTTCTGTTGGGCTAAAAATATTTAAGGTTTGCAACCCAGACTTGGAACAAGGGTACAGTGTCACCTTGGAGAACCCTTGACCCTGAGTGTCTTTACTGCCTCTCCAGGCCACCCGCCTAAAGGACTGACAGCTCTCCAGAATAATCAAAAAGTCTCCTTTCTGCCTTACACTCTTCCCAGGTTCTCCAATGAGGTCGTAAAATATTTCAAGTTGTGACACTGCTGAACAGGTGCTGTAAGTGGGGGGCTACTGGCAACGCTCTTCACAGTGGCACTGCAAGGAAGTAACATAAGTTGGCAAAGAAGATATGGCAGAAGGCCTATCTAGTTTAGCTTTGCACTGATACAGGCACAAACCATCTCACAAGTGATTGTGCTCTGAAAGAGTCATTAAAAGGCTGAAAAAAGTAACAAACTCTCCCTCTCTGGAAATATTTGAGAAAACACAAGGCAATCTTGATCTTAGATGTTTTTAGTAAAGCCTGCCTGAACCAATAAACCATCATCAAACTATTATTTAAACTAAATTTTTATGAAGGCAAAACATTTCTAGAATATTTTAAGGTTGAAGCAGTAGTATTAGAACAACGAAGAGTTCAGAAAGAGTAAATTCTGTCTTAAACAGACTGAGGCTGGAGCAGGAGAGAATCACGTTAACCCAATGATTAATACTCCTTCTTAAATGAAATCTTCTTGATCACTAGGACTAAGTGTTTTTTTAATACTTAGAGGACATCTTTCCTGTCACACTATATCACTGACACCAAGTGTCTGCATCTGTAGGTACCATATTCAGATCCTAGTACCTAAGGGGACAGAATCACCTCTGAATGATAAAGTGATTTGACTAGATCCAGGAAAGATCTTAAGGAACCTTAGAAGAGAGAGAGGAATGAGGATGTTAATATCTAGGGATGAAAAACTGGCCATCTGTCACCCTCAGGCTACTAGAATCAGCAGTTTTGCTTGATTCCTTAATCAAATTCCTTAATGAAATTCAGAAATGTCAACTACCTTTTGCAAAACTTGAGTTGTAGTTGCCTTTTCCTTCTCATGAAATCTATCCTTACAGTACACAATGAATGAAGAACTATTATTGCAGAAAAGAAATGTGAACAAGATATCCAGGGTGTGCCTGTGAGGGTGAGCTGGCTGCTCTACTTAGCACCCCCACCGAGACTGGAGCTGATCTGCTGTTGTGATTCACTAAGCAGCTGTTCTCGCTAGCCCTGTCTCTTCAATATGTGTCATTAAGGTCAGGGGCTGTCTACATCCAGATTAAGGAAAACCAAGCTTCTCTGCTGATATGCGAGCAGCTCTTCTTCCCTGCCAGTGCTATGTTGCAGAATCAAAGCTCAGTTCTTTTCCAAGAATAAAGTTCCTTTAGGAGGTAGAAGAAAGGAGAGTAATGAAGTAAGAGAGGGAGTGAGGTAACAGCACACAAAAACTAACCTGTTGACATTGCCAAACTTCAGCCCTACAACCCTCATCTCAGCCAACAGAGGGAACCTGACTTTAACACAGCTCTATCATGGCGAAAAAATTGAAAATGTTACTTCATGCACTTTCTGCAATTCTGCAATTACTTGTTAATGTTTGGCTAGTTCAGTGAGACTGAAAAGTACAGTGGTAGAGTTCTGTGATTTATATTTAGAAAAGTAAAGTGATCCATGAGTAAAGTTCCGTGTTGAATTGGAAAGCAACAGAAGCTGTTTGTGAAGAATCAGTCAGCCCCAAAGTATCTCTTTTTATTGGCAAGATTCAGGTGATTTAGGTCTTGCACCTACATGCATAGGTATACACATACATACACAGCAATATATCCTATACTAATGCTTTGCCTAAAGATTTCCTGGATGCATTTTACAGCATAACATCCTAATCTCTATTCAGCCCAGAAAAGCCTCCTGAAAACTGCTGGCCACAGTAAGGTCCAACTGAGGGATCATACATTGGTCAACACAAACATATATTCATATGAATAGCAGGGTCCCCTGCTAGTTGTTTAAGTTTAGTGGTGGTGGTGGTGGTGGTGATGTGTGTTTGTGTTTGTGTGTGTGTTAGGTCCTCTTAAATGTTTAAATGAAAACTTTAGGAGATAAGAAATAGGAGAGAACTTGTAAATGTGGGCATCACTTTAGAAAAAGTGTTTTTTGGGTTTTTTTCTTTATGTTTTGTTTTGTTTTTGTTTTTTGTTTGTTTGTTGAGACAGGGTCTTGCTCTGTTTACCAGACTGGAGTGCAGCGACATGATCGTGGCTCACTGCAGCCTCAACTTCCCAGGCTCAGGTGATCCTCTCACCTCAGCCTCCGCATAACTGGGATTATAGTCACATGCCACCATACCCAGCTATTTTTTTTTTTCTTTTGTAAAGATAGGGGTCTTTCTATGTTGCCCAGGCCTCATTTTTTAAAATTGTGGCAAAATGCACATAACATAAATTTTACCATTTTAACCATTTTAAAGTGTACAATTAAGTGGCACTAAGTACATTTACAATGTTGCAAAACCATCACCATTATCTAGTTACAGAACTTTTTCATAACCCCAATCGGAAATCCCATGCCCATTAAAGCTTCTCCTTTTTTGTCTATGAATTAACCTCCTCTTTTGATTCTCTCTGTGACCTCTCGCAACACACGGAAATGTACTTTGAGCATGGCCAAGATCAGCAGTGAATTTTGTCTGAAGAGCAGTCAATGCTTGAGGGACCAATGGCCGAGAAAAAGAAAAGGGGAATGAAGAAAAACAAAGAGAAGAGATACAAAGAGATTTGGGGACATCGTGGGGGTAGTGGGGGCAGTAAACTCTCCCAGCAGTCATCCCAGAGATCTCTCAGAGGCTGTACTCTGTCCAAAGACACTAACCCCAAAACTGAGAGCCAGCGTCGGGCCCTTAGAGTGAGAGGGATCTCAATCCCTCATCAACAAAGTCCTCCCTACGCTAAAGACTGGATGAGTATAGAAGGAAAACTCATACACTCCCTTAAACATGCTTTCATGTTTTAGCAAAATAATTAGATGAACTTTTTCCGTTTTACAAGTCCAGAATCTGCATGGAAATCTCTCCTCCCCTCAAGCATAAACTTCAGACAGTTTAATCAGGACCTAAAGTGGCACATACACAGCAATGCAGCTGGGATCACCACTATGCCCAGTTCAAATATACTCTCAGATAACTAGACAGTGAACTCACCCCACCCTTTCCACGACTCTAAATTGCTGCTGAAAAAAATCGAAATCAAGAAAATTCACCTCCCATTCAAACGATAAACCTGATTTTTATATAATCTCCTGCTACCAAGGAGCCTTAAACAATCAAGACTGTATATTAGTTTAAGTAGCCATCTCATTCAACTCAGTCGTCATTAAACTGAGCGTCACTGAGAAACAAACTGAAAGGCAGAAAACATACTCTATATCACGTTCCCTCCCCCACCCCCACGCGCTGGGGCAGTCTTCTGACTGAATGGGTTTTGATTTGTCCTTTTATTGCCTCAATCTACAATTGTAAATTGTCATAAAGTATAAATCTACTTTTCTTGCCTCAAAAACATTCATTCACTCATTCTAACATAGTCAATATTACAAAGTTTTGCAAATGTTTAAGTATTTGAATCTATATTACTTTTAAACTTTCATTTAATGGCTCTTTGCCATTGAGAAAGAGGTAAAAAGGGCTACAGTTTCATGTCTTAATGTTTCATTGTTATTTTATTTATTTATTTATTTATTTTTGAGATGGAGTCTTGCTCTGTTGCCCAGGCTGGAGTGCAGTGGCACGATCTCCGCTCACTGCAACCTCTGCCTCCTGGGGTCAAGCGAGTCTCCTGCCTCAGCCTCCCAAGTAGCTGGGACTGCAGGCCCACACCACCATGCCCAGTTAGCTTTTGTATTTTTAGTGGAGATGGGGTTTCACCATTTTGGCCAGGATGGTCTCAATCTCTTGACCTTGTGATCCGCCCACCTCAGCCTCTCAAAGTGCTGGGATTACAGGCATGAGCCACTGCACCCGGCCATATATATATATATGTTTTTTTTTTTTATTTAAACGAGGAATAGATGAATACATTCCCACTGTACAGAAATAGAGTAAGCTATAATAGTTTCCCTTATGGATAGGTAATACATATTTACTGTTTGATATGTATCTTGTCAATGATTTTTCCATTTTTTAACCTGTACGTGTGCACATATACAAATGTGGGCTTTAAAAATATATGACCGGGTGCAGTGGCTCACGCCTGTAATCCCTCAACACTTTGGGAGGCTGAGGCAAGCGGATCGCCTGAGGTCAGGAGTTTAAGACCAGCTTGGCCAACATGGTGAAACCCTGTCTCTACTAAAAATACAAAAATTAGCCAGGCGTGGTGTCAGGCACCTGTAGTCCCAGCTACTCAGGAGACTGAGCCAGGAGGATCGCTTGAACCTAGGAGGCAGAGGTTGCAGTAAGCCAAGATGGTGCCATTGCACTCCAGCGTGGGAAACAGATAGAGACAGATAGAGACTCCATTTCAAATATATATATATATATATATACACACACACACACACACACACACCCCCCCAGTGATTCATTCATTCAATAGATATTCACTGAGAGTCAACTCTGTGACAGGCATATTAGGTGCTGGGAACAAAACAGGGACCTCGAATTTACATTCTAATGGAAAAATACAGGCAACAAATTTAACAAACTACTGTCATGTCCCCTTATCCACAGGGGATCTGTTCTAAGACCCCAAGGAGATGCCTGACACCTCAGATTATACCAATTGCTGTCCATCAGAACATGCTCTGTTCATGTCTTCTACCCATAAACTTAAATGCCTTTTCAGTTTTCTTTTTCCTTCTTTCCAATTTCATGGATAGAAGGTTCGTTCTTACCATAGATCTTAGCCAACTTCAGCATATGATTTTTTTCTTTTCTTATTAAGTCGAGAACTTTCACCTTTTAACTTAAAAGGAAGTACTTCACAGCTTCATCACTATTCGTGTGCTTTGGAGCCATTATTGAGGAAAATAAGTGTTCTCTGAACACAAACACTGTGATACTGGGACCGTCTATCTGGTAGGCCAGCTACCTCCTAAGGGATTCATAGAAGGGTAGCAGCTACAGCGTGGAGATGCGTGCGGGACAAAGAGAAGATTCACGTCCTGGGTGGGACAGAGTGAGACAGTGAGAGACTTCGTCATGTTACTCAGAATGGTGTACAATATAAAACTTATGAATTGTTTATTTGTGGAATTTTCCATTTAATATTTTTGCACGGTGGTAAACTGAAACCACAGATACAGGGGGACTACTATACAAGCATATGGTATAAATCTGATAATCATCACTGTTATGATGAAAATAAAATAATGGATTACAGTGAGTCAGTGGTAGTGGGCTTATATGGGAAACCCAGCATTTCTGAGATAAAATTTGAGTTGAGATCACACCATATGTTGTTTTAAGACTTGCTTTTATTACTTAATATATCTTGGAGGTCTTTCTATGTCAGTACATATTGTTCTACCCCATTCTTTTTAGCAGGCATACACTGTAATATGATATGTATTCCCATAATTTATGTAACTACTCCTCTATTGAAAGAAAAACACTTTCTTGACTAACTTCTTATGGAGTGCAATAGTACTGATTTTCCTGTCTTAAAATGGTCATTAGAATTGCTACTTCATCATACAAAAAAAAAAGCCACTGTAGGTGAATGGCCGTCTTCTGCGGAACTAATGGATCCAATCTTGTGGACAGGCTATGGCCATTCTGAGCATAGCACAAGGATTTATTCGGGCAGGAGTGTGTGGGTGTGTGCACACACTCACTTACATGTATGTGTTCACAGTATACAAATAAACATAGCTGATAGCTAAGGTTATATAGATAATAACCATAGAGTTAGTACCATTTGACATATTTGTAAGTGCCTGAATCATCCTGAAATGCTTTATTAGAACAAGAGCAAAGTTCACAGTGAAAGTGCACAAAGCTGCTTTCATTTTAAATATTTAGAAATACGTGTGTTTTTGGCACAGTTTCAAAGAATTCATTTTAACTATTGCCTCTTCAAGGCTTTTAGAAACTATTCTGCTATAATAACTCTATTTTGTAAGTTAAAGTAGTGAAGGAATAGACATTATCCCAAATGAAAGGACCTTTGTTTCTGGTATTTCCCTTATTCGGAGGTTACAGTGAGAAGAATGTTATACAGGTTTTGTTTTTTGTTTTTTGTTTTTTTTTTGAGACAGGGTCTTGCTCTGTCACTCAGGCTGGAAGGCAGTGGTGTCATCACAGCTCACTGCAGCCTTCTCCCAACTCTCCCACCCCTCCAAGTAGCTAGAACTACAGACACATGCCACCATGCCAGGCTAATTTTTTTTTATTTTTTTATAGAGACAGTAATCTCACTGTGTTGCCCAGGATGGTCCTGAACTCCTGGGCTCAAGCTATCCTCCTGCCTCTACCTTCCAAAGTATTAGAATTACAGGCATGAGCCACTGCACCCGGCCTATACAGCTTTTTTCATCATTGTCCCCAGTCTTATTCTTTTCTAAGTGTTCCTCTTCTTTCTCTGTCTTTTTCATGGCTAAAGAGTAAATCATCTCATCAGGGCTTACATTGCCATCAAGTCTCCTTTAGACACTACGGTTTGCAACATTCTCATATTCTCTTCCAGCTTAACGCATTATTGCAAGGCTGCTTTTCACTGTGTCTCAAAGTATCCCATGCGTCAACTTTTTTTTTTTTTTTACATTCACAAAAGCTTTGCCATGAGGCTTGATCTTAGGGTGAAATTCTCAATAAAGAAGAAACCACATCGTAACCATTCAGAAGCACTGAAATCACTCATCTTTTTAGTGTCATTTAATGGACTAATCGTTCTTCATTTTCCTTTTCTTTTTTTCTTTTTTGGAGATGGAGTCTCCTTCTGTCATCCATGCTGGAGTGCAATGGCATGATCTCGGCTCACTGCAACTTCCATCTCCTGGGTTCAAGCAATTCTCCTGCCTCAGCCTCGCAAGTAGCTGGGATTACAGGTACCCGCCACCACGTCTGGCTAATTTTTGTATTTTTAGTAGAGACAGGGTTTCACCATGTTGGCCAGGCTGGTCTTGAACTCCTGATCTCAGGTGATCCACCCACCTTGGCCTCCCAAAGTGTTGGAATTACAGGCATGAGCCACTGCGCCTGGCCTTCATTTTCCAGTTTTGTCAGCCTTTGCCATTTCACTAAACTCAAATTTCTGTTCCTCAGACATAGTTTTCCAAACATCCAAAGTTTGACTGGATATATAAAATCTCCTTTGTGGAAAGTCAGTCTGACATCTTGCCTCTAGCTTTCCCGGGTCACCTTTAGCCATCTCTATGTTTTGGCTCTTCTGGTTCTTAGTTCCGACACAGCTCTTAGCTAATCAATTAAAAGCTGCCAATCTAGCCAGGCGCGGTGGCTCACACCTGTAATCCCAGCACTTTGGGAGGCTGAGGTGGACAGATCACCTGAGGTCAGGAGTTGGAGACCAGCCTGGCCAATGTGGTGAAACCCCATCTCAACTAAAAACACAAAAATTAGCTGGGTGTGGTGTTAGGAACCTGAAATCCTAGCTACTCAGGAGGCTGAGGCAGAAGAATTGCTTGAATCCAGAAGGCGGAGATTGCAGTGAGCAGAGATTGCACCATTGCACTCCAGCCTGGGCACCAAGAGCAAAACTGTCTTAAAAAAAAAAAAGCTGCCAATCTAAAGATATGATTATTTACTGTGTGCCTAGAATAGTATACATCAACATCACCATCGTCATCATCGTCGTCATCATCATCGTCATCATCGTCGTCATGATCATCATCATAGCTATCATCATCATCATCATCATCATCATAGCTACCATTTATTGAAAACTATGATGTGTCACCTTCAAAGAACTTATCCTTTAGTTGGAGAGCCAAGACAATCATAACAATAATAAACATGGCCGGGCACGGTGGCTCACGCCTGTTATCCCAGCACTTTGGGAGGCCGAAGTGGGTGGATCATTTGAGGTCAGGAGTTCAAGACCAGCCTGACCAACATGGTGAAATGCTATCTCTATTAAAAATACAAAATTAGCTGGGCGTGGTGGCGCATGCCTGTAATGCCAGCTACTCGGGAGGCTGAGACAGGAGAATCGCTTGAACCCAGGTGGCAGAAGTTGCAGGGAACTGAGATCGCACACTGCACTCCAGCCTGGGCAACAAGAGTGAAACTCCATCTCAAAAATAAATAAATAAATAAATAAACAAACAAAATTCACTTTTTATTCTATTAAACTCAACATACATATATTAATTGCCTACTCTGAGCCTGACCCTTTATTATATTCTAGAGAAAATGAAAATAAGCAACACATAATCCTCACCTTTGAAAAACTTAAACATAATAGGTACAAAGTCAGTTCATAAATGTGCAATGTGAGTGGTATAAAATAACATCAGATAAAAATGAGCACTTCTGATGACTAATCAGGGGAGATTTTATGAAGGAGATGTCATCTGAATTGGACTTTGATGAATAAAGAAGACAGTTTTAATAATGAATATTAGTTTGGCCAAAGTGGATGAACATAATGTTCTCTAAGTCAACAATACAGATGGTCAACTGAGCAACAAAACAGAAGCTGCTGGTCAGACTAGTAGGCCCATTTAGGAGAGCAACAAGCCACTTTTGTGTGTTGGGGGGTGGGGGGGAACAGGAGGCAAACACATGGCCTGCATTTATGTAATCAAATGGGTGAATTCAAAAGCTCTACAGATTTATTTACTCAATGGTGAATTGGATTAAAATTATATTCCATGCTCTTCCCTGGGCAATATGGTGCTTACACATAAAATGCCAAGATTGTCCTTCACCTTAAGGTATAATGGGAAGAAATAAAACTATCTACAAAGTCCCTTGAAAATTACACCTTTAAAATTGACAGTTGGACATCTTGAAAATTTAGACCACATCCCACGAATAAATTAGGCCATGATGGTCAAAAACTTATCCACCTCCTCCATCAGCAGCCGACATAATAGGTAATTCAAATTCTCACACTGAGTTTCATCATCAGATACCTTAGAGGACACCCCAGGTTTCTAAAAAAGAGCCCAGTGTAAAGTTTTAATTAGCAAACGCATGGAACTACCAGAGTTTGCATTCTAAGCTCCAGGAACTGAGGCTTTCTGAACCTTAAGATGATAAAATTAACTGACACAATTTTATAAATTCTGAGGTGAGCTTGGCATGCTGCAGGTCATCAGTCCATACCACCACCCAGGGAGCTAGCACTAATAACCAGCTTAGCTTAATCATATTCTGCAAAGATTGCAAAGCTCAGTCCCCTCCTCCACCCTCTACATGACATTTTCCATTGTCTTCATTTACATGGTCATTTTCCTCAGTTACTGAAGGTCAGCTGTCTGTCGGCCCTGCACTAGACACTGGGGACTCAGTAGTAAATAAGGTAGAGTTACCACTCTCCAGGAGCCCACAGTGGAGTGGGCAGATAAGAAAGTCAGCAACTTTATGACAAAATGGTAAGTGCCAGAGTAGGGGCATGCACAGGGTGATGCAGAAGTAACAGAGATGGGGTCCAGGAGCATCAGAAGATGCTTTCCACTGGGCGCGGTGGCTCACGCCTGTAACCCTAGCAGTTTAGGAGGCCGAGGCAGGTGGATCACCTGAAATCAGGAGGCCGAGACCAGCCTGGCCAACATGGTGAAACGCCATCTCCACTAAAAATACAAAAAATTAGCTGGACGTGGTGGCGGGCACCTGTAATCCCAGCTACTTGGGAGGCTGAAGCTGGAGAATCTTGAACCCAGGAGGCGGAGGTTGCAGTGAGCCAAGATGGTGCCATTTCACTCCAGTCTGGGCAACAAGAGTAAAACTCCATCTCAAAAAAAAAAAAAAAAAAAAAAAAAAATGCTTTCCAGAGCAGCCAATCCTGAGCTGAATATTAAAGAACAAGCAAATGCTAACCAGGCATCAAGGGAACCACGTGTGCAGAGTCACTGAGGCTTAGAACAAACTGCAAATAGATTAGTATGGCTGATATCAAAGACACATGTAGGGACGTAGCAGGCAGCGAAGCTGGGAAGATAGGAAGGGGCCAGATCATGAAGGTCCTTGCTTAGTAACAACATAAAAACTTATCCCCATGTATATACTCTAAGTCAAGTTATGTCAAATATATCTTGCATCCATGTTTTTATTGGCTCTCACAGTAAGTCTATATAAGTTGATCTGGTTGCCAACATTTAAGAATCATGAGCTTTAGCACTAAAAACAAAAAAATTCAAATTTCTGCCTTCTTTCTAAAACTCAGAAGACAACACCAGACTCAAATCCCCAAATTCCCGATAGGTTGGAGCTAAGCAAAGGCTTCTGCTTTTAGATGGGAGACAGGCTTTCTGTTCTCCAGAGACATAGTCCCCCTTCCATTATTTCATCCCCAACTCGTTTATATTACATGCCTGGCTCCTGAAGGCATCTATGTTTGCAAGTGCTGCTCTATGCCGGTTGGTCCATCTGATACAGCTTCTTAGAGTAAAGAGAGAAATAAATAATGGGTTTCCATGGGAACTGTCATGTCTTCAGTGGTTAAAGAATCTGTTTTCAGTGTCAGAAGTCAAGGAAATACACAAACAAGCACATGGAAATGACTTAGGCTATACTTTAGAAGAAAGCAAGCAGGCCTATGATTAAATTATCTCAGAAACACAAAGCAGAGCATCATGTTTATAAGTGAGTTCTGCCCGGGCGCGGTGGCTCACATCTGTAATCCCAGCACTTTGGGAGGCCAAGGTGGGCAGATCACTTGAGGTCAGGAGTTCGAGACCAGCCTGGTCAACATCATAGAACTCCATCTCTACTAAAAAATACAATTAGCCACGCGTGGTGGCACACGCCTGTAATCCCATCTACTAGGGAGGCTGAGGCAGGAGAATCCCTTGAGCCTGGGAGCGGAGGTTGCAGTGAGCCAAGATTGCACCACTTCACTCTAACCTGGGCGACACAGCGAGACTCCACCTCAAAAAAAAAAAAAAAAAAGTGAGTTCTACATGTTAGTTCTAATGACTAATACCCAAAAAGGAAAGAGAAAATTCAAATAGAGTGACCTTTCAAAGACTTCAATACTATTTTACTATTTTACATAACAAAAAAATTATATCTAGGAATAAATATAACTAAAGAAAAGCAGGATTTAAAGAGAAAATCATAAAACTATTAAATGACATAAAAGAAAATCTAACTCAAAGATACTCAATATTTTTCTATAAAAACACTTATTATTAGGTAGAACCATATTGCTATTTTTGTAGGTCAAAGTATTGGCAATTCCATATGATTCTACCTAAAAATAAATATGACCATTTCCCCTAAATTATAATATAATATGAACTCAGTGGAATTCCAATAAACATTCCAATTGTGCTTTTTACGGAATTTGACAAGCAAAATCTGAAGTATAAAGTATCGCAGTATAAAGGGCCAAGAACAGTCAAGACCATTTCGAAAATGATCTGGTCAGGCCATACCATGTATCAAGATGTGTTAATATTAAGCAATCATAATTTAACTTATGTGGTACAGTGATAGACAAATAGGTCACTGTGAATAAATAAAGAGCCTAGAAACAGAACCACAAATACACAAATACATGGGAGCTTCAACATAAAAAAATTCAGATAGTATCTGAGTAGAGCTGGCACAATAACTTAGTGGGAAAAGCAGATCTTATTCAATAAACGAGGCTGGGATGACTGGCTAATTATATGGTAAAAATTAGGTGCTTACTTCACACCATACACATACCCCTCCCCAAAAGAAAATCTAGATAGATTAAAAACCTAAATAAGAAAACACAAAATATTAAATGAATCTTTTAAACTGATTTTATGAAGAAAGTATACAAGGTGAATGCTTTATGATATCAGGGTAGGAAAAGATTTCTTAAGTAACAAAAAGCACAAAGTATAATAAAAAAAAACTGATAAATTTGATTATGTTAAAAAAGTTAAAGCTTTGTATTAAAAATTCACCATGGCCAGGGACTGTGATGTACACCTGTAATCCCAACTACTCGGGAGGCTGAGGCTGGAGGATCACTTGAGCCTAAGAGTTCAAGGCTGCAGTAAGCTATGATCTTGCCACTGCAGTCCAGCCTGGGCAATAGAAACAGACCTCATCTCAATAAATAAGTAAATAAATAAAATAAAAATTTATCATAAGTGAAGTTTAAAAGACTGTTCATACAATGAAGGAAGACTTGAAATGTATTAAGCCAACGAAGAATTAGCATCCCAAACATAAAGAACCCTAAAATCATTGACAAAAAGACAAATAGGACAATAGAAAAATGGGCAAAGGATAGAAACAGGCAATTCACAAAAAGAGAAACCTTGAATGGCCAATAAAAATATTTCGCCTGACTAGTAATCAGGGAAATGTAGATTAAAACCACAACAAGATACCTTTTCACATCAATCATTTTGCCATCAATTAAAAAGCATGGGCTGGGTGCGGTGGTTCACACCTGTAATCCCAGCACTTTGGGAGGCCAAGGCTGGTGGATCACCTGAGGTCAGGAGTTCAAGACCAGCCAACATGATGAAACCCTGTCTCTACAAAAATACAAAAATTAGCCAGGTGCAGTGGTGGGCGCCTGTAATCCAAGCTACTCGGGAGGCCAAGACAGGAGAATCACTTGAACCCAGGAGGCAAAGTTTGCAGTGAACCGAGATTGCACCACTGCACTCCAGCCTGGGCGACAGCAACATTCCACCTCAAAAAAAATAAATAAATAAATATAAAAGCATTGCTGAATGGGAAAACAATCAAGTTGAAAAGGATATATAATCTATAATACCTGTTATTTTGAATTTTTAAGCACACAAAATAATAGTCTGTGTTCTGTAGAGATATGTACCTATGTAGAAAAAGTACAAAAGCATGCATGAGAATTTACACACCAATTTCAGGTACCTCTGGAGAGAGAGGGTAAAGGAAGGGATAAAGTATCTATAAATCTTATTTCCTATAAAAGACAGAGAGAAATGGGTCTATCTAAAGCAAACATGGCAAAATGTTGACCCCTGATCATCTTAACGGTTGACACATGGGTTATGTTTTTCCTGCACTTTAAAATTTTTGAAAAGTGCTCACAGTCAAAAAAATTAAAATTAAACTAAAAATAGAACCCCTTTAAAAAGGTATTTTCCTCGGCAGAACAGAGCCTGTATCCTAGGATTTGAGTCATATAAAGTGAATATCAACAGATTAAGGTATTAGAGAAAACAGGGGGAGACAACAATGAATTAAGTATGAACAAAAGATCTGAGGAATGAGACAAGCTATAAATCACTGCTTATTTTTGAAAGAAGGGAAATAAACAGCAAGAGTGGAGGATGAGCAAGGGCCTGATGACAGTTGTGAGCATTTGAGTGGCCTATTTGATGGGGACGCATCAGTGTCTCTGTGTCATTTGTTATAGTGCAATAGAGGGCACGTCAGAAAGAAGAGCTTTGCCCATTGAATTTGGACACCTTCTCACCCCACTTCCTCTCCTTCATGGACTAGAAAAAGGAATCTGTGCCAGATGATGTTAGCTCATGAGCATCCTGGCTACTATCTCTCACCTTTCATAATTATATGCTCTCCTTGAATCCAAGTCCTTTAACTTTATTTGCTCATGGTGCCAGCCCCCCCCTTTTTTTTTTTGGTCAATTTTTAGTAGAGATGGAGTCTCACTATGTTGCCCAGGCTGGCCTCAAACTCCTGGACTCAAGCGATTTGCCCGCCTCAGCCTCCCAAAGTGCTGGGATTACAGGCATGAGTTGGGGATTTGAGTGATAGAAAATTGGCTGAGTTTCAGATCTGCTGCAATGGAGATGATTGTAATGATTGTAGGTAGCAAGATAGCTGCTATTATAAATGTTCATTGACCTCGAGCAACTGTACAGCCACACTTTTATTTTCTGTAATTGCCACTTACACTATATCTTATACTTCTCAAAGCTTCAATGCTTCCATTTAAGTTATCTCAATTGATCATGAAATAGGTGGAGCAGGTGTTATTCTCCTTTTACCGATAAGGAAATAACCCCAAAGAGATTAAGTGACTTAGCCAAGGTTCTGGGGAAGAGCTGTCATTTTGTTCCTGTTATCTGGGTTTAAAATATTGGAATCACCTTGGACTCATCTCTCTCTTTTTCTATTGCTGTATCCAGTAAAGCACCAATTCCTACAGGTTGTTTCTACAAAGTGTCTGTTTCCATTTCTTCCTCTATACTTCCTGTCAAGCAGGAAGTTCCCACCATCCAGGTTTGAGACTTCATCATTCCTTGCCTGAATTACAACTGATAAGCAGAACTTGCAGATGCTATGCTTTCCTCATTCCAGTCCAGCCTGTATTCTCCTTCTAGACTGAACGTCCTTAAATGTCGCTTTCACTATGCTCAGAAATCTTCATGATTCCCTTTCCTTTTACATTTAATTGAAACTCCTCAACCAGGATTTCAAAGCTCTCCTTAATCTGAATTCGCCTTTTCCAGTCACCTACTCAAAACAGGTCTTTGGAAATAAAAATGGCTAATACACACATGAAAAAATGTTCAAAGAAATACAAATTAAAACAATCATTTTCATCTATCAAATCAGCAAAGTTTTGTGTTTTTTATTTTTTAGACGATACTGATCATTCTCCACTCTTGCTATTTATTTCCCTTCTTATGAAAATACGCATGTTATTACCCTCATAATTTGTCTCCATCCCTCAGATCTTTTGTCCATACTTAATTCATTGTTGTCTCCCCTGGTTTCTCTACTACCTTAATCTGTTGATGCTCACTTTGTAATTCCCCAAAACTAGAATTTGTAGGCAAGGATTTCTTTTGCTTGACAGTTCGTCACCAGTATCTAGAATAGTGTCTAGGACATAGTAGGAGCTAAAAAAATTTGTTATATAAATGAACAAACTGTGTTTTCAGAAAATGCACTTTAGAAAGACTAAAGAAACATTTGGGAGGTGAGACTGTAGGTGTTTGGAGTTTGTGCGTTTTTTACATTTCTTTCTTTCTTTCTTTCTTTCTTTCTTTCTTTTTTGAGATGGAGACTTGCTCTATCACCCAGGCTGGAGTGCAGTGGCAACATCTTGGCTCACTGTAAGCTCCACCTCCCGGGTTCAAGCGATTCTTCTGCCTCAGCCGTCCGAGTAGCTGGGACTACAGGTGCAAGCCACCATGCCCAGCTAATTTTTGTATTTTTAGTAGAGCTGGGGTGTCACCATATTGGCCAGGCTAGTCTCAAACCCCTAGACCTCGTGATCTGCCCACCTCAGCCTCCCAAAGTGCTGGGATTACAGACATGAGTCACTGCGCTCAACTGTTTACATTTCTTTAATTGGCAAATAATAATAATTATATATATGGATGGGGTACCGTGTGATGTTTTAATATTAATACATGTATACAATGGGAAAGATCGAATAAGCCTGATTAGCATACTCATCACCTCAAATATCATTTCTCTGTGGTGGGAACACTTCAAATCCTCCCTTTTAGCTATTTTGAAGTGCGCATTATTTTTAACTGTTGTCACTTTGCTGTGTAATAGAATGCCAGAACATATTCCTCTTATCTAACTGTAACTTTGTACCCAGTGACCAATATCTTCTCTTTCTGTATCCAACTCTCCCCACCCCAGCCTCTGGTAGCCATCACTCTACTCTTTACATCTGTGAGTTCAACTTTTTTAGATGCCACATATAGATGAAATCATGCAGCATTTGTCTCTCAGTGCCTGGCTTATTTCGCTCAACATAATGTCCTCTAGGTTCATCCATATTGTCACAAATGACAGAATTTCCTGTTGTTTTTTAAGGCTGTAGTATTCCATTGTGTATATACACCAGATTTTTAAAATCTATTCATCCATTGATGGACACATAGGTTGCCTCCATATCTTGGTTCTTGTGAATAATGCTGCAATAAACATGAGAATGCAGACATCTCTTCAGCATACTGATTTCAATTTCTTTGGATAGATAACCAGTAGTGGGATTGCTAGATCACATAGCAGTTTTCTTTTTAGTTGTTTGAGAGGCTCCATATGGCTTTCCAAAATGGCCGTACTAATTTATAATGCCACCAACTATGTATAAGGGGACCCTTCTCTCCACACCCTCGTCAACACTTGTGATCTTTAATCTTTTTGATAATAGCTAATCTCATAGGTGTGAGGTGCTACCTCATTTGTTTTTTTCTTTTTTTTTTTTTTTTTTGAGACAGAGTCTCACTCTGTCACCTAGGCCAGAGTGCAGTGGCACGATCTTGGCTCACTGCAACCTCTGCCTCCCAAGTTCAAGTGATTCTCCTGCTGCAGCCTCCTGAGTAGTTGGGATTACAGGCATGCGCCACCACACCCCGCTAATTTTTGTATTTTTGGTAGAGATTGGCTTTCATCATGTTGGCCAGGCTGGTCTTAAACTCCTGACCTCAGATGATCCGCCCACCTCGGCCTCCCAAAGTGCTGGGATTACACGCGTGAGCCACTTGCACCTGGCCTCATTTGGTTTTGATTTACATTTCTGTGATTAGAGATGGTGAGTATTTTTTTTTCATATATCTACTGGCCATCTGTCTTCTTTTGAAAAATGTCTATTCAATTTCTTTGCCCATTTTTAAATAGGATTATTGGTTTTCCTGTTATTGAGTAATTTGAGTTCCTTGTATATTTTGGATATTGGCTCCTTATCTGATGTATGATTTGCAAATATTTTTCCCAATCTGTTGGTTGTCTCTTCACTCTATTAATTGTGTCTTTTGCTGTGCAAAAGCTTTTTAGTTTGATGCAATCCCATTTGCCTATTTTTGCTTTCGTTGCCTGTGCTTTTGGGGTCATAGCCAAGAAATCTCTTCCCAGACTAATATCATGGAGTTTTTCCCCCAAATTTTCTTCTAGTAGTTTTATAGTTTCAGGTCTTACATTTAAGTTTTTAATCCATATTGAGTTCATTTTTATATAAGGGATAAGAGAAGGGTCCATTTTCATTTTTCTGTATGTAGATATCCAGTTTTCCCAACACCATTTATTAAGGAGACTATCCTTTCCCCATTGCGTGTTCTTGGCACCTTGTCAAAAATCAATTGACCATAGATCTTTGGGTTGATTTCTGGGCCCTCGCTTATTCCATTGGTTGATGAATCTGTTTTTATAACAGTACCACGCTGTTTTGATTATCATAGCTTTGTAATATTACATTTTCTTTTTTAAAGCTTTCAAATGTTTCTCAAGTTTTCTATATTAAGTACATCTTTCATAATCAGGAGAAATACACAAACTATTTAAACTAACGAAATACAGCCTATAGTCTGGCCAGGCCTGTTTTATCACTATCCTGGAACAATTACTCAATCCTGTTTATTTCTACATCATGCCATTTCTCATGCTTTCCTTTCTCACTTCACCTCTGACAATCTTTCAAACCTCAACTAGAGGCCCACCTCTTCTATGCAGTCTTCCCCAAGTGCACCCTTCCTTACTGATCTCCTTCCCTGTGCCAGACTTTCCACTTAATTAGTTATACTGTGCTACATTCACTCATTCTCATTCATTAAATAGTTTCTATTTGCTGGCTTGTGTGTGTGAGTGTATGTGTTGAGCATGTGAGGGAGAGAGAGAATGTATATGTGTGTGTTTGGTATGAATTAATTTTTCCTTCTCAACAGATACCATGTCTTAGCCTGACCACATCTTAGCCTGCTGTTTTTTTTTGTAACATGAACTGATGGCAGAGTAAATGCTCAACAAACACTTGGTGATAGTACAAGGTATTGAAGCTTCAAGGTCTTGAAGCCTTTCAGGGGTCTGAAAATTCTTGGGGCTCCTTCTACTACACAATGCTCTGTAGTAACCCTTAAGCTTACATTTACTGAGCACTTACTAGGTGCCATGGGCTTGCCATTTATTTTTTCATTTATAGAGTAAGAATTACTTTCATTTTTATCTTAAGATTAAGGAAACTGAAACTTAGAAAGATCAAGTAACTTGCTTAAGTGACAAAGCTTGAAGCGCTAAGGCATGGATTAAAACACAGCCCAGGCAAGTTCGTTATCACTAGGCTATATTGACTCACCAGGCTTTATGACAAATGAAATATTATTTCCTTTGACCCATATGCCACAAATGTGCTTTCAGTCAAACTGCATGCTCTTGGTGAAGTTACTTAACCTCACAGAATCTCAGTTTCCTCGTTTGTAAGAGGAAGACATTGTTAGCTGACAGACTGGTTGTAAATGTCAAGGTACGAAAATGTGTCACATAATGCCGAGCACATAGAGGGCGTTGAGTCAATGATAGTTGTTATTATTAGATATGCTGCCTTCTTGATATCTGCAACTTTCAAGCTGGGCATGGCAGCTGCCTCGCGTTTCTTTCTACAGGGTGGGTGGATCTGCATCTCCGAAGCTGAGGATCACAGCTCTGCTAGGTGGTGAAGGTGCTATTAGAAAGCTTGTTAAAAAAAAAAAAAAAAGAAGGAAAGAAAAGCAAAAGAAAGCCTGGACCCAGAGAAAACAAATAATCAACCCTGCCCCAGGTTCACTAGAGCTCGGATTTCCTTGTCTGAATGCATAATGATAGGAAGAAGGCTGTGTTACAGAAGTAGCTGTTTTTTGTTTGTCATCCAGGCCCACTAATCTAAACATCTCACACTCCTCAGGAATTATTTTAGGACCAGGAAGCAGCACGCTGTTTATTGAAAGAGTCACAGAAGAGGATGAAGGTGTCTATCACTGCAAAGCCACCAACCAGAAGGGCTCCGTGGAAAGTTCAGCATACCTCACTGTTCAAGGTAAACAGCTGCTTAAGAAAGCAACAAGAAATTGGTCAGACATCTATTTCCCTGTTTGTTTAACTTTCCACCTCCCAGTCTCCTGCTGCCCACTCCAGTCTGTTCCTTTCCCTGACCTCCTTCTCCCCTCTCCCTGCCACTCCGGGAAGGGACTGTCTGGTTCTGTCTGGCACAGCAGAAGGTGAAGACACTGGCTGGCCATCCTTGAGAGCCCAAAATCTGAACGCGGTGTCTGTGGGAGAAGTCGTTCCCAGAAGAAAGGAAACCCAGTTCTGACCGTGTGATGATGCCCTGCCACAGAGAGTGGCCAGAGTAGTCCACACCTGTGAGAGAGACGTCCAAGAAGGAAGAAAAGGGAGGGGGTAGGTGAGGAGGGGGAACTCGCACACTTAAAATTGTTCATTTGTTTTCCTTTTCTAATTCCCAGGAGTTAGACATATGCTGCTATTCCAAATGCTTTAATAAGCTGGCTTTTAAAATGAAGTGTGCTGTAATATTTTATCAGAGAGAAGCAACACGTAATCAACAGACCACATTTAAGAAAAATATTCCAAGTGCTTCCTCTTTATAGTCTCAGACAGTTTGCTCAGCAGCAAAATACAAAGAGGCCTAATCCTGCCCTGGCTATGGCCATGTGGCTTACATTTGGAAAACAGTTTCGACCTCAATTTCAATTCTCTAATGCTAAGAATCATCCAAAACATAAAATTTACAACATCATAAAATATCAGATTGGCACCTCTTAGATATAAATATCTATGGCATATTGAGGTTTGACGTGAAAAGATGGAATTTGTTCAGTAGCCTATTTCCAAATGCTAACCAGTCGACTTCAGAATATGCAAGTATTTTGTGGGGAGGAACTAGGAAGAAGGCAATGTAATTCAGTTTTTTTCCCCCTGAAACTTACATTGCTTAAATATTTTAACTCTGAGAATTCAAACCCCTTTAAAACAGAACATCATCTCTATTCTTTTACAAGGAGATGATTTAAAGAGCACCCTGAAAGTCTGAAACTGCTCTGCCACAAATTTATACTTCCAGAAAAACTGAGAGGGTAGCATTCCCCAAATACCTTTAGTAATGGTTTTGTCTCCCAAATAATCCTTGTTCTAAAATATTATGTTCACTTTTCTGTTCGCTCATACAGAAACAGTTTATTAGCATCTCTGTTTAACACCTTCTTCCCCAGATGGCTGCTAATCTGTCTTTTAACAGGCACCCCAGACATACAGCCCTCAGGAATGGCCATGTTGGGCCAGGGAACACAGAGAGCAAGGAGACCTCACTAATCCTCAGAGCAAATGTCATTTCCCCCATATCCTCCCAACAACCCCGTGAGATACACAGAGCAGTGATAAACCTCCAGAGAGGTCTGAACTGACTCAACTAACTCATACAGTCTAGTCATGGCAGACCGGAGGAGAAAACTGAGCTTTTCTCAGACTCCCCTCCCCTCACCCCATGACTGCCTTCCCCTGTGCCCACCCCTCTACCAGGGAATATGGGGCAGCAATGGCTGGACTCTGATGGCCTGGGAGGAGCCTGGGTGTGAAGCAGTGCTGTTTTTGCGTGTTCGTAGTTCTCCCCAAAGTCTTGACTTCCTTCCCTTTTCTGCCAGGTTAATCTGGGTTTCTCAGAAGCCAGTGTGCTTAAAATTGTGCATTTACGACATCTGTGAGTTTCTTCTCCCCACCTTCAGAACCACCACCCTTCTGGTCGCCAGCAGTCTGCTCTGCAGGAGGCCTGCTATTATTCTTTCACTGCTCCAGGCCAGATCAGCAGCACCGGGGGGCCTTCCAGATTGGATTAGAGTCAGTCTTTTGGCCATTGGTGAGCTCGACTTGCCACATAACGCCAAGCATGGCCTCTGTTTGTGATGTTAGTGCATCCTGGAATGTCTTTTGTACAGGCTCCATTCCCTATTCCAGCCAAATCCTTCTTGTGCTCTCAGGCCAGCTGAAATGCTTTCTGCCCTGGACTATCCTCCAGGATGAACAGCTGAGGCAGATACTCATTCTCTGCTCTCTCACTCCCCACTTCTGGAATCATTAGTCAGTACTTATTTTATTCTGCCTTTTATTATTATTTTGGCGTTGATATGCTTCTCTTCCCTACCGAATTATAAACTTTTGAGACAGTACTGTCTGACATATCTTTGTATCCCATACACATGCCCAGCACTTAGCACGAAACATTTATTTAGTACCTTTATGTGCAGGCACTGTGCTGGACACGTGACATACTTAATCCTATTAACCTTGTAAGAATTTGAAGCAGTCAATAGTAGTATCTTCAGTCTACAGATGGGAAGACAGAAGCTCAAAGAAGTTAAATAACTTGCCCAAAGTTGCACAAAGACTACGTGGTGAGGCTGAAACGTGAGTCCATGTAAACCTCAGAATATTTTCACCGTTGCTCCACTCTTCTCATTCCTGAGGTGCCTGAGGAAGTTGTCTGCAAGGACTTAGGATAAAATTGAGCAAAAGCACTCTTCTAGTGATCCTGTTATTTTTATTTTCTCCATTTCTCTTATGTTTACATGCCTCTAGACTTCCTACGCTGATTCCTTTTCTCATTAATGTTATGCTTCTCTGAAAAGTCAGATGTTAAGAATACTGCATTACTGATCATTTCTTTTCTTTTTTTTTTTTTTTTTTTGTATTTTTTTTTTAGTAGAGACGGGGTTTCACCGTGTTAGCCAGGATGGTCTCGATCTCCTGACCTCGTGATCTGCCCATCTTGGCCTCCCAAAGTGCTGGGATTACAGGCTTGAGCCACCGCGCCTGGCCCTACTGATAATTTCTAAACCTTTCTGTTAGCCATATCATTTACTCTTGTGAAAAGTGGAGGTAATTTTCACTTGAATTGCCCATATTGGTTGCCACATATATATAATATATGGCACATATAATGGAATATGTAAACATATATTCCATTCTGTTGTTCATTATTGCCCCCAGCTGCCATGATTTTGAACTCTGTGTCTGCTTGTTGTAGTTTGTTGGCCTTCTCCTTTGCTCTCTTTTGTAAGAGTGATGGCTATGTCCAACCTTTTTTGCTTAAAAATTGTAGTTAGCTGAAAACATGGACTATGTGATTGGCAATCACCCAGCCACACCTGAAATATTGTGCCCATTTATAAAAGAAACAAATAAGTAGAGCTATATCCTGGATAGGAATAGGATAGTGCCAGAAAAGAGGATACTTAGTCCAAAAAAGAGACAACACGAGGGTAACAAGATTGTTGTCTTCAAATACTTAAGGAGCTTTTGGACAGAAGAGGCATGTAACCCATTCTTTGACACACCAGAAAAGATAACTAGAACCAAGCGAAGGGAGATGGTAGTGAAATCTCCAAGAGGCAGGTTTCAAGTCTATATAAGAATATAATTTTGCACAGGAAGAAATTTTGAATGTTAATAGTATGTGGACCTTAGAAAAGCTTGCATGTATGAGTCCGATGCAGTGTCTTGAATGGAAGTAGTTTGGGTTCACTGGATTAAAATTTGATCCTGGGATGCCGTTCACAACAGCTGAATACGGTACCTGCTCAGTAATTTTATAATTGAAATGGGACTCTTCTTCTAGAGTCATTGTTCTTACCACCCTGGTAGCTAAGAAACATTCCCTAGATTTAGACTTTATTTCCTGTTAGATGCATATGGACCCTCACACTGACCTATCTTGTCAAATTGAGTTTAGGAAATGAAACCAAGCGAACAAGTTGTGTCTGTGGCTATGTTTAACAGATTTAAAGAGGTTGGTGAATTAGCCAGGAAGGAAACTGTCTGCTCTTTTTATTTCCTTTGAAAAAGGATTCTTATACCCACAGATAAAACAATGTGTTATTTTTGTATCTGTAAAGGATGAATGAACTGTGGAGTCAAAGTACCTTCTTTAAATAATCACAGGTCTTGTTTGGTTTGGACCTAGCGCCAGCACGAGGACACATGAAGCGCTCAAAGGGGAAATTCCATATCAAAACCGACAACAGAAGTGTTAGTAACCAAAATCATTTCTGAAATTAACATAGCGCTCAATAGCCCTGGAACTCAATGGGGCTGTTACAATTTCATCCAAGGACTTAAGCTATGCTTTATAATTATTATTGCAAATAACCACAATATATATAAGAACATTCTTTTTTTATTTTTTTATTTTATTTTATTTTATTTTTTGAGACACAGTCTTGCTCTGTCAGCCAGGCTGGAGTGCAGTGGCACGATCCCGGCTCATTGCAACCTCTGCCTCCCGAGCTCAAGCAATTCTTCTGCGTCAGCCTCCCGAGTAGCTGGGATTACAGGCGTGTGCCACCACGCCTGGCTAATTTTTGTATTTTTAGTAGAGACAGGGTTTCACCATATTGGCCAGGCTGGTCTCGAACTCCTGACCTCAGGTAATCCACCCACCCCCACCTCCCAAACTGCTGGGATTACAGACGTGAGCCATTGCGCCCCGCCAAGAACATTCTTATATCAGATTCAGGCCTTACTATATTTCAGTATCATTTATAAGTATATAGGAGAAGACAACTTGAAGAAGAACAACTATCATTTTAAGCATTTTTTAAAGATGATTGACAGATACAAAAATCACAAAAGCACAAAAGGACTATGTCAGGGTCCTGCAGTCTAAATGCTGGTCATGGCATTAGAGGCTGATATGCAAACGATTGCACGTTGTCACTTGCTTGAGAAAGGACTCATCCAGTAGAAAGTAGACACTATGTTCCCTAATAAATTAAATTCCAAAAGTCAAGAATAGAAAAAACTGAAAACAATATGGCCGTGGGTCTTCAGTCACTCCTTTGTATTGTCCTTGGCCAGCTATCAGTTTTCGGTTCTCCATTTTGACCTTCCTCTGATCCCTGACTGACCTCCTTCCACGTTAGCTCCTCTCTTCCTGAATCCTGCCCCCAAATTCACTCCTATGACTATCCTGGCAGTGAGAAAGGATGTGATAAACTAATTCGCATGAATATGTTGGGGATTGATGTTACGCCTCTCATGGGTGTTGGCTATTTAGAAAGGTTTCCTGAGGAGAGAGCAGTGCTCAGAACAGAGATGAACCAGCTGGCAATAATGCCAATAGGAGGGCTGAGGGACAGGGATACACATGCCTTTATACTTCACATCTAACCAGTGACATAAAGCTGGCCTTGATCAAGAAGAATTAAAAAAAAAAAAAAAATGGTGATGGAATTCAGTTAGGCTGATTTGAGGTCTTTGTAGAGAGTTCTTGAGGCAAAATAATTCAAACTCAAAAGATATTCATCTTAATTCCTTCTGTAGAAACTAGACTGGCATAAAACTGCATCAGGTATTATAGAAGTGGGTGTTAGGCCTAGGGAACTTGGTGCTGGGCTCTTTGAGGGCCTGGGACCATGTAATTAATATCTTGCACTTATAGAACATGAAGTGCACTATTTTATGCACATCCATAATCCTACTTAAGTTTTGCAATAATCCTACAGGTACAAGGAAGTACAGTTAGTTAAAAGTGAGAATCTAGGCACAAAAAGGTTAAGTGACTTGTCCAGAGTTACACAGCTAGGAAATGGCAGAGCTGAGAATTGGAACCATGTTCAACCATCCT
This sequence comes from Papio anubis, assembly GCF_008728515.1. Taxonomy (NCBI): domain Eukaryota; kingdom Metazoa; phylum Chordata; class Mammalia; order Primates; family Cercopithecidae; genus Papio; species Papio anubis. The sequence continues at coordinate 7,557,546 of NC_044990.1, read as the reverse complement.
GCTCTACTGCATCTCAACTCTAAGGTAGCACAGCACGGTGGTTAAAAAGACCCACTCTAAAGCCAGATGCCTCACTCTTCATGAGCTGCATAACCTTTGCCAAGTTCCTTACCTTCCTGGTGCTTCCAGTCTCTCGTTGTAAAATGGGCATGCTAATGATGGTATACCAGTCTTTATAGGGTTGTTGTAAGGATTAACACATTTAAAACAGCATCTGGCATATAATAAAAATTTTGTAACTGTCAGCTAACATTACCATTTGTTAATACGATATACCAAATTGCATTTCAACAGAAGTTATACTTTTCCTGGACTCAACTAGTAGGTCACTTAAAAGGTGTTCTAAGCCACAGAATTCCTGTTTTACTTAAGGATTTAACTTGTGAAAAAAGAAATGTGTTCCAGAACTAATGTCACATAACAGCAATTTAAATATCCTTACTTAAAAGTACTCTTGAAAATGTACTTGAAATTTAATGGGAATACAGCATTTCCATACATCACTGTCCTTTGGAGTAGTTCCAAATTGGTGTACATAGATTCCTAAAAAACTTCATCAACAGTAACAAAGGTCTGCAGGCCTATTTTAACATTTCAATAGGCTCTAGAGAAACCACATTGTAAGGTTACTTGGATTATGATGACTGGGTTTTAGATAGAAGGAGATGACACTGGTTGAGTGACTCGTGTTGCTCAGGGATCTTGAGAGTCAGGTCAAAGTGCATCTGAGTAATTTTCTTTTCATCCATACCTAAATCTTTATGGAGACTTCATCTGAGTCAGTGCTGGAGACTCAAAGCGAACAAGAAACATGTCCTTCTCTTGAGGTCCTAATAGGTTAATGGGCAATAAACCCACATAAGTAGTTACTCAAATTATAATAACAATAGAACCAGAGAATAACATCTAAACTAACCTCTAGGGTCAGGCAAATTTCTCAGGGAAGTGGTGGACCAGTTGTTTGCAGAAATTGATTAAGTACTTAGGTCCAAATCTGATTTGTTTCAGAAAGAAAAGGCAAATTGTATTAAATAATACATGCCATGTGTTTGGATGGAAAAAAAAAAAAAGATACCCTGCACTTGAGGTCCAAAAAGTGATATGGAAAAAAAAAAAGAAAAGGGTTGGGGTAAGGGGTGTAGATGGAGAAACAGCGAGTATGGGAGAGCGAGAGAGGGAGGGAGGGAGAGAGAGAAGGGAAAGAAGGAAGGAAGGAGGGGAGGAAGGAAGGAAAGAAGGGAGGGAGGGAGGAAAGGAAGGCAGGCTTGCTTCAAAATGATAGCTAACACTAGGTTTACACAATTCACGTGTGAGGAAGGGGCTGTTATCTCTACTTTGTAAGGATGAGGAAACTGGGGCACAGAGTACCTGCCCTTTCCTGATGAAACCTGTGTTCGGTCCCTAAGTGAAGGCAGGCCCTGGGCCAAGGTGCTCTTGTCTGGTCTTTCGCTTGGGGTGTTTCCTTAACTCCTTGGGAAACTGGTTATATTGCATGAGCTGAGCTGGCTGGCTCTGCTGCCTACCCATTCATGTGGTCTGATGCCACACAGTGCCATACGTCAGGGCTGGTGTGATGCCGCCAGACCATGCAGCCCAGGCCGTGTGTACAGAGAGCTACTGTTGCTATCAGGAAAGCTCAGGACACTGTGCAGCTGCAGAGACTTCAGGCAAGATACATACCCCTTCAGAACTCAGACCATCCCTGGTGTGGCATCTCCCCTCCCTATTCCAAAAGGGATGGTATAAAGCTTGGGAGAGTAATTGACGTGGAATGCTCTGTGCAACCAGGTCAACTGTCTGTCATAGATAGTTATCATACACTCTTTAAATTGGCTATATTCTTGTCAGTATCCCAAATAAAAGTAACCTTGTATTGTGTCCTGATGCTGGCCTTTCACACACATCATGTGGGAGCCATGTCCCTGAGACCCAGTGCTAACTCCTAGTTACTGTCAAATCCCACCCACATTTCCCTGGCCTCTTTCCCCTCCTATGTGCAGCTGGGTTATCTCATGCACTTAGCTCATCAGCTGTCACCAGCAAGTTGAAGCTGGGTTTAATCAGGCCAGTGTGTGGATGTCTGACTGCTGAAAAAACACCTAAGGGTTCACTGCAGTCAGTCACCCAGCATAAGACTGTCCTAACAGTCGCTTTTCAAACAGAGATAGAGACTGAGCCATCAAATGTAATAGAGCATTGATATTACAGCACATACTGTAAAATTCTAATATTTTTCAATAAGCAGTACTGAGCATTATTAATATTAAATAGATCTTTCCTTCTTGATAAATGGTCATCTTGAGGATGTTTTTTAATGGGCTGATTCCTTAAATGTGTAAGTGTTTGCACACAAACACATTTGGTCCCACTGAAATGAATTTTGCTTGAGTAAGGACTGTGGAATTAGACTTTGGGGATCAGCTTCCTGTCCCACAGAATGCAGTGGGAAAGTTCCCACAATCAAGGGGGCCTCTCTTAGTGCATTCCATGCGGGAAGCATCTGCAGAGGTTTTATGCAGACAGTGCAATGTCTCAAGATGCTATCAGCATCTCCGACAGCCAAAGGCCACTGTGTCCTGAGAGGATCCCAATCCCAATCAAATTCCACAAAACTTATTTGCAGCATAAGCAAGAATGTGTGTGCATGTGTGCGCGTGTGTGTGTGTGTGTGCAGCAAGGCCGCATTAAACCTCACTCACTGTGGAGAAAGAAACCAAACTCTCATGAACTTGAGCTTACAATCTTCCCATTGTGAGGATGTGTACTGAGAGAAAAGGTTATCATACTGAGAAATTTCTTTAAGGAAGTTATTTTCAATCAACCCCATGAGGTTCAGGGAAACTTAAGCACAGCTGACAAAGCAGCAAATAAGCCAATTCATTCATTTGACCACTATTTTCAGGATGTCTACTATATGCCAGGCACTGTTCTGAACCCCGGGGATGTAGCAGTGAACAAGAGAACCATAGCCCTACATTCTGCTGCTTCACTCAGAATTTATAACACGCTCATCAGTTCATATTTGAATACCAGACTGTGAGAGCTCCAACCATGCCCTTTCTCTTCTCACTGTATACTGGCACCTAGAACATATCTGCAACAGAGGTGGTGGTCTGTATGTTTTATGAAGTAATACACAGGAACAAAGATGTGACCCTAAACTCTTTTTTTTTTTTTTTTTTTTTTTTGAGATGGAGTCTTGCTCTGTAGCTCAGGCTGGAGTACAGTGGCACAGTGGCACGATCTCAGCTCACTGCAACCTCCGCCTCCCAGGTTCAAGCAATTCCCCTGCCTCAGCCTCCTGAGTAGCTGGGATTACAGGCGCCTGCCACCACATCCAGCTAATTTTTTGTACTTTTAGTAGAGATGGGGTTTCACTGTATTAGCCAGGATGGTCTCGATCTCTTGACCTCATGATCTGCCCGCCTCGGGCTCCCAAAGTGCTGGGATTACAGGCGTGAGCCACCGCGCCTGGCCCCTAAACTCTTTAAAACCCTCATGAAATTCTTTAGAGATAGGTAAAGCAAAACATATATATATTTATTTATTCACCCAACCTGATGAGTAGGGTGAATAAGTTATGGACTCAGTCGACAGGAAGCACACATTTTGGCAGAGAAATAGCAAAAGCCAAAGCATGAAGTTCAGAAGGGTTGGTGTATTTCAGAAACTGTAAGAACTGTGGCATGACTGAAGCAAGTGGGAGGACAGCAGGAGATGAAGCTGAAAAGAGGCAAGGTTGGGCATAAAGGATTTAAGGATTTGGACTTCTATCCTGACGGTGATAGGGAACAGACAATGGAATTTAGACAGAGGAGTAATAGGATTTTAAATTGGTGATTTGGCAAGATCACTCTGGCTGCAGAGGTGGAGGACAGACTGGAGGGAGCCATGGCCAATGAGGTAGTCCTGGTGAGAACTGATAAGGCCTTATTTTAGGCAGTCACAGCTGGGTAGGAGAGCTGATAATTTAATGATCCAAGGAAGTAGAATGGGCAGGACTTCGTGATGGGCTGGATGGAGAGAAAATATCAGTTTCCACTCCAGACTAAAAGATAACTTTGTGGCGGGGACTGTGGCCAATAGGAAGTGATTAATCTGAGCTTGTAAAGGCTGGAAGGATCAGAGAGGAGGAAGTGGCATACTCTTGGAAGCTTAGTGGTTAAGCATGTGCAGTCAGATTATCTGGGTTAAAATCACAGTTCCACCACTTGCAGGCTGTGTGACTTTGGGCAAGAGGCTTAATCTGTCTCTGTCTCAATTTCCTCATTCATACAACGGGAATAATCTAGCTTGTAGGATTTTTGTGAGTCTTTGGTGACAATCAATACATGTCGGTCCTTAGAAAAGTCCCTAGAATAGAAAGCACTCAATAAGGGCCAATGAGTTAGTTATTCTCAGGTTTCCAGCTTGTGTATTTGCTACGATTTGGGCAGGAAACCTTGGCTCCAACTGCCTGAAGCCTTTAGATCAAACCCATCACACAGATGCTGAGAAACCCCTATGGTCTGGTCCTGTCCTGTATCTTGTATTATACTTCCCTATCTTTTCACAGGTCTGGGTCTTTTGTCTTGTTTTGGTTTTGAGACGAGTCTCACTCTATCAGCCAGGATGGAGTGCAGTGGCGCGATCTCAGCTCACTCTAACCTCTGCCTCCTGGGTTCAAAGTGATTCTCCTGCCTCAGCCTGTCGAGTGGCTGGGAACTACAGGTGCGCCCCACCCCCACCACACCCGGCTAATTTTCTTTTTGTATTTTTAGTAGAGATGGGGTTTCACCATGTTGGCCAGGCTGGTTTTGAACTCCTGACCTCAGGTGATCTGCCCATCTCAGCCTCCCAAAGTGCTAGGATTACAGTCGTGCGCCATCGCACTTGGCCAGGTCTGGGTCTTCACTCATACTGTTTCCTCTGCCTATAATACCCTCCCCTGCCTTCATCTCTGTGGATTAAAATTCATTTCAAATGCCACCTCTTCAAAAAAGTATTATTACATTACTATTAGATAGTAGTATATATTAGATTCCCTCAACCACCAAATCTTTTAAAATCTAATTTCTTTGTATTTGCCTTAAGTCTCTTGGTTAGGTTTGAATGGGCTCCTTGAGAGTGGCAACCGTCCCTCATTAATCTTTCTATCTCCTCCAGCCCCTAACCTTGCCTCTAGTACAACTCAATACATCTTTGTTGCATTGAAACAAAAAGCCCCGAAGATGAAGTGCTCATGTATGAAATTGGAGTATTACTGCCACCGATTTCATAGGGTAGTTTTGCATGCTTGGAATATAATAAGTGCTCAGCAAATTAGATCGTCATCCACATCATTATTTCTAAAAAGAAAGTTTCACTTGTCCTTTGCCCTCCTTAATATAAACATCTATCTGTCTGTCTCTCCCTCTTTCTCTCCCTCTCCCTTTTGAGACAGGGTCTTGCTCTGTTGCCCAAGCGGGAGTGCAGTGGCACAATCATAGCTCGCTCACTTCAGCCTTAAACACCTGGGCTCAAGTGATCCTCTTGCCTCAGCCTCCAGAGTAGCTGGGATTACACGTGTGTGCTACCACATCTTTTTTTTTTTGTTTGCTTGTTTTAAGAGAAGGAGTCTTGCTATGTTGCCCAGGGCTCAAGCAGTCTTCCTGCCTTAGCCTCCCAAACTGCTGGGATTACAGATGCGAGCCACCACGCCCAGCCACTTCTGTCTCATTAGAATTAAGTTAAAGGATAAAGGCATTACTTTAGAATTCCTGGGAAGTTGCTCACAAGAATCAATACTGTTCTGGTCCATGGAGGCATGTCTTTACAAATTCCGGAGCTCCCTCTCTGGGGGCATGACTTGAATACTTTAAGTCTTTTCTTTTGGTCTTGGAGGAATAGTGCACAGCTTTTGATCTCTGTGATTCTGATAGAGAAGGTGACTGGGAAGGATTCAGGTCCAGCAATTGCCTCTTCTATCTCAGGCCCCCCAGTCTGGCTGATGAAGTCAGAAACAGAGCCCTAGACACAGGGAGTGGGATGTGGGCACTTGGGCTGGCTGTTCCAAAGGGAGCAAACAGGCAACTGTGGCAGTCCCGGATTTATTTTTATTTTTAAAACCTACTTTGAAGAATTTTGTGAGTCCCAAAGGAGCCCTTTTATGTCATTATTTTGTCTTTTTCTTTAGAGTTTCCTCTAAAACTCATTAGGGAGATTTAACATATTCCAGATTTAGCACTTTAATGGGCTTTTGTTCCTGCCTTAATTTTTTCCCATTTTTAATTTCTCCTCTGATTTTTACTTAGCTATTTCTGGAATTACAAAGTTTGCGAAGTTGACAGCAAAATTTCTGGAAAGCCTTTTCTATGTGAGTTCATTATGTGAGTTCATGTATATTGTCTGGCTCAGTAGGTAAGAGATCTGTCCCAGAGACTGATTTTGTGGCAGCAGATTGGGTTCGCTATGATAAACCATTTAGGGAAACTGAGCCTCTTTTATAAAACCACAAAGATTCTGAGTTTGGGAGGGTTTTTTTTGCACCACTATTGTGATTTTTTTTCTCTCCAGGAACCTCGGACAAGTCTAATCTGGAGCTGATCACTCTAACATGCACCTGTGTGGCTGCGACTCTCTTCTGGCTCCTATTAACCCTCTTTATCCGAAAAATGAAAAGGGTAAGAACATAGATGATGCTCTATGCTCCTTTTTACATATATTATAAAATGCCTGATCTGATGTCTAGAGTAGGCAAACAAACGTTGGACCCTCTTTCTCTCCCTTTCCTCTCATTCCTGTTTCTGACCTGGTGAACACAGAAAGAAAATAAATCATCAGACTATCTCTAATCACAAGGTGGGGTGTTCAACAGAAAAGCCATAACAATGAACTGATGAATACTTCTCAGGGACAGAAGGTATTTTTGATATAAAATATGTTAATAGAGTCTTTAAAGTCAACGTGGGACCTGTGAAACCTTTATTTCCTAACCCTCACTCTCTGCTAAGAAATAAAAAGGAGGCTGGGCATGGTGGTACATGACTGTAATCCCAGCACTTTGGGAGCCGAGGAAGGAGGATCGCTTGAGGCCAAGAGTTCAAGACCAACCTGTCGAACATAGTGAGACCCTGACTTTACAAAAAATTTTAAAACTTAGGCAGGTATGGTGGTGCACACCTGTAGTCCCAGCTACTCCGGAGGCTGAGGTGGGAAAATCACTTTAGCCTGGGAGGTCAAGTGAGCAGTGAGTCATACGCCACTGCACTCCAGCCTGAGGGACAGAGTGAGACCCTGTCTCAAAAAAAAAAGGAAAGGCCCACCTTTGACTTCTCTCATAACATACTGGAAGTAAAAATAAGTGAACTCTTGTTCTATACTCTCTCAGTCACACCACAAAATTAAGTTCTTTAGAGTGTGAGGTCCAGGTTGACATTCAGGACATCGGATTTCTGTACTTAGGTCTGCAATATGATCTGCTTCTCTGAAATCCAGTGGGAAAAGAGCTTACATTCATTCATTCATTCATTCATTCATTCATGCTTCAAATATTTACTGCATACCCACTCAGTGCAGCATGCCAGGCCCTGTGCAAGGCCCTCTGGTGACAGTGGGGCAGATGCTGGAATGAGCAGTCAGGGGAGATTGACTTCAATCAGTCACACAAATGTCAAACTGCAACTCTGAATTAACTGAAAGAGTGGCTGCCTAAAAGATGTGTAAGAGGAGTGTTAAGGTAAGGAAGAGAGGAAGGAGTGTTGTAGGCAGAGGGAAGAGCATTTAGGAGGCTGGGCAGGGGAGGAGGAACACGGTAAGAAGGAGAGACTGACAGAAGGCCAGGGCTACAGTGTGGAGAACAGGAGGAACAAGGTATGAAGTAAGGCTGCCAAGGAATGGAAAGGGAAGGCGGCAAGGCCTGGCCAGGCAGGGTCTTGTAGGCCATGGTGAGGAATTTGGTCCGTATTCTAAAAGCAATGGGAAGCCTTGGGGAAGAAAGGTATGTTAGGCTAAGGAAGGGATGGGGGAGTGGGGTGCCTAGTGTGACAGATACATGTCTGGAAAAATTATTTTGGCTACTGTGAGAAGAATGGACTGGGGGTTGTGGGGGGAAGAATGAATAGAGAGGCACCTGGTAGAAGACTTCATAGCAGTCCAGGTAAGAAATTATGGTGGCTGCCGGACATGGTGGCTCATGCCTCTAATCCCAGCACTTTGGGAAGCCAAGGTGGGTGGATCCAAGATCAGGAGATCAAAACCATCCTGGCTAACAGGGTGAAACCTCGTCTCTACTAGAAATACAACAAATTAGCCGGGCGTGGTGGCAGGTGCCTGTAGTCCCAGCTACTTTGGAGGCTGAGACAGGAGAATGGCGTGAACCCGGGAGGCAGAGCTTACAGTGAGCCGAGATCACACCACTGTACTCCAGCCTGGGCAACAGAGTGAGACTCCATCTCAAAAAAGAAAAGAAAAGAAAAGAAATTATGGTGGCAGGCTGGGCGTGGTGGCTCACACCTGTAATCCGAGCACTTTGGGACACCCGGCACTCAGGGTAGATCACCTGAGGTCAGAAGTTCGAGACCAGCCTGGCCAACATGGTGAAAACCTGTCTCTACTAAAAATACAAAAAATTAGCCTGGCATGGTGGCAGGCGCCTGTAATCTCAGTTACTTAGGAGGCTGAGGCAGGAGAGTGGTTTGGACCCAGGAGACGGAGGTTGCAGTGAGCCAAGATCACCCCATTGCCCTCCTGCCTGGGCAACAAGAGTGAAACTCCATCTCAAAAAAAAAAAAGAAAAGAAAAGAAAAGAAAGAAAGTATAGTCGTGGCCAGGCGCAGTGGCTCACGCCTGTAATCCTAATCCCAACAGTTTGGGAGGCCGAGGTGGGTGCATCACCTGAGGTCAGGAGTTCACTGCATTCCAGCCTGGGTGACACAGTGAGACTCTGTCTCAAAAAAAAACAAAGAGAAAAGAAGGAACGAAATTATGGTGCCTCTGACTAAATGATTAGAGTCAAGGGATATTTGGGAAGTAGGACTCGATCAGAAGGCCTCCTCAATTTCTAGAGATTAGCCCTTATTAATATGCCAGGTCTTATGGGAAGCTCTTATGTATTATGTCAATAAATTATTCCAAAAATATGAAAAGGTAAATATATTATTATTCCAATTTTATAGAGAGGGCAACTGAGGCTCAGCAAGATGAAGTTAACTGATCCAAAGTCACTATGGTTGGACCTTAGTTTTGAACCCAGGCTATTTGACCTTAGATTTGATATTTACAACCAATAAGATATACTTTATAGTGCTGGTATGAGAGACAAAGCCAGCAGCCATCCTCTATGGTAAATGTTTAACATCAGGCTTTTGCCATTTGGAGTGACTGATTTTGAGACATGACAACTAAGTCCACTGCTTGAGAAGGAAACAAAGATCACACAATAGTTTTGAAAGGGGAGATACACCATATAGGGAAATACATCTAACAGAAGCAAAACTTGCCAAATCTGCAAGGGAGGTACAAAGGCTATAGGAGTTCAAAGGAGGAGAAGGGGAGAAAAAACTTCCGAGAAAGCAAGGCTTGAGACAGACTTTGAAGGCTGTAGCTGGAAGGAAAGAAGCAGAAAAACAGCCCGCCCTAGTCCTTCCTACTCCCCAGAGCGGGGAAGTAGTCTGGTTACTTAGCATAGAGGAGCACAGGAGAAATAAAACTGGAAAGGGGCTGGGCACGGTGGCTCACGCCTGTAATCCCAGAACTTTGGGAGCCTGAGGCGGGCAGATCACTTGAGGTCAGGAGTTTGAGACCAGCCTGGCCAACATGGTAAAACCCCGTCTCTACCAAAAATACAAAAATTAGCTGGGCGTGGTGGCAGGCGCCTATAATCCCAGCTACTCGGGAGGCTGAGGCAGGAGAATCACATGAACCCAGGAGGCAGAAGTTCCAGTGAGCCGAGATCATACCAACTGCACTCCAGCCTGGGCAACAAGAGCGAGACTCCATCTAAAAAAAATAAAAAATAACAAAAATAAAACTGAAAAGGTACGTTGGGACTAGATTGAAGAGGTCCCTTCTATTTCTAAAATTCTGTGAAATTTTGATGTCAATAAGAAAGAATGAGAGCAAGAGATCATTATCTCAAAAACAGAATGCCTATAAAATTTGAAAGGGATTAGGAGAGGCAAAAAGGAACAAGACATCCAAAAATATTTCTACGTGGTTCCTCTAACGAAAATGTAAATTCCTCATTGATAAAGACGGCATTTTATCTTTTTATCCTCACCTTGCATAATTATAGCTAACATTTATTGTTATAATTATAGCTAACATTCATTGTTGCTTACTGCATACCAGGCCCTGCTCTTAATAGCCTTCAAATGATTATTTCATTTGATATTCACAACAACCCTATGAGATAAGTACCATTATTATAGATAAGAAAACTAAAGTTAGAGGGCTGCTTGCCCACAGTTATGTGTGTGGGTGGGCAGAAGTTGACCTGTGATTCAAACCCAGGTATTCGGCCCCCATGCTTGGGCTTTGAAGCAGTTAGCTGTGCAGCCTCCATGCCAAGCACCTAGTAGCTGCTCAGTGTTAATGTCAATTGAAAGAATAAATATTTGCCAACTAACATTTTACTATCACAGTCTCCTCAAAGCCCTCACTTAAGGTTTGTTTGGTGTCTCCTCTCACCTGCCTTATTGAGATAAACCATAAAATTCCATGGGTGCCACATGGGAGACTGCCTACCACTGCCTATTCCCCTGCCTCTGTCAACACTACTGCCACCCTCCCCACACACTCCGCATGAGCCCAAGATGTCCCTTGCGAGGTTTCAGCTATCCTATGCTCTGTTGAGGATTGCAGATTTTTTCTCAGGGCTTTGGGTATACTGGACATTGAAAAGTTTAGTCATAAAACCTACTACTACAGCAGCTTCTCTAATGGGCACCCAGTACCCTGGTAGAGGAATTCATACTCTTCACAGAGTGTCTGGCAGGCCGGACCCTCATAGTCTAACACCAAAGGCAACCACAGTTCGTGACAAACGTGTTCCATATCGTTTTTTGCTTCTCGTCCTTTACGGAGGCCAAGCAAACCTTTCTGCCTTGAGCTATTTGTCACACATTTTAGTGATAATTTTTGTGAGAAGGAGAATGATTGCGAGTGATGGATGAGGTGAGCTGTGACAGCCCAGAACAGAGTGAGTAAGGGCTGAAGAATGCGGGTGGGTGTGAAATGGTGTGTATGGAGAGGTTGTCTTCTCCATTCCAACTCTGATCCTATTTAGGGAAAAGCACCAAAAGGAAGGGCCTCAAAACTCATTTAAATGAAGTTTACATAACTTCTGGCCAAGAGTTATATGGGAAAACATACTTCCTTTCCATCCTATCCAAGAGTCTGCCCACAGAAATGCAGTCATCAATTCTAGAAATTTGCCCATTAACAGGAAATACCCCCATTGATACGAATCTAAAACATTAAATGTAAATCCACTTATCTATGATCTGAAATAAAGAGTATTTTCTGGGCTTGATTTGCATTACCAAGATAAAAAAGCACTTCAAGGCAGATGTCTGCTTTACTCACTTGACATCCTACCAATGGACAACGGAACTCAGAATGTGGCTTGTGTGTAAGTCTTATACCATATTTACTCCTTGACCTTTGAAATAATCAATTTTTTTTTTTAAGACAGAGTCTCGCTCTGTCACCCAGGCTGGAGTGCAGTGGCACCATCTTGGCTTACTGCAACCTCCACCTCCTGGGTTCAAGCAGTTCTCCTGCCTCAGCCACCCAAGTAGCTGGGACTACAGGCGTGCACCACCACACCCGGCTAATTTTTGCATTTTTACTAGAGACGGGGTTTCATCATGTTGGCCAGGCTGGTCTAGAACTCCTAACCTCAGGTGATCCACCCACCTCAGCCTCTTAAAGTGCTGGGATTACAGGCCACCACATATGGCCTCAACTTCCATTTCTTACAGAAGGTAAACCTTACTCTAATCTCACTAAGGATTCAGCTACAACCTTTCCAGATAGCTGAAGCAACTAAGAGGTCAGGCCTTCTGAAAGTGTAAACACTTCATAAGAAATGTGCCTTTCAGTGCCCCAGGGATCCTGGGTTTACTTTGCCACTTCTTGCCTTTCCTATATATGTAGAAAAGCCACAATGCACCCGACTGTTGGCCCATCTGTAATGTATATTCCTGCTTATACAAGATGGCCATGGAAAGTTATTTTTAGTCATTGTTTGGAATGACTTTATAAAAATGCTTTGCATTTTTTAGCAAGACCATCATATAATTGTTTAAGATCAAGTACAACACATAAGGTCACTGGAGAGTTTGAGCGCATGTTATCCAAGATAGGATGGTAGAGCTCACATTACAGAAATGTAGTGTGGGAATAGTAAGGAGTTGTTTAATAGAAATTGCACACTTAAGTATGATGACTGTATGTGAATGTGGAGAAGTACTTTCTGTACCTGGCCACACAGTTTCAACCAAATGATCCCAAATAAAACAGTGGATGTTAACTGAATATCCAGGATTCGTAAAGTTGTTTTCTTCTTAATGACTTTGAGATCTCTTTATTTCTCAGTCTTCTTCTGAAATAAAGACTGACTACCTATCGATTATAATGGACCCCGATGAAGTTCCCCTGGATGAGCAGTGTGAGCGGCTCCCTTATGATGCCAGCAAGTGGGAGTTTGCCCGGGAGAGACTTAAACTGGGTAAGATATTTGTTCAACAGATTTATAAACCTATACTGAGTACATATTACATTAAAAGCACTGTGCTTTGAGAGATGCAAAAGTAAACCAGACCTGGGATTCTACCCTCCAGCTGCTCACAAACCATCAAGGGAGATGGATACAAAAGTAAATAATTCCAAAGCAATGCTCAGATAACAGTACAAGGTGACAGGCAGCACCTGTGTGTTCATTCAACAGTTATTAGGCACCTTCTCTGAGCAGCAGATACTGGTCTAAGTGCTGGAGATGCAAAGGTGCGTGCATCTCTTCCCTCAAAGGCTCAGTCTGGAGATAGGCGCAAAAGTGGTAAGTGAAGGGGGACGAGGAGAGAGGCGTTCCAACAGGAGGCTTACAAGTACACGTACTCTTACGTAATGAAACTGTTGAGGGATTAGAAATATGTGATCCAGAACGTAATTGAGGGTGGCAAGGAACAGTGAAATCAAACATTTGGTGAAAGAGTTGGTGCTCTTCAAGGCCATGGATCAAAAAAACCCTCTGCACAAATCCACAAATTACATACTTGGATTTTCCTGGGAATGTCCAGACCGAGTAGAAAGCTCTAGAGGAGTCATTTAAGTTTCACTTTTGAAGAGCAAAGACTGTTGTTTTCCAGGTAGCACAGATGCTATAAACAGCAGGCAAATGTGCTTTCCCGCAGCCTACCTTCCAGTTCCTCCAGCTCAGACGTCACAAAGTCCATTAATCTCCAGCCTCTGGTGCTCCAAAACAATTGAAACCTCAATTACTCCTATCCAAAATGTTTGGATTGTGGCTTCTGAAAGTTTTCCACTCACTCCTGTGTATGCCAGAGTCATTAGTAGTTGAAACTAGGAAAACAGATTGTGGATCCGGTATTCTTGGAGCTTGTCACTCTCAGTGTGGAGAGCCTGTTGTTCCAAATTCAACAGTATCGCCCCTCTCCTTACAAGCAAATGATACTGGGGTGAGGGATGTAGGGGGCAGAGAGGGGAAAATGGCTTTTTTTTTCTCTTGGGTTTTGAAATGATTCTGCTTACATTGAGAAAGGACTGGCCTCAGGAGCGTGTTCTATTTGGCTTGGGGAGGAAACTTGGAAATCAGTTAAAGGCTGGAGAGACAGGAGAGAGCCAGCAATGGCTGTGGACGGGAGAAAAACTCAACTACATTTAGAGTAGTTAAGGGCAGGTGGCACACTGGATGAGTTCCTTCTGCAAGTCTTAATTATATGGCAGCTAGCCCAGCCCCTCAGTGACCTCAGCAGGAAATAGGGGATAATTTTCCCACAACCACGAGCCATTCTCAGCCCACATTGCTTTCCAGAGTTATTAGTCATAATCAAACGTGCTTCTTCCAGTACAGGACACATGAGCTTTCTGTCCCATCGCTTCATTCCTTCCTAGTATCATTGCGATCCACATCGCATCACAGATTGCTAATCCTCTGCCAGAATTCCCCTGGGGCTCTGTGGGTTTAAATATTCCCATTTCAGGATTATGATTTTCAGTCTCCTTGTTAAAGATCATTCTTATCGCTCTTTTCCTTTCCAGAGTTGCCACATGCTAGGATTTGGCTAATGTCCATTTGAGTGTCTCTGATGGGTGAGAAAAAGTATGTCAAGTCTGCTAACTTTGTCTTTCAATGCAGAGTGTGGCTGCAAGGCCCGGAGGTATACTCCTCTGATTGATTACCGTGGGAGCAAGGAGGCCCAAGACTTGTTTATTTCTTAAGCCAAATAAATGACAAAGTAATTTGAAGTAATGTCTAGCAACTGAAAATAACCCAGATTATGTCCAGATAGAGAGAAAAGGCTGTTTTAACTGGCAGTTATACTGGCGTTGTAAATGTAGAGAAATACACAAGGTTATATCTGGTTTCAGCTGTGTCTACTGTGTTGGTTGCTATCAGCAGCCCTAGTGAGTGAGGTTGGAATTTATAGTACCTGATAGATGGATGCAGTTGGAGCTTGGGTCAAAGGTGTTGCTACCACTAAAATTCCTGAAATCCAAGAACAAAAGGAACCTTTAAAAAAAAATGATTCCTCACTAACCCATGGGAGGGAATTCAGCTTCTATAAATTTATCACAGAACTTAGGAGATAATTCAGCTCCTATAAATTTATTAAAGTTAGAATAGGCCAGTTGGTGGCTCACGCTTGTAATCCCTGCACTTTGGGAGGCTGAGGCAGGTGGATCACCTGAGGTCAGGAGTTTGAGACCAGCCTGGCCAACATGGTGAAACCCTGTCTCTACTAAAAATACAAACATGAGTCAGGTGTGATGATGCGTGCCTGCAGTCCCAGCTACTCAGGAGGCTGGGCCAGGAGAATCATTTGAACCCGGGAGGTGGAGGTTGCAGTGAGCCGAGATCATGCCACGGCACTCTGGCCTGGGAGACAGAGTGAGAGTCCATTTCCAAAAAAAAAAAAAAAAAAGAAGAAGAAGAATGTTCAACATTGCATCTTTCTATTGGAAAATAATCAAAAGTCAGAATTACCTAACATAGCTAACCATACAGGTAGTCTGGAGTTTGGCAAGCGAATGGTGCCTGGGCTGGTGCTGCCTCTTGTAAGACCAGCCCTGAATGCCAGAGACAGCCCAGCCCATGCTGCCATGCACTCTCCCCAGTGTCCAGGGCCCCTGGCCAGGCCAAAACATTCTTGGAGGAGATTCCAATATCCTTGCATTGTATGGGAATGACCTAGCACACTTCCGAGCTAGTTAGTGGCATTCCAGGAAACACTGAGGAGAATTTTAAGGGAAAAGAAGGATCAGGTGAGGTCAAGTCTGATGCAACTGGGCTCCCCTGAAACTGGAACCATGGGTCTGCAGAAGGATTCCAACACATCAGATGACTAAGGAGCCCATAACAGCTTCATGCTGTTTCATGAGGCAGCAGTTGGCTTCCAAGAGAATAAATGAAAAGACTGAGGAAGCCAAATGAGAGCCAGTTTATTCTCACTGATAAGAAGCAAAGTCCCAAACGCTTGTTAAAATAAAGTGTGTTGTGACGGGATGTGGGGGCTGAAACTATGGAAAGTGCAAAGGATGCCACTTACCCCAAACATGCAAGAGTCTTAGGAGTGTGAGGAGAAAAGATCCGGATATTTCTCAGGCTCAGGACACTTTTCTTTTTAGATGGCAGAAGGCACTGTGGAAGAAAAACATTGATTTTTTATTCCAAATAAAACAAGGAATAAACCTCCAACCAAAATGCACCAGTTTTTACTAGTATAGAGAAGGCATCTGCCAGCGCTGTTCCCACACCTGATTTTCAGATGTAGCACCTTCAGGATCCACTGGAGGCTCTTTTATTTCAACTCAAGGGTCCCCATCCTGGTCTATTTCTTGGACAATTTTACACGAAGAAGGAAGCAGAGGCTGTAGCTCTGCCCATGTTGCATGCTCTGGGAAGAATGTCGTTTAGTAACAGGAGCATGTTTCACAAAAAGAGAAACGTGTCATCTCTCTGGTGTTCCCTCTGAATGCAGAGCATGTTCCTGCAGACAGCCACACAGAGGCCCTAATGATGACACTGGTATAACTGAAATTTTCATACATCCTAACTGGACACCTGGGGTGGTGGGTAGTGGAAGACATTAAGCAGAGCAAGGTAAAGACATTTTTGTCACTCAGTAGTTGGGCATAAAAGTAGAAAGCTTCTAATATGATGAGGAAGAAGCAAAGCTTCATTACAAACTACAAGAAACAAACAAACAAACAAAAATGTCCTTTGGAGAAAGGGAGGGGAGTATGAGGAGGGAAGAAAGGAAAGAAGGTTAATTAACTGAAGGCACATTATCAGACAGGTCTAAGAAAGAGCACTTGGTTGGGAAAGGAGGGGTTGTGTTAAATTAACAGTCTAACTGCCAGGATTTATAATAGTTTTAACCAACCCATGGTATTCTGTCATTTCCCCTTCCCCCAAGAAGAGCCAAAAAAGAGTGACTTATTTCACTTACTCTTCTTTGAGCATATCATGCTAGAGGGGTACCATTTCTCTGCGTTCTACTGAGCTGTTTCCTGATGTGCAAAAGGAAGTTCCCTGATATAAAAGGTAGCTTAGGGTACTCCAGGGAATGCCCTCCCCAAAGGGCATCAATCTCAGGGTCTCTATCCCACGGGCCCCTCTAGTTACCTATGACTAGGAGACTCGCTTTGTGCATCCCACAAATTCCTGAACACTACTCTCCATTGGGCAGCAATATACGGTAATAGCAGATAGCACCAGGCACCAAGTTAGGTTCAAGGAAGATTCAGACATGGTCCTTGCCCCGCTTTACTCAGGGGGGCTCATTCTAGGACAGGGAAGGAAACATATTAACAGTCATTAGAGCATAGCATTATGGAGACCATGGAAGAAACCTTGCTTGGTTATTGCATTTAGCAACTACCTCTCCGGGGTTGAAACCAATCTCTACCAGCAGTTGACCAGGCTCTTGTGCTGAACCATGAGGATTCGTAATATTCATGTAAGACACATTAGAAAGACTGGGAATATTTTGCCTGGTAGGGAAGTCGGAGAAATGACTTAGTGATTATTTGAAAGTTATGAGCTTTATTATAATCCACAGTAGTAACCACCATTTTCTATTTCTCCCTTTTTGCTGAAAACAGATGAGAGAAAATGACTGCAAATGGCAAGAAAAAGAGCTTAGGTTCCACACAGGGAAGTCTTCTTGGTCATAATGTTATTAAACAATGGAACGGACTTGGTCCCATCTCTCCTATGTGAGGACCTTGTGGAAAGGAAACTGGACATCTCCCTTCACTGAATGCCTTCTAGGGACTTACTCTATCTCTGAAGGATGTGGGGCCTCAGGAACAGAGTTAAGAGTTGAAAGGAAGAGGCTCCAGAAACAAGTCCCTTACTTTGTCTCTTTTAGGGTCAGTTCACTGGAGATTCCATGCCTCACATGCACACATAGGAAAAGGCATTTCCTTCCTGAAAAAGACTTAAATTCACCCTATTGCCTTGGCAAACAAACCACTGTCTTCTCTTCATTGTAGGCAAATCACTTGGAAGAGGGGCTTTTGGAAAAGTGGTTCAAGCATCAGCATTTGGCATTAAGAAATCACCTACATGCCGGACTGTGGCTGTGAAAATGCTGAAAGGTATGTATGCTGTAGTTTGGCTTTCAACTGACACATCACCATTTTGCATTTCCTAAATGTTGGTACAAGTTAGATATAGCCTGGGAACAGACACAAGCTTTTTCTGCCCCGGCCACATAATTTTCTTCTACTGCTAGAGGCCTCTTTGCTCATGAGTTTTACATTAGGCCAGCACGAGCTCAGAATAAACCTTGTAAATGGAACAATCCAGCACAGTCCACAGGAAAATGATCTCTGTCACCTCAAAGGTCTTTCTCTTCACATCACAGACTGTAGACAACAAGGGACTTAAGCCCATTGTAACTGCAGGTTCAAATTTTGGCATGATCCACTGTGATGCTGTAATGGAAACTTAGCAGCACATCCTAAATCCCAATGGCTTTGCTTGGGCTTGACCTGACTATAAAGTAAAACTATAAAGCTAGAACAATTGAGTTGACCAGAACTCTAAACTATTTTATACTAACAACCTCAGCCATAAAACATTTCCTCTTTAGCAATTTGAAAAACTGAATTATCTTTCTAGTGTTGAAACATACTACTACTCTGTGAAGCACTGGGAGGTAGAACCAAATCACACAGTGACTTATGCCCAATACCAAAGACAGATTGAAAATGAAAATCAGTGAAAATTGTGTAAACCAAATGTCTCAAAGACTCACAGGTCCTTTACAGTGTAGAAACTACTTCATTTCCTCATCTGTAATGGAATTTTATGATGCTTCAATTCAACAGAACTGAAAACTCAAAAAGCAGCTTTTAACTTTCCAAAGTCTCCAGGATATTGCTGGGAGATTTTGAAGCCCAGCAAGCTGTGAGTCCAACTACACAGGTACCTAGTACAGGCTCCAGGAGAAAGGGCTGTTTGCGTAGAGAGACTTCAAAGTTCTTAATCTTCTAGCAATAACTCCATTATTTCAAAAGGCCCATGTAAATATATTTTCAACTTCAAAAGGCTGTACTCCTCAAGAAAAAACTAATAAAACTCTGCAAAGAACCTGCCAGTTCTACTCTGAAAGTAGTCTGGGAAGGAGTTTGGCATCTACAAGTCAGAACTTTTGTTTGGAGTAGACTTCCCAGACGATGGCACGTATTTCTGTCAAAATAGAGGCATGCTAGCACCCTCCCCTCAAGAACCCCAGATTCTGAAGAGAAGAGGCATCAACTAGAAAGCACCAGACTAGATGCTTTTCATATTAGGCTGAACCATACGAAACGGCCATTTTTCTTATGTCCTTTCAACAGCTTTGTGAGGTAGACATTATTATCCTGTTTGCAGATGAGGAAACATGGCCAAGAAAGGTTAAAGAGCCTCTGCAAGGCCACACAGCTGCTCAGTGTAAGTCAGGGTTCATGTGCGAAAGTCTTCCAGCTTTGAATGCAGTGCTCTTTCCTCCACACCAGTCTGCCACAAAAGAGGGGCTGCAGAGGTCTGGCCTCCTGGAATTGGCCCACTGCTCCAAAACCCTGAAAATGATCCTGGCCTGGTTTATGGAGGCAATCCAGTATCCAACCTAGAGATAGGTGGAAACTAAATCTGGAAGCAACTGTTTCCTCAGCTAGTCCCATTTCCCTTCTTGCTGCCACAAATTGTCCTCTAGGAGAGGCAGCTCTGATGGCCACACTAGTCTGTTGGGGATCCAAGATAACTCCTGTGGCCCTGCCTATAAATACAGCAAGCTGAACCAGAGCCTGGTTTTTTTCCTCCAAAGAGGAAAGGGTTATAGGGAGATGAATGAGTTTGAAAGAAGATTCTAACTTGAGATTTTTTTTCTTTCCCCTAAGAGACAGGGTTTTACTCTGTCACCCAGGTTAGAGTACAGTAGCATGATCATAGTTCACTGCAGTCTCTGCTTCTCAGGCTCAAGCAGTCCTCCCACCTCAGCCTCTCAAGTAGCTGGGACTACAGGCTCACACCATCACACCTAGCTAATTAAAAAAACACTTTTTTGTAGAGACAGTCTCACCATCCTACCCCGGCTGGTCTCAAACTCCTGGGCTCAAGCAATCTTCCTGTCTCAGCCTCCCAAAGTTCCGGGATTACAGACGTGAGCCACTGTAGCTCAGCTTTTTTTTAAAGGCTCAGAGAATCTCTTCTATGTAATACAGAGTGCATGTGTCGTGTCTTCATGAATGCCTATTTCTTTTTTTTTTTTTTTTAGCCATCAGCATTGATTATAAAGGACTGCCAAATCACCCACTCTATAAAATTCCTTAAAAAAAAATTCATTCAGCTTTCTTGCTTAAATTAATTGGCCATGTGTTTCTGGGAGATATAAAAAAGGCATGGCCCGGCACGGTGGTTTATGCCTGTAACCCCAGCACTTTGGGAGGCCGAGGTGGGCGGATCACGAGGTCAGGCATTCAAGACCAGCCCATGGCAAAATCCCGTCTCTACTAAAATATACAGAAATTAGCCGGGCGTGGTGGTGGGTGCCTGTAGTCCCAGCTACTTGAGAGGCTGAGGCAGGAGAATCACTTGAACCCAGGGGTTGGAGGTTGCAATAAGCCGAGATCATGCCACTGCACTCCAGCCTGGGTGACGGAGCGAGACGCCGTCTCAAAAAAAAGAAAGAAACAAAAAAAGCATAAAGTGAAACAAAGGCCATGAGTCAAAAGCTCTTTCAAAGTGTCCTTGAGCAAAAATATTAATCTTTTTAGGCCTTACACTCATGTCTGAAATAAGAAGAGTAATTGTGTTTATTTATTCCAAAATATTCGTTGAGCGTCTACTGTAAACCAGCCCTAACCCCATGCGCAGGCTTTGGAGTTTATCTGGTTATTATTAAAAATGATTTGTGCTTATGAAATACCATGTTGGTATCTACCACAATGTTAAATGCACATACCTCTAACCCACTCCCAGGACACTGTCCTACAGAAACACTTACATGTGTGCACAGAGATTACACAAAGACTATCACAGTATTAATTGTAATAGCAAAAAGACTACAGACACTCTAAATGTCAGGGACACCATTAATCAATTAAAAAGAATGGGCCCACAGTGGCCACCATTAACGTGATTAACGTGCTGAGCACGGTGTCTCATACCTGTAATCCCAGCACTTTGAGAGGCCAGGGCGGGTGAATCACCTGAAGTCAGGAGCATGGTGAAACCCTGTCTCTACTAAAAATACAAAAATTAGCCAGGCATTGTGGCACACACCTGTAATCCCAGCTACTCGGGAGGCTGAGGCATGAGAATCGCTTGAACCCAGGAGGAGGAGGTTGCAGGGAGCTGAAATCACACGACTGCACTCCAGCCTGGATGACAGAGTGAGACTCTGTCTCAAAAAAAATAAAAATAAAAAATAGAAATAAATAAAAAGAATAGAAAAAGTCTCCGATTTATTAAAAGGAAGGAAACAAATTTTTTAAAATAGACTATATATGTATATGATCTCATATATATATATAGGACCTCTGATTGAATATACATATTTATAAATGCATAGAAAAAGGTCTGAACACCAAACTATTAACAGTGGCTGCTTCTAAGAAGGCAAGTGGGTTGGAGTGGCTTTCACTTTTTATCTAGATCATTTTACTTCGTATCTTTTTATTCCAACTTATATTGTTGAAATATTTTACAGCAAGATTATTTGATTTTTATATTTCTAAAAATAATTTAAAATGTTTAAATGCCTTGCAAATTAACTAATAAGAACAAACAGAACAAACTCAATTTAGGCTTTAGACTCTGCTAATTCTTGGACTGATAATGCTTATCTCTGAGATTGAAGTCGAAGTCAGATGCTATGGATCCTCACAACCCAAGATAACCCTGTGAACTCCAGAGAGGAAAGGGTTATAGGGAGAAAATAACACATTGCAAAGATGTTTACAAAAGTAGCCATTCTGCCCTGGCAGGCCCCTTGTGCTCCTTCTCTGTGACTCTCCAAAGGGAGAAGGTGAGAAGAAAGGACGTGGAAGTGTACTCCCTGCCTGGTGGGTTCTTGCTGCACCTGGTTCCGACAGAGGGAAGCCTTTGGAAGGCACTTTCACGAGGTGCTCAGTTCTGAGTCAGCGCATTGCTGAACAGAACTAGGTCCACCAAGAGGAAATGTCCAGTGACTAACCCCACTACTGTGCTGGGCCTAACTGTAATCAAAAGGATGTTGGCTCAGGAGGGTGGGAGTAATGAAAACAGTCTGGAGACTTGGCCTTTCTGCAGAATGTGGGGAAGTTAGTGAAGCAACCGGCTGAGCATTGACAAACAAGGAGGGCAAGAATGCCGCCTCCGGCGGAAGGAGCCCCATTGTCCTGTCGCCCTGACTCTTCCTTGCTTCTCACACAGAGGGGGCCACGGCCAGCGAGTACAAAGCTCTGATGACTGAGCTCAAAATCTTGACCCACATTGGCCACCATCTGAACGTGGTTAACCTGCTGGGAGCCTGCACCAAGCAAGGAGGTAATGGAGAAGGGGAGGGCCGGCTCCATCTCCCCCTGCACAGGCTGGGAGAACAGTTCTCTGCCTTAAAGCTCCTTCTCCCTGGCACTGTGCTTCCTCGCCTCCGGGAAAATGGCCTCCCTCGTAGCTCCAGAAGAAACAACTTGTGCATCTACAGAAGGGTGCTCCCATAAATCCCTTCCCTGTGCAGCTAATTTAAAGATTCTGAAGAGGACTCCCTTTTAGAGCTCCTTCCACAGGCTCTAGGCCAAGCAGAGGGCACTTTTCTCTCAGGATGGGTTTGAAGAAGTGTGGTCAGAGCCAAGGTAAAAGGTAGAAGGTTGCATATTCCTTGAAGCTTCACCTAAAGGAATGAATGAATCACTACTGGTAGGGTCCCAGGAGGAGGTGATGTGGGGGCCCTTCCCTCCAGATCCACTATGCAGACAGACCTTACCCAAGGGAGCAGGGACAGAGGCGTGCTTTATGATTAACAGCTCCAACATGTTGTCGCAGATCTTTCTTTCCGTATGGCAGGGTCAGAGCTTGAGAGTAGATGTGTGATCACTGTTTGCGCCAGCAAGGTGCAAACGAGCTGTGCATGCCGATGTTTTCTCCAGCTCTCAAAAGAGGTAGCAGGGATGAAGGGTAGCTGGGGAAGACCTATCTGCCAGGGGCAGAGGTGGTTAGAGAGGCGCTAACGGCCGGGGAGGCCAGAAAGAGTCGGAGGGACCTGGCCAGGGCTCCGCCTGCTTCTCCGTCATCCTCGGTAACATTTTCTCCAGTTCTTTGTCGTGGCAACCTCATTCTGTTCGCCTCAACTGCATCTGTAAAACTGACCAGGGATAATGAGACAGCCTACCCTCATGTGCGGCCGTCAGCTCCCTGCAGCCGGGCGCCAGTATGGAAGCCGCTCTGAGGAGAGTGGCCGGACCCCAGGCAGGTGTCGAGCTCTGCGGCAACCGCCGCCATAGAGGGGAGATAAAAAACTCTGGAAGCAACTTCCCGTTCGGGAACCTAGGGGGAAGATGAGATGCTATCAGGATTTCTAGCGTGTCCTCATAGTAAGAGAAAACCACTCCACCAGGACCAGCCCAACTTCTGCATAACACAAAAAAGAACTAGCGGCTTTTGGGCTCCCGGCATGCCCTGGGCGGCGGCGGGTGAAGCAGCGCCAGGGTCACTCCCCTTTGACCCGGAAGTGGTCCTTGCTTTGTGGGTTGCGTGCCCAGCCCAAGCACGCAGTGGAAACGCAGAGCAGGAGAGAGGAGGCCTTCAGAGCACCACATGGGCGCCACAGTGCAGCTGGACTTCCTTTTCAACCCTCTTGCTTCCTTCAGACCAGGGTCGGGTTGACAAACCAAGGTCAGCCTGTGAGCTTAAAATGGTTTGACCTTTTTCAATAGTTGGGGGGGAAAAAAAAAAATGAAAATAATATTTCATGACATGAAATTGTATGAAATTCAAATTTCTGTGTTCACAGTTTTCTTGGAGCACAGTTATACTTGTTTGGTTGTTTCCAGGCTACAAAGGCAGAACTGAGTAGTAGCTCCTTGGTCTGCAAAGCCTGAAATGTTTACTAGCTGGACCTTTACAAGAAGAGTTTGCCGACTCCTGCTTTAGATACTCTGGCAAGCCCCAAGGCAAATTGCGCAGACACTGCTGGGGAGAGACGGCCAGGTAGCCATCTCTGCCCTGGGAGGGAGGGAGGAGCTGCTTAATAGTCCCAGGACTGGTGTGACAGTAACCAGAAGCCCCTCTACTTGCAAGGGTCTGGTTAAGAGGCAGAGAGGCTGGCTTTTGCCTCTCCCCTCCTCAAAGGTATTTCTGTCCTCCTCCTTCTAATCCTTTCTCTCTAATGCTTCTGCACTGCCCACCTCCATTTTTTTTTTTTTCTGTTTCAATTGTGTTCTTTAAACACCGCCTTAGGTTAAACTGAAAAAGTCACCGTATTGATGGGCCTCTCATCCTTAAATCGCATCCCTCGGCCCCACTAATACAAAGGCTGGTTGATTTGAGGTTTCTCGGGCAGGCTGAAGGCTGGCAAATGGCTGACTGGCTTGGTGTGGCTGAGCATGAGCATGTGCTGTTTTGGCTGCAGGGCCTCTGATGGTGATTGTTGAATACTGCAAATATGGAAATCTATCCAACTACCTCAAGAGCAAACGTGACTTATTTTTTCTCAACAAGGTAAGGATTTTAAAAGTTGGAGTTTTTTAAATATAGCAATGAGTTTTCATTTAGTCTTTAGCAACATAAAGCAAGAGAAACCTGTATTGTTCTGTTAATGATTAAGCTTAAAACTCAATCTCTGCTGCTTCTCCTTTTTTCATGTTTTTTTTCCCCCTGATAATCTGTTACACTCTAGTGTGGATAGCACAGAGAATCATTTGATCCCTTTGTGTGTATGCAGCCATAATTTGAGAGTAAATCTACTAGCCACCTATCTAAATATCTATCAATAACTTTCTGTCTTTGTCTTCCTATGTATGTGTGCATGTGTATATACATGCAGACATATACAAGTCACTTATTTCTTTAAGGAAAATAATAGTTAATATAATTGTCTCCATTTATTAGGTTAGATTTTGACTAAGGCTAAATCAACTGAGTGACTTGTACAATCAGCAGTAGACCAATGATGGGGCTAGGGACAGAAAGCATTATCTTTCCTTTCTACTGCCCTTTCTCCCACTTCCTGACACCCTCACTACCCATGTCATCCCTACATATACTCTGAACCAGCCTTATCACTAAATAAAAGCTGTGTAGTAAAAGGAACATGTGGACCCAAGACCTAAGGGCAAACAAGGTTTAAAAGACATTATTGGACCGGCCCGGTGGCTCACGCCTGTAATCCCAGAACTTTGGAGGCCGAGTCGGGTGGATCTTGTGAGGTCAGGAGTTCGAAACCAGCCTGGCCAACATGGCAAAAATCCGTCTCTATTAAAAATACAAAAATTAGCCAGGCGTAGTGGCCTGTGCCTGTAATCCCAGCTACTAGGGAGGCTAAGGCAGGAGAATCGCTTGAGCCTGGGAGGCAGAGGTTGCAGTGAGCCGAGATCACGCCACTGCACTCCAGCCTGAGCAACAGAGTGAGACTCCATCTCAAAAAAAAAAAAGAGATTATTGAATGGAGGAGAAATAATTTACTAAAACTTTGCCAGTGTGACGTATGGCACCAATACTGTGTCCTTCTCTGAGCTGAAGAAGTCCAAGGGACAGTGATTCAACATTATTAACTAGTAATCAGCAACACTGGTGATGAACCCATGTAATGTGGTGGTTAAGCACTGAGACTCTGGAGTCAGACTTCCTGGATTCAAATCCTGTCTCTACCTCTCATGAAATCTGGGAACACAGATTACTCAACCTGTCTGTTTCAGTTCCCTCATTTATTAAATGAAGCTTATAATAGAATCCAGCTGATGGGATTATCAGGAGAATGAAAATCTCTCAGTTAAACATTCAATAAATGTTAATCATCACTGTCACCACCACTGTCATTATCATCATCAACATCATTGACCTACTAAGATAGAAAAATTGGGTGAGTCCAACTTCGTGCCACTGATCTACATGGTGGATAAAATGTCTGAAATCCAAGAATGATGTCCATCTTTATAATGTGGGCAAGAATCTTCACACACAAATAAGAACCACTGGACAGCTGGCCAATTCTCTCATCCCTTGAACTTTGATCTAATCAAAGACAGAGGTGTTCTACCAGACAGGCAATATATGCAAGAACATCATTTTCCCCAGGTTTAAGTCAGGTCCTCTAATAATTAGAACTCTTTTTTTTTTTTTTTTTTTGAGACAGAGCCTCTCTCTGTCACCAGGCTGGAGTGCAGTGTGCAATCTCAGCTCACTACAACCTCCGTTTCCCGGGTTCAAGTGATCCTCCTCCCTCTACCCTCCCGAGTAGCTGGGATTACAGGAGCCCACCACAGTGCCCAGCTAATTTTTGAATATTTTGGTAGAGACAGAGTTTCACCATATTGGCCAAGCTGGTCAAACTCCTGACCTCAGGTGATCCACGTACCTCAGCCTCGCAAAATGCTGGGATTACAAGTGTGAGCCACCGTGCCCGGCCTAAGAATTAGAATCTTGAAGTTGAAAGGGATCTTTGTGATCAGTTGTGTCATATTCGCAGGCCGTAGATATGCTCAGAGAAGTCAAGTGATTGGCTTAAGGACTCACACCTACCATGAGGTGAAGTCAGAAGGAGAAAGAACTCAGCTGTCTTGACTCCTCCTCCACTGCCTTTTCTGTGCACCACACTAAATAAGGTGAAAAAAGTATAAGAAAAAGTGGAAAGTGGTGCCTTGGGCTGAGGGCAGTACAAATTCCCCTTAGTCCTGAAATTTTGGACTGACTTCAGGAAGAGCTAAGCCAGCAGAATACCCTAGGGACCTGGGCAGGATGGAACGTTTGGGTTTGTGCGTCCTTTGTTTTGAAGAGTTTGCTTCCTTCTCTGGCTATATTTAATGATTTGCCTCCCTGTGCAACTTGGTGGAGCTTAGTGTTTTTGTGGAAAATCCATGGCTGTCTTTCATATTTGGAAGATAAAGGTAAAGGAAAGACAAAACCAAAAGGCTAAATTGCAAATGGAATACTTCATTTTCCAAATAAATTAACTGGGATCCTTAAATATGGTTTGTAATAAATTCACTATATTCTGCCAGAGTCCCAAGAGTTCAGTAAATTACCTTTATTTAACAAAAGTGGTACTGATAAGCAAAGCTGAATATACCATTGATGGGGAGTCAGGAAGGGAGTGAGGGAGCCTGAGTTTTGGTCCTTGGGGACGTGCCTAGGCTGTGACTTCTGGGTGCCTTGGGGACGAAGGCTGCCCAGGGAGAGTTTTCACACGCAGAGCCCTGAGTGAGCATGTGGAGCATTTTTCTCCCCACACTATTGCCAGCGCTTTGTCTGATGCCTTCTGTCCCACAAAAGATCTTGTGAAAAATAAAATTCCAGTCCCCAAATGAACAGAATCCAATATAACTGCATTGTGGAAACACAATAACAAATAGTGAAAGTCTTTACCTGCCCTCAGGTGGGCTACCTGCGATGGCAGTGGGAATTTACTCTGAGGCCTGCCTCCCTCTGCAACCCCGGAAGGTCTCTTTTCAGGGACTGGGAACCTTGGTGCCCTTTTGGCTTTTAGGCTAGGTTAGGGCTGTCCCTCCTGAAGCTTTCTCCCTGTGCTCTGCTTGCTCCCTCTGTGCCCTCTAGTGGAGGGATCGCTCTTGCTTTGTGACATTTCTAGAAAAGCCCAGGAAGGATGGGGGAGGCGGGTTAATCCTAGCACTGCCATACCATGCAAATAGATCAAGGGACACCACTGAACCCCAGTCCCTCTCTGCCTCTGCCTCAGTATTGCTGTCTAGCAGAATCTAAGCTAGGAACATGGTCTAATTATAAAGCCACTGAAAGTGCTAGGTTTTTAGAGTGTCATAGTTACTAGGCAATAAAAATCTTTTCTGGTTTCCCATGAACACCCAGAACCGACAACTCCTTTCCTATGAATCATAAAATAATAGCATAATAGAGCTTTTCAGAAGAGGATAATGAAACTCAGAAAAGTAAGGTGACTTGCCCAGGATCACATGATTAATGGAAGAGCCAGATGAACCGGGGCTTGAATGCGCAGTCCAGGGTGAAAGGCCATTACTACCCTTGTTAGAATCAACTCGTATCTTTGTTTTGAATGGAAGAGAAAAAAAGCAATGTCCATGTTCCCTCCTTCCCCAAGGAAACCTGGGAAATTGGTAACTATAGCCTTCTCTTATAACTCCTCCTAGGGGTTACAGAGTGAAGCACCAAGCACACTGGGGATCCTTTCCTCTCAGTGATGTCATCCTTCACAAGATGGCGTGTGGCATGGAAGAGTGGTTGAGGGCACAGATGTGGGCACCAACCAATCCTGGGTTTAAGCTTTTTTATGAGCTGGAGTTTTGCTCTCATGGCTAGGCTGGAGTGCAGTGGCGTGATCTCGGCTCACTGCAGCCTCCACCTCCTGGGTGCAAGCAATTCTCCTGCCTCAGCCTCCTGAGTATCTGGGATTACAGGCATGCACCACCATGCCCAGCTAATTCTGTATTTTTAGTAGAGACAGGATTTCTCCATATTGGTCAGGCTGGTCTCAAACTCCCGTCCTCAGGTGGTCTGCCTGGCCCAGCCTCCCAAAGTGCTGGGATTACAGGCATGAGCCACTGCACCCGGCCAGCTTTGCTCTTTATTAGCTGCATGTGAATTTGATTACTTTACTTCTCTGAACCTGTTTTGGAAACATTAAACAAGAAATGTACCTAAAGCTTTTAATATACCGGCTCACACAGAGCAAGCATTCAGTAAATACCCACCACTATTAATTTTTTTTTATCTGATCTAAGATGCTGTCTAGAAGCCCAGGCAAGAGCACAACAGACTCTGCAACCCCAGAGGTAGTCAGGCTCCTGGACACTGTAGGGCCCCTGCGCTAGTTCACGATCCATTTTGAGAAGTGAAATGCTCTCATTTCTCATCAGGCAATTGCCAGTTGAGGGACTGGTTTCCCACTGCTGTGCTGGAGCTCCTTTTTACCTGGGTCCTTTTCGGTCTCTTCAAAGGATGCAGCATTACACATGGAGCCTAAGAAAGAAAAAATGGAGCCAGGCCTGGAACAAGGCAAGAAACCAAGACTAGATAGTGTCACCAGCAGCGAGAGCTTTGCAAGCTCCGGGTTTCAGGAAGATAAAAGTCTGAGTGATGTTGAGGAAGAGGAGGGTAGGTATTAATTCCTTCCTGTCCTACGCGCTGAGATATTTTTACAACATACTGTGCATCTCTGAAATTTTTTTCTTATTTATCACTCTAATAAACATCCGTGGGAGACTCGAATGGTAATGTCCTGAGGAGATAAGATTTGAATTAAGATTATTTACAGAGTTACTAATTTTGACAGGGAACTGTACCGTTTTCTCCCCTCAGGCATTTTCATCCTAATGGATCATCCCCCTGCCCCCATGCTTGGATAAAATGGGCTGGAGGCCTGGAAAAAATCTCTGGTGTTCATGTTGAAACTCAAATACTCTTAAAAATGAACTCTGATCTACTTGTTGGTTTGTTTTATGTTTTGCTAACATTGTTCCAATAAACTGGGATTTGGTGGGATAACAAGAGCCATTACAAACAGTTACGGTTCTAATGCTTTCCAGATTCTGATGGTTTCTACAAGGAGCCCATCACTATGGAAGATCTGATTTCTTACAGTTTTCAAGTGGCCAGAGGCATGGAGTTCCTGTCTTCCAGAAAGGTCAGTCTTGCTGTTCACTGTTTTTCCTTCTTTGCCAGGGTTGGACACACACCTTTGCTATAAATTCATTTTTCCTAGTATTTGCTGATACCTGTGTTCTTAAATGTAGAACAAACACCACTGCAAGTACCTTAATTTGCCCTGATATGAGGAGTTTTGAGAATGAGGAGTCATGGATACCGGTGGATAGAACTTAATTCTGGGGAAAACTCACAGGTGTCAGACTAGACGAATCTGGCATCTGCTCTCCACAGTGCCCTCTGGCGTATTTTCAAATCTGGCCCAAATCGCAATACATGACTTCATAGGAGAGCTACTATTAATATAGCCATGTGGGGCCCTCCCACAAAACTGCAGCTGAAGAAAGATCTCATCTTGGCAGCTCAGGATAAAAGGCTGTGGGGCAAGTTTGCCCACTGGTAAATCTGAGATAACCAGCTTCACTGATCAAATAGTAGCCCAGGAGATTCAGAACATGTCTTCACTTTGGGGCTTGGGGACCTGTATTTGTAGAGAGGCTCTTCATGTCTATGGTAGCAGTGTGCACTGAGAGGTGCTCCCTTCACAGCATGGAAAATGGATTCCCAAATTAAGATTAATGATGCAGAGGTGTAGGAAATTAGTTGGTTAGGTTAAGAAAATGCATTGATTATGCAGCTGTTTTATTACAGTGCATTCATCGGGACCTGGCAGCGAGAAACATTCTTTTATCTGAGAACAATGTGGTGAAGATTTGTGATTTTGGCCTCGCCCGGGATATTTATAAGAACCCCGATTATGTGAGAAAAGGAGATGTAAGTCGGTTTGCTGCTTATTTGACTCATGTATG
The DNA here is from genome assembly GCF_008728515.1 of Papio anubis. Lineage (NCBI taxonomy): Eukaryota > Metazoa > Chordata > Mammalia > Primates > Cercopithecidae > Papio > Papio anubis. The sequence goes on along the minus strand of NC_044990.1, from coordinate 7,527,216 downwards.
TCCTATTACTTTTAAACAACAGACTTGGTAAATATTTACACTTCCTCAGCTGTAGTCCCTGAAAACCATCATTGGCTTTCTGTGAAGACAAGCAGTCCAGAGGAGCGGCATCCCAGAGAGCCCTTGTGTAAGGCTCAGAAAGGCCACTGTCTCCTGGTTCTGCTCTCCCCTAATGCCTGGCCTGCCACCTGTCCTTTGGGCAGCGCTGCGTGAGACTTGCTAACCTGAGAAGTGTTTGGTGGGGCCTGGGTGAGACCTTAGCATTACCTTCCTTTGAATCCTGGGGAAATTCCTTGTACCACTGAAAAGAACAGCCTGGACTCTTTCCCTCAAATAAACCCGGGTGATTGATTCAGCAGGTGTATCTGTCTCAGGAAAGGGCGGGGAAGACTGTCAGCAGTAGCTGACTATGAAGGAGACTGTTTACTTCCCATGGCCTTCCATGCCTAGCATCTCTCTGCTGGCTCGCACTGGCTTCTCTTCCCTGCTTGTTTACAGACATAGTGTTATTTTTCACTTTTGTAGGTGACGTCCCATGTCCTCCCTTCTCCAGCCTATATACCCTGAGGGTTAAGCTTGTGTCTGGGCACCAGTGAGTTACAGTAGTGGTTCTCAACTTAATTGAACATACATATCACCTAGAAGGCATGTTATGCTACAGTGTGCTGGCCTAACAAGCCTTCCACCCGCCAGAGTTTCTGAGTCAGTGAGTCTTGGGTGGAGCCTGAGAATTTGCGTTTCTAACCAGTTACTACACCAAGGGTGTCCAATCCTTTGGCTTTCCTGGGCCACATTGGAAGAAGAATTATCTTGGGCCACACATAAAATACACTAACAATAGCTGATGGGCAAAAAAAAAAAAAAAAAAAAAAAAATTGCAACACATCTCATAATGTTTTAAGAAAGTTTACGAATTTGTGTCAGGCTGCATTCAAAGCTGTCCCGGGCCACATGTGGCCTGCGGGCCAGGAATTGAACATGCTTGTTCTAGAAGGTGCTGACATAGCAGGTCCTAGGACCATACTTTGAGAGCCACTGCACCACAATCTGTTTGTATAGAAGCAAAACATACGACTTTGCGTTGACCCTTTGTAAAAGTAAAAGAAAATAAAGGAAAACAAACTTTCCTTGGGGCCCTGGTCTGGAGAGATGGCATCAACCTTCATGTTAGTCCACCCCTCCTTTCTGTTCATCTGTATCTGAGTCAGCCTCCCTGCCCCTCCCACTTCCTTTCTCCTTGTCTCTCCTTTATCCCATACCTCCCATCAGTCCCCATCATCTAAAGTGGTGAGGCCTAACTCACTGGGATTCCTGCTATCTGAAAAAGAGGAAGATTTGTCTACATGCTTGAAAACCAACTGTATATTCTCTTTCAACACTGACTTCTTTCCTTCTTCTCTTCTTTCTGATGCTTTTGCACACTCTCCCTATTCAGTGACTTTTGAAATCTTGTCTTTTTGCATAGGAATGCTTTTAAAATCCTCCTTCTTGGGAAAAATTTTTAGAAATCACCACCATTTTTCGGGATATCTTCAAATTCAGATCACTTTTCCTTTTCCAAGCCCTGAGTGTCCCTGTGGAGCGCAAGCTTTCTTTGTGGAGGAGGATTTCTCACAGAGCCATGCAGTTAAGGACATGCCGAACACATCAGAGGGGCTTACTGAACATGTACTGCCTTCATTGGACTCAGTATAGCACTCGAGCTCCCTCTTTTACTGTAACACTGCATACTATGGTGTTCTCTATGTTAGAAACCAGAACTGCTCTAGGAAATGATTTATGGGCCATATGCTATCTGGGAGGTGACCCCATGGGCACTTGGGTTGAATGTGCTTTATTTTCATGCCCTTCTGCTCAAGGCCCCTTTGCCCTCTTCCAGACTCGACTTCCTCTGAAATGGATGGCTCCTGAATCTATCTTTGACAAAATCTACAGCACCAAGAGCGACGTGTGGTCTTACGGAGTATTGCTGTGGGAAATCTTCTCCTTAGGTAAATTTGGGAGAAGGAAGAGATCAAACAGCCCAGAAATAAATGTCTGCATCTTCTGCTGAATGTCCTTTGGCTAGATAGCCTTTAGATTAGCTCCTACTGTTAACAAAAACTCTTAGGGTGCCATGGGTCCATGTAGACTCTCAGATGAGTAATGGCATATGCTTGTCTGCCCTCTACTGTAAAAGGGCTTTATACGATCATGAGCAAGGTCAGATGGGTGTAAAGTCTGAAGTCGGGTTTATCTTTTTCTGTACTTTTTCCGATTCTGTCCTTTTCCAATTCCTCAACACGCACACCTCTAACGCCCTTACCCGTTCCCTCCCTGCATCTCCCACCACCTCAAAATTTCTTCCTAGGAAAGGCCATAATAAGCCCAGCTAACCCAGTGAGGAAAGTGCTGTTAGAAACAGGAGACCTTTCCAGTGCCTCTGATATTAACACATGATACGGCTCTGGACACCGGATTATACAGGATGAGCAGTAAAGAACGCTGGTTGTATTTATCCTGCTTGCAAAAACATCCACTATGGGCGGCTAGAAGCCCTGTTCAAAGCACACAGATGCGTGCAGAGCCCACATCTGCTTGCAGACACACATCTGAGGCCTCCAAAACTCAAGTTCTAGCCAAGAGTCTTCTGGGCTTTGCCAAAAATTTGCCTTTCACAGCAAATAAAAGTCACCCAGTAACATCCCTGGTTTCCTGTAATGTGTGAAAATCATTCCCCTGCTTTCGATGACAGGCACCTGTTGCTTCCAGTCTTTGAAAGCAGCTTGGCGGCTGCAGTGGCCCCACAATGACACAGTGCCAGCACTGCACGTCTCCCAGCTGCTTCCTACCAGCAGTAATCACTAGAAAGTGCAGACAAACAAATGCTGAGGTAGATGAGGCTCAAGGGCTAGAACAAGAGTGCATTAGAAGGCCTTGCCACCCCCAGCCCTGGCAAGAATCCCCCTAAAAGGAAAGGTTGTAGGGGAATCCTGGGCAGTAAAACCGGCAGAAGGCAAAGCCTAGGCCTCTTAGGTCTCTGGCGCTCTTAGGTCTGCAGACTCCTGACCACGGGCAGCCCCCACCCCACTCCACTCCATTCAGCCCAGCCCTGGAGCCCAAAGCCCCCCTTCCCTCAGGCCTGTCACAACTCCTAGAGCCCTGGTACTGTAGGAAGTTTGCAAGAGAGTGAAATAAAGTCATTCCCACTCAAGTGTGAATGATTCCCATGTAGCCTATCCCAAATCTATTGGCGTTTTAAAAAGAAGCCTAAGCCAAGTGCCGTGATGGTGAGGACCTGGAGTCCCAGCTGCTCTGGAGGCTGAGGCAGGAGACTTGCTTGAGCCCAGGAGTTCGAAGCTGCAGTGAGCTAAGATCATGCCACCACACTCCAGCCTGGTGACAGAGGGAGACCCATCTCTTAAAAAAAAAAGAAAACTCGCTAACCCAAAGGATGAGTCTCTAATGATGGGACTTCTTTAGAGTTACTTGTGGGGAGAAGACCAGGACCCTTCAGACGACACCTCTTCCTCTGACCACACAGGCAGGAGTAGCCATAGGAATGGCCTGTGGGCACCAGCCCCACACCATGTGACCACCCAACCAAGCGGGTGTCCTTAGCAAGGACTCGCTGAGCTTCTCTGTGTGTTGTACTGTCCATTGAGATCTGTTGTAATCACTGGGAATTTATTACTAAAGCATCACTTTAAAGGGAGGAAAGAAACACTGAATTGTCCCCTCTTGGTCTTTTGTACCCTGAAGCCATAATAGGCCCTGTGTTTTCCACATTGTCTCCCACAGGCGGGTCTCCATACCCAGGAGTACAAATGGATGAGGACTTTTGCAGTCGCCTGAGGGAAGGCATGAGGATGAGAGCTCCTGAGTACTCTACTCCTGAAATGTGAGCCCTTGGTGCCCTCCGCTCCCCATCTGACAGCTCGCTTTTCACCAGGGCATCCCTGAGAGGGGATGTTTCGTGGATTCTTAGAGTCCCAGTCTTGGAAGATGCCAAGGTTCTTCTTTCCTTTAGAGGTGCTCCCCTCAGCCCGTCAGGCCCAGATATTTTGGGAGCATTTTCTTACAGTGCGGCACATGGCCCTTGACCCATCCCTACCTATTTCCTCTTCTGACCACTGATGTGACTTTTCAAGGGCTCTAGCTGGGAACTGAAGTTAGAAATTTAGTTTCTAGGTATGAATCCAGGCAAAACAAACAGGTCACCCAGGAACTGAATGCAAGACCTTGGCCTCACTCACAGAGTGGGAGCCAAACAGGCCTAGCAGCCCTAGGGATGGAGAGCCAGACCTTGATCTTGTGACCATTCCTATATCTGCACAGAACGCCCATGAAGGGGTTGATGTGGTCTGCAGAAGAGGTCTTGGAGAGGAAAAGGGGAACTTCCTGACATCATGATTATGCTTCACAGAAGGCTTTGTGGGCAATACAAGTTCCTTAGAATCCTTTAGGAGGAATAGGGGCCGGGCGTGGTGGCTCACATCTGTAATCCCAGCACTTTGGGAGGCAGAGGCGGGCGGATCACTTGAGGTCAGGAGTTCAAGACTAGCCTGGCCAACATGGTGAAACCCCGTCTCTACTAAAACTACAAAAGTTAGCCGGGCCTGGTGGCAACTACTTGCGAGGCTGAGGCATGAGAATCACTTAAGCCCAGGAAGCAGAGATTGCAGTGAGCCAAGATCACGCCACTGCACTCCAGCCTGGGTGACGACAGAGTGAGACTGTGTCTCAAAAAAAAAAGAATCCTTTAGGAATAGGCCCAGCAGCTGTCTGGAGCTGCCTGGTCACATGGCTTTTTGGGGTGTCCCTGTGAGGCTTTCTCCACTGTGCAAATTGCACTTGCTTGCCTCTCTTGGACACTCTTTTTTTCCTGGGGATTTGTGGATGTTTTGCACTTTGAGGCCTGAGCAGGAATGTGATGACACTTGCACTTTTGTGGAGCTGCTGACAAGGACTTGGGCCTCCCTGAGGCAGCACCACCTTTCCTGAACTGGCAGGGGCCCTCCCATTCCACCCACACAATGGGGTCCTGTCAGAAGCACTGGCTGGCCTTTGAGAAGGAGTCAGGGAATGCAGGAAGTGTGGGCTTGGCCAAAGGGCAAAGTCGCTGTCTCTTTCCTTCATCATCTCGGGGTAAGGGTAGGTCAGGCCCAGAATGGGGAACTGGAGAGGTGGACGGACGACTCAGGCCCAACAGCAGGGCTGGGTAGCTCTGCCCAAGCATAGGGAAGCGGGAGGGGACCTGTTCTTGTCACTGGTGCATGGTGTCCTCATCAGAAAAGTACAGGGAGCTGAGGCAAGGCCTGTTTCTGAGAGCTGGGGATAGAGCTGGATGATTAACTTTATGATTTTCTAATGTTTTCCCACATATAGTCTCATTTGAAGTTCCCAGAGACCTTGAGGGGTGGTCAGGGCAGCTATTATAATCTGAATTTAGCAAGTAATGAAACAGAGATGCCAAGACCTGAAGCAATGTGCTGTCTGTCAGCTGAGAAGCAGAGGAGACATTTAGAACCCAAGCCTCCGGACTGATGTCCCTAGACCACAGGGGCTGTTGAATTAGGAACAGACCCCACAGTCCTCAGAAGAAATGCTTCTCTGATATGGCCACTCATGCTTTGAATTAAATATGTCCTTCCAATCTTCACATAGTCTGAAAATCTCAAGAGTAGGCTCTCAATTACTACTAATAATTGTTATTATTAAATAACAAGATTTTTACATCAAAATAAATGCAAAACAGTATGAAATTAATTTTTATTTTTACTTCCGTATAAATTCTAAATAGTATGAAATTAGTTTAGTTGGGTTTTTTTGTTTGTTTGTTTGTTTGAGATAGTGTCTCGCTCTGCTGTCCAGGCTGGAGTGCAGTGACGTGATCGCAGCTCACTGCAACCTCCACCTCCTGAGTTCAAGTCATGCTTCTTCCTCAGCCTCCTGAGTTGCTGGGACTATAGGCGTGTGCCACCATGCCTGGCTAATTTTTGTACTTTTTTTGTAGAGATGGGGTTTCTCCATGTTGGCCAGGCTGGTCTCAAACTCCTGAGCTCAAGTGATCCACTGGCCTTGGCCTCCCAAAGTGTTGGGATTACAGGAGTGAGCCTCCATGCCTGGCCTGAAACTAGTTTTTATTATAACAGTATTGAATAATACTGATTAAATAGTTATTTGGTTCTTATAAGTGCCACTATTTTAAGCATTAATTTATTTAATGCTCATAACAGTCCTATAAAGTAGGACTACCATGATTTCCATTTCACAGATGAGAAAACAGGCACCGCACATGTAAGTGATTTGCTCAAGGCTGCACCGGTAATAACTTAAGCGAATTCAGCCTGAGTCCAGAGACCACAGCACCATCCCACACCCCTGCAGAGTGCGCTTCCCGTTCATACCCAGGCTGTGGTCGGAAATAACTCAGAGGTACAAAGTCACATCAGCTTTGGACCAAAAATTGCCTTGGACTTGCTCAAACCTTCAAGTCTTTACATAAACCTCACTCAGGTAGCTCCCTTGCCTCGAGCGACCTAGAGAGAGTGGTATGGTTCCTTAATTCTGAGGAGGGAGAGATTTTAGACATTTTAAAAAGTAAGAAGCTCTGGTGAAATACTTCTTCAGAAGGCCAGACTTCAAACCTTCAGACATTTTCTCAAGCATGTGAAAGCTGATGGAGTAATTTCCTTCTTGTTTGTTCTAACAGTAGGAAGGGCTGGGTGAGGACCAAGTGCAGCTTCTCAGAACTGGGATTCTGTGATCTGAACTTGGCGTAAAGTGGTGTGTATTTGGGAACTTGGGTGATAGCTTGGAAAGAAAACTTCCTGGAGGCCCCTCGTCCCCAGCTTGGATGCAAACTAATGTCTCTTAACTTTACTAAACCTATTTACTTAGTGGCACAAAATCTTGTAACATTGAGTTGTTGGTTCCTTGCCCAGATACTGTTGAATCAGATGTCCTTCAGTAAGGGAATAAGCAATGAATTTTTTGATTTTGTTTTTTCTTTTCCTTTGGTGTTTGCTGAGATGATTCACATTGGATTTTAGGCAAGAAGAGTGGAAACTAAAAATCGGAATCCAAGAGTCAAAAGTGAAAAACAGCAAGTGGTTGTAGATGGTTCCGTTTACAAGTGTCAGCAGGGAAATCAGGGAGTGTCCTGCTCAGGATGGTGCCTCTCCCAGACAGCAGCTTGATCCTGTGGGGAGACGATGGTGCGGGAGGAGACGAGCCCACAGCCTCTACCTGAAGGCCTCTCTTTGGAGCCCAGCCTCAACCTCACAGGCTCAAGTGATCCTCCCGCCTCAGCCTCCTGTACTACAGGGACTACAGGCGTGCATCACCATGCTTGACTAACTCTTCTATTTTTTGTGGAGATAAAGTCTCGCTATGTTGTCCAGGATGATCTTGAACTCCTGACTTCAAACAATTGTCCCACCATGGCCTCCCAAAGCATTGGGATTATAGATGTTAGCCACCACACCTGGATTCTTTTTTTTTTTTTTTCTTTTTCTTACCTTCCTGTAGTCTTACTGCGTTTGGCAGCCACCTCATATACTTTGAAACAAAATAGGAATATACTTAAGAGATATCTAGAGCCATTGGCGCCCCCTAAAGGCATACCTCTAAGAAGTGTCCGAGGGAGGCTATGAACTGGGGTTTCTCCCAGCACAAGCACAGCTGTACTGTCTGCAGTACAGCTGAAGAATTCACAGAAGGAGCAGAGTCATCTCTTCCCAGAGACGAGTCTGACTTCTTTTAGCAGATATTTATTGCTCTGGGGTAGGCGAGAGGTGTGGAAATGAGGCCCTGCCCACACAGTGCTTACAGCCTGATGGGTGGGAATCAAATTCGGGGCCCATTCAGATTTGAGTGTGACTCAGACTCCTTTTTTCATCCAGACCATCTTCTGAGAGAAGAGGTAACGTATAATAAACATCCCTTGAAGAGCGCAAGGTTCAGGGAGAATCTGTTCTTTTTTTTTTTTTTTTTTTTTTTTTTTTTTTTTTGAGACGGAGTCTCGCTCTGTCACCCAAGCTGGAGTGCAGTGGCGCGATCCTGGCTCACTGCAAGCTCCGCCTCCTGGGTTCACGCCATTCTCCTGCCTCAGCCTCCCGAGTAGCTGGAACTACAGGCGCCCGCCACCGCGCCCGGCTCATTTTTTTTTGTATTTTTAGTAGAGACGGGGTTTCACCATGGTCTCGATCTCCTGACCTTGTGATCCGCCCGCCTCGGCCTCCCAAAGTGCTGGGATTACAGGCGTGAGCCACCGCGCCCGGCCGAGAATCTGTTCTTAATGCAGTGCGTGTATGGACCTCTGGCCTGTGCTTTTCAGAGAGGGCGGTAGGTGCAGACCTCGAGTCCATGCAGACATGCCCAAGAGAGGAGCCTGATGCCGTTATATCTAAAATGTAAAGAAGAGGCTGGGCGTGGTGGCTCATGCCTGTAATCCCAGAACTTTGAGAGGCCGAGGCTGGTGAATAGTTGAGGCCAGGAGTTCGAGACCAGCCTGGCAAACATGATAAAACCCCATCTCTACTAAAAACACAAAAATTAAACCAGGCGTGGTGGTGGGCGCCTGTGATCCCAGCTACTCAGGAGGCTAAGGCAGGAGGATCACTTGAACCTGGGAGGCGGAGGTTGCAGTAAGCTGAGATCATGCCACTGCACTCAAGCCTGGTCGACAGAGCAAGACTCTGCATCAAATAATAATAATAATAATAATAATAATAATAATAAAACGTAAGAGAAGAATTGCAGAGGAATCTGTTGACATTGGAATCCCAGGACAAGATTTGACCTCTGTGCTATTAGGACAAATGTTTCATATCCAGGTGCCCAGGCTGTACTGTGTGCCTTGAGTGGTGGGAGGCCAGTTTGTAACAGCGGCTCTGCAGTGCTGGGGGAGAATGATCAGCTACACACAGGAACCTTGCTCACAGCCCCAGAAACTCCACACTGGGGCTTCAGCTTCTGGAAGTGACACAGTCATGTACACAGGACCTTCCCCACTGGTCTCCACTGCTTAGTCCATCAAGGGAAGTGTGAGGACTTGGAAATGCCACATGCTTTTTAAGAAGCCAGCTAAACCAACCTTTGTTACAACCCAAGAATGAAATAAGTACTACAAACTATTCGGCCACTGATACTTATGGCTGTATGACCTTTTTTTTTTTTTTTAAACTTAAAGGACATTGTCCTGCTTCTGAAAGTGCAGGGAGGAGTACTCCACTTCACACTGAACTGCAGTGAGCAGTGGGGTTTCCTTTCTGAATAGCTGTGTTTCAGTCACAGAACTCAGACTTTCCACCTGCAGAGGCCACAGGCACAACAAAGAACCTGGGTATCCATGAGCTCTGGAGGGTTGGTTAGTCTGTCTTGGTAGACGTGTTTTCCACTGACAGCAGGACCTGGCCCAGACAGCCTTTTAAGTGCTAGTGCTATAAACCAAACCTAAAAATGAAACAGGGTCACATAGTATACAGAAAGCTTGGTCTTTATGCGGATGACAGCCCTCCCTTTGCAGTACGTAAGGCAATGCATAGGATGATCACTGCTCTCCAGCTACTTCTGTTGCTGTTTTCCCCACCAGCTATCAGATCATGCTGGACTGCTGGCACAGAGACCCAAAAGAAAGGCCAAGATTTGCAGAACTTGTGGAAAAACTGGGTGATTTGCTTCAAGCAAATGTACAACAGGTAAAACGAAATTTATCTACATCTAAATGCCTTTGAGTGTACATCGGGGGGCATTTTACTTGTTTTTTTAAGCGCTATTAATAGAATAGCTGAGATGAGAAGTTTTAAAAAAGTGTGTGTGTGTGTACAGAATTGTCTTCTCAAAACACAACCACGATTGTGCGAATGACAAATCAAAGTTGACATAATGGTTCGTAGAACTTGTTGAAGTCAGAATTGATGCAATGAGAGCTCTATCTTCGGTATTTTAGGATGGTAAAGACTACATCCCAATCAATGCCATACTGACAGGAAATAGTGGGTTTACATACTCAACTCCTGCCTTCTCTGAGGACTTCTTCAAGGAAGGTATTTCGGCTCCAAAGTTTAATTCAGAAAGCTCTGATGATGTCAGGTAAGATTTCTTTCTCAAACTTTATATCACAGAATTTTCCAACAAAAAAAAGGAAAAAGAAGGAAGGAGGGAAAGAAGGAAGGAAGGAAGGTGGGAAGGAAGGAAGGAAGGAAGGAAGGAAGGAAGGAAGGAAGGAAGGAAGGAAGGAAGGAAGGAAGGAAAAAGGAAGAAAGAAAGATTGTGTAGTGATCATCACCCATATGCCCATCCCCTGAATTCAACTGTTGTTAACATTTTGCCCTATTTTGTCTATTATACTCTCTATGATTGTGTTTGTTCTGGATTTTTCTTTTTGCTGAATCATTTAAAAGGAGGCTTAAGTCATAATAGCACTTTACTCCTAAATACTTTGGTATACATTTTGGAAGAAGGCTATTATTGCTGGGCACAGTGGCTTGTGCCTGTAATCGCAGCACTTTGGGAGACTGAGGTGGGAGGATCACTCGAGCCTAGGAGTTCAAAATCTGTCTCGGCAACATAGAGAGACCTTGTCTTACTAAAAATAAAAAAAATTAGCCGGGTGTGGTGGTGTGCACCTGTAGTCCCAGCTACTCAGGAGGCTGAGGTTGGAGGATCACTTGAGCCCAGGAGATGGAGGCTGCAGTGAGCTATGATTGCATGACTGCACTCAAAGAAGGACATACTCCTGTGTAAACCACACCAAAATTATCACACCAAATAAATTCCTTAATGCCATCTAATAGTCAAATTTCCATAATTTCACCTGTCTTTACATCTTTTTTTAAAAAGCAGGATCCAATTAAGAATAACAGATTACATTTTCTTAAGTTTCTTGTCTATCTTATTCTAGAACCTTACCCCATCTTTTGTTTTCCCCACGACATTGAATTTTTTGGTGAAACCTTAGATAAAACTAAACAAACAAAGCGAGCTGTGTTTTCATTTGTTTTGCTTTGTTTTGACCTAACAAATGAATCTATCCCGTATTACTGCAGAGGGAACTGGAGAAGGGGCAAGGCAAGGGAACAGATATGTACTGTGGCCACTGCTGGCCCCGGGGCCTGACTTCAGGACTGATAGTTACGCACGCATGAAACCTGGGCAGGGCTGATGGTTACACAGACACGTGCTGGGTCTGGCACGGTGCTAGGCTTTTTCCATCTATCAACTCCTTTTACACTCAGAGCAGTCTTGGGAAGAACATATCATTCCTGTTACATAAATGGAGACCTTAAGGCTCCCAGGAGGAAGGCTTGCCGAAACTGTGTAGCTAGAAAGTGGCAGAATAGTTTTCTAACCCAGGAGTTCTGACCCTCCCTCCCTGTACCCAATGCAGTCAGGACTCCTTTTAGGGCTTCCAGACTGTGCTATGGACCTCTAGCATCTCTCTTTGCAGTAGGCACAGCTCTCTGGCTCTGACCTCAGTTCAGCCACCAGGGAAGATATGGGAAGGAGCTGCAGCAGTCAGAAAATACTGCTCACAGCCGGGCACAGTGGCTCACGCCTGGAATCCCCCCAGCACTTTGGGAGGCCAAAACGGGTGGATCACCTGAGGTCAGGAGTTCAAGACCAGCCTGGCCAACATGGTGAAACCCCGTCTCTACTAAAAATACAAAAATTAGCTGGGTGCAGTGGCATGCACCTGTAGTCCCAGCTACTCGGGAGGCTGAGGTAGGAGAATCACTTGAACCAGGGCGGCGGAGGTTTCAGTGAGCTGAGATCGTGCCACTGCACTCTAGCCTAGGTGACACAGCAAGACTCTGTCTCCAAAAAAAAAGAAAAGAAAAAAGAAAATACTGCTACCCACCTGTGACAGGACTCAAAGAAACCCAGTGCCACATCCAGACTTGTGGTGATGAATTACAGGTCAGCCTCACTGTTCAGGCCTCACAACCAGCCCAAGAGGCTGATGCAGATGAGTCATCATTTTGTGAGGTTGGGAAAACTAGTTCGGATTAAATAAATTGGCAAGGTCTGGCTGCGTTAGAGAGAGGGAGGGGAGGGGTGGGTGGCATGTCAGTTATATGTGGACCCTTCTAAGGGGGCTTAGCCTTAGGCCAGTAGGGAGCTTGCCCATGACACTGGGACTGGCAGAGAGTGACAGAGTATGGGACTGAGAAATTCAGTCAGTAGGTGAACTTGCCTTGTGAGTAACCACAGAGTGGATGTCTCCAATAGTCCTTCCTAATAGATCATCAACAAAAGTCAGTAGGTAGTTATAGAGACATCATACAACCCTACCCAATTCTCCCAATCTGTAATCACAGAAAACATATACAAGCCTGGCGCTAGCACTCGATTATGCCATTAAATAATATTTAGCCATGTAGCCATGCCAGGTCATTCTGCCGCCTCACATCCTTTTCGGAGTACCTGCTAAAGTCCTATCGCTTCCCTGCACATCATTTCTCTCCTGCGCCATTGGGCACTCAGACCAGATGATGCCTCCAGGCTCTCCTAGGCCTGACATTCTCTGATTTCACAACGGACCCGAGCAGGTCCCTCTGGGAGTTTCCTCAACACGACAGAATGTGAATTGACAACCATGGGAGGCAGTGGCAATGCCGCCAAGATTCCCAGGGGTCACAGCGGGGAGATTGGGGCCTCAGGAGTTAGGTGATTCCTGTTGGTGTGTTGGTTCCTCTTAGCTAGGATAGGATGCCTGTGGTCTCCTGACTCATTACAGCTGAATGCCTTTTCCTGTCTTGATCATTCTTTCTGTTTCTTCATTAGATATGTAAATGCTTTCAAGTTCATGAGCCTGGAAAGAATCAAAACCTTTGAAGAACTTTTACCAAATGCCACCTCCATGTTTGATGTAAGTCATGAAGTTAAGGTACCCAGTGCACGCTGGCAGACCCCTTCTTCAGATCCCTTCCAGACACCAATGCCAGTAGTGTGGTAGCTCTTGGTCAGCGAGCGTCTGGATTCAGGAGTGGCTGAAATGACAGTGTTGGGAGGACTGACAACTAGACCTAGCTGTGCAGAGCTAATTTGAAAGCAGAGTTCCATGAACTCACTCCAGGACCCAAGTCCCTGCATGGTAGGAATTTAGACCCTTAGGAAACTCCTTTGTGTATTTCTAAGCTGCTTAGCTGTCAGCGATGCAGCTTTGCTTTCAGAGTAACAGAGGAACTCCCAGCTGTGTGGGTGGTGGCCTTTGTGATGTAACGGAGAGCCTCCTGCAAGCAGCCTTGAGGCGGGAGGGGTCCACCCAAGCCTTATGCTCCTTTCTCCTGAGGCTCTGCAGGTTGAACGGCCGTGTTCCTACCCAGCCACACTGGGAGAAGCCAACCAGTATAGCCTGGCAAACAAGAGGCCTCACCAGCTCTTCTCTCTAAAGCCCAGTGATGTGGGGTTGAGGGGCTAAGGGGAGGAGAGGAGGATGGGCAGGAGCGATACTGCAGTTCTGATGTTGCAGCCTCTGGGACTCAAAGTGTGATCTCCAGATAGGCAGGTTCCTACAACCTAGGAGCCGGCTAGAAATGCCAACTCTCAGCACCCACCCACACCCACTGAGTCAGGTGCGCCTTGGCAAGATCCCTAGGGGATTCCTGGACACATTAACGTTTAAGAAGTGCTGGTGAGGCCGGGCGCGCTGGCTCACGCCTGTAATCCCAGCACTTTGGGAGGCCAAGGCAGGTGGATCACGAGGTCAGGAGATCGAGACCATCCTGGCCAACACGGTGAAACCCAGTCTCTACTAAAAACACAAAAAAATTAGCTGGACGTGGTGGCGGGTGCCTATAGTCCCAGCTACTAGGGAGGCTTAGGCAGGAGAATGGCGTGAACCTGGGAGGCGGAGGTTGCAGTGAGCCGAGATCATGCCACCGCACTCCAGGCTGGGCAACAGAGCGAGACTCTCTCTAAAAAAAAAAAGAAGTCTGGCAATGCCTATGTCCCATAAAGGGCCTGGAAGGCCAACAACAGTGTGAAGGTGATCACTACAATCAGTGTGGCCTTGAGGCAGGCACAGTCATCCTTAAAAAAAAAAGAAACACCACAACCTTATCGGACACACCAGATAAAGGGAAAGATTATTTTAAATATTTTAAGCATCAAAAATAAGCTGAAGAATATAAAAGTAAAGTATATGGATATATTGTTTGGCTGCTTGGTACATTGTTTTCAAGGCCGAGGGAAAAATACTGAGCAAAACGTGAAAGAATTCTCAACCTTCACCCTCCAACCCTAAATCAGTGGTGAATGATGACAGCTTCTTTGCTTGCTTAGGTGTTTACTCATAATTAAGGACACTGCCCTGTAAGAGTCTTAAAGGGTGGCAGGAACAAAGTGTGGGATCCGCTTACTGGAACATGCCGTATTAACAAAGTAGTGAAGAGTCTGCAGGCAACTCAGTGCCAAAGAGAAACCAACAAGGAAATCTAATTGCTGGAGACTCTAACCAAGGGGTGGGGGGTGGGGGCTGAGAATTCCATCAAGTTTAAGAAAAAAAATCAAACCATGTCTTTACGATTTCTTAGAATTCGTGTCTATGGTGCCACCGCTACTATGGCATACTCATAGTCAATCGCGATCTGCCAAATTAGTTTTAGTATCTTTATGCGATAAGTTGCATCATAGTTTACTGTGGAAAATGTTAACCTGTTACTTGCCATTTTCCCTTTTGCTTAAATGTATTTACTTCATGTTCAGGAAGGGTCTCAAAGTCACTGGGGATCAGACATGATTTGCAGCGGGTCAAGTTTGTAGTGACCAACTTAGAGAAAATGCTTTGTCTCAATAGGCGGGGATTGTGGAGGGTGAGGCAGAGCCTGGATCAACAGATGCATCCCAGGATCATCCCTCAGGCTCAGCATGGACTCCCGCTGGGCCAGGCAAAACTATCACCTTTCTCCTTCTCCCTGCAGGACTACCAGGGGGACAGCAGCACTCTGTTGGCCTCTCCCATGCTGAAGCGCTTCACCTGGACTGACAGCAAACCCAAGGCCTCGCTCAAGATTGAGTAAGCATCGGGTATCTTTTCTGTGATCAGTCCATGGAGGGTACGAGGGGAGATGCTGGGGATAGGTGGTGTAATGAGGGATGTTTGAGGACTACTTGCCCTCCTGCACTATAGTGTTCAGGCGTTGCAGAAAAGCATTTCCCCCCAGAGGGCAAAAAAAGGGGAACATCAAATGGGACATATGAGCACCAAGCTCTGGGGAAAACGTGCAGAAAATCTTGCAGACAGGCATTCCAGACGTGGGAAGCACAGTGCCTCAGGGAAAGAAGCCTGATGTGCCCACCTGTGCATGGCGCAGAGGGAGACACGCTCCCAGCGGTGGGAGAGGACGCCCCCGCTGTTACTCCCTATGCCGGCAGGGCTGATACATGAGGAGTCCCAGTACTGTTTTCCAGGGCTAAGACCTGCAGCCTGAGAACTCAGCCCCTACAGATGAACGACTTTCCCACTTCATCCTGGCACCCTTTTCTCACTTGACAATTTCTCCACGAAGCTCTGGCTTGACCAGTCCACCAGCTCCTCCCTCCACGCCGTGGCCACCACTGTCAGGAGTCTTATGCACCACCAAATGCCGCTGCAGCTTCTCTGTGCGAGTCGCTACCTCGCAAGGGTGCTGGACTGGGAAAAGCTGCGCCTGTAGGATGTTCCTTCCTTTCCTCTTTCAAATGCCTGTTCCCTGTCTCACCCGAAGGCAGAACCTGCTCCTCTTTCACCTGAATCCGGGGTGGGCAGCCATTTTTTTAAAGGGCTAGATAGCACATGTTCCCTACTGCCATTAGCAGGGGTGTCCAATCTTTTGGCTTCCCTGGGCCACAATGGAAGAATTATCTTGGGTTACACATAAAATACACTGACACTAATAATAACCGATAAGCTAAAAAAGTTGTAAACAAATCTCATAATGTTTTAAGAAAGTTTACGAGTTTGTGTTGGGCCACATTCAAAGCCATCCTGGGCTGCATGCAGCCCGCGGGCCACAAGTTGGGCAAGCTTGCATTATAGTATAAAAAGCAGCCGTAGACAGTACATCATCAAGAAGACACGGCTCTGTTCCCACACACTGTATTTACAGAAACAGGTGAGCATGGCCAGCGAGCACATGAAAAGATGCTCAACATCATCAGTCATTAGGGAAATACAAATCAAGACTACCATGAGGGGCTGGACGTGGTGGCTCATGCAGTAGTCTCAACACTTTGGGAGGCCGAGGTGGGTGGATCACTTGAGTCCAGGAGCAACATGGCAAAACCCTGTCTCTACTAAAATTTCAGAAATTAGCTGGGCGTGCTGGCATGTGCCTTTAGTCCCAGCTACTTGGGAGGCTGAGGTGGGAGGATCACTTGAGCTTGGGAGATTGAGGCTGCAGCGAGCCACAATTGCACCACTACACTCTAGCCTGGGTGACAGAGGGATAAAAAAAGGGAAAGAGATTACCATGAGATACCACTTCACACCCATGAGGATAGCTAGATGAAGTCAGTGTGGCGAGGATATGGAGAAATTGGAACCCTCCTACACTGCTGGTGGAAATGTTAAATGGCGCAATCACTTTGGAAAACAGTTTAGCTGTTGCCCTAAAAGGTTAAACAGTTACCCCGAGACTCAGCAATTCAACTCCTAGGCATATACTCAAGAGAAATGAAAACTGATGTCCACAGCAAAACTTGCATACAGATGTTCATAGCAGCATTACTCATAATCGCCAAAAGTAGAAACAACCTAAATATCCATCAGTTGATGACTAAATGAATAAAATATGGTATATCCACACAATATAAATTGTCAATAAAAAGTATGCAGTATGCATGCATGTTACAACCTGGATGAACCTTGAAAATATTACGCTCAGTAAAAGCAGTCATAAAATATCTCATATTGTATGAGTCCTTTTATATGAAATGCCCAGAATTGGTAAATCTGGAGGCAGAAAGTAGACCAGTAGTTGCCTTGGGCTGGAGCTGGAGGGTGTGAGGAACAAAGACTGCTAATGGGTATGAGTTTTGGGGGGTGGTGGCAGCTCTCTAAAGTTGATTATGGTGATGTTTGCACAACTTGTGTCGATACAAAAAACCATTGGCTTACACACTTTAAATAGGTGAATTATGCAGTATGTAAATTATATCTCCATAAAGCTCTCATTAAAAAAAAAAAAAACACCAGCCAGGTGGGCAGATATGGGTTATAGTTTTTGAACCCTGATCTAAATCAAAGAATGGCAACAAGTGCCTCCAAGTGATGTAGTTAGCACAGTTCATCGACCACAAGTAAATGGGAAAGACAGGGGCATTTCCAGGCAAACATCTGTGTGTGTGTTTCCTTTTCACATGAGCACAATGGTATTAGAATTGAGTTACAGCCCATCAGAGGCACCAGTGAGGAATGAATGGATCAAAGGGGAATGTAGGATACATGCTCTTTTGTTTCCTACTTTGGAACACCTCAGAAAATGGGTGGTGACTAATTTTATCTAGATATTTGTTAAAGAAAAACATAAACCATAAATTGTATCCTCTATTCTGAGACTGAAAATAGAGAACATGGACATGTTAGTCCAGACCAGTCTAAAACATGCTTCACGGGTTCCCTTCCTCATCCCAGATCCCTTGAAAATAAAAAATTCAAACGAATATTAAAGGGCAAGAGCAGCCCTTCCTCCTCAGGTGTCTGTCCTAGTCTGGGTATAACGTAGAGGACCCAGAAGCAAGTTTCTCCACCCTTGAGCCTTGCTGGTGACAAGTAGCACCATAACTAAAAGCGTTTCCTCTTCTAGAACACAGGCACGATAGGGAGAGGGGCGCTCACCTGTGTGTGTGAAGCTCTATTGTTTTCTGAGACTGTTGTAACAAATTGGCACTAACTTGGCAACTTACAAGAGAAATTTACTCTCTTGCAGTTCTGGAGGCCAGAAGGGAGATAAAATATGAAAAATGAATATTTTGGAGGGCAGGAGGCATTTCTCAGCCTACCACAGAAGCTGTTTGACCCGAGAATAGGAGAGGGCTGCACCCAGGTCTTGGAGTTACTTTCCACCCAGATTATGGGTTTGTGTTATCTTAGCAGACATCTCACACCCTCCCCCAGCCACTGTCTTTCTGCCCCATGACACCCAGCTGCTATGAGGGAGGCCGTGTGCAGCTTTAGAACACAGGAAATCTGACAGCAGTTGAGGGGAGGTTCGAAAACCATGAACTCTAGGACAGGTATGAACAAATGACCCACTCAGAAAGAGTGGATTTTAGTGTCTTGTTTTCTAAAAACCAATTCTGAACATTTGATTTCTTTCCTTCCTTTCTTTAGCTTGAGAGTCACCAGTAAAAGTAAGGAGTCGGGGCTTTCTGATGCCAGCAGGCCCAGTTTCTGCCATTCCAGCTGTGGGCACATCAGCGAAGGCAAGCGCAGGTTCACCTATGACAACGCTGAGCTGGAAAGGAAAATCGCGTGCTGCTCCCCGCCCCCAGACTACAACTCGGTGGTCCTGTACTCCACCCCACCCGTCTAGAGTTTGACACAAAGCCTTATTTCTAGAAGCACATGTGTATTTATACCCCCGGGAAACTAGCTTTTGCCAGTATTATGCATATGTAAGTTTACACCTTGACCTTTCCATGGGAGCCAGCTGCTTTTTGTGATTTTTTAATAGTGCTTTTTTTTTTTTTGACTAACAAGAATGTAACTCCAGATAGAGAAATAGTGACAAGTGAAGAACACTACTGCTAAATCCTCATGTTACTCAGTGTTAGAGAAATCCTTCCTAAGCCCGATGACTGCCCTGCTCCAACCTCCGCCACCTCAGGGCACACAAGACTAGTTTGATTCAGGAGCCGCACTGATCACCCCATGCATCATGGACCCCACTAGGCCAGCCCCGCAGCCCAAAACCCAGGGCAACAAGCCCGTTAGCCCCAGGGATCACTGGCTGGCCGGAGCAACATCTCAGGAGTCCTCTAGCAGGCCTAAGACACGTGAGGAGGAAAAGGAAAAAGGCAGAAAGCAAGGGAGAAAAGAGAAACCGGGAGAAGGCATGAGAAAGAATTTGAGACTCACTATGTGGGTGGGGAGGGGGACGGGGCTCAGCAATGCCATTTCAGTGGCTTCCCAGCTCACCCTTCTACATTTGAGGGCCCAGCCAGGAGCAGATGGGACAGAGATGAGGGGACATTTTCTGGATTCTGGGAGGCAAGAAAAGGACAAATACCTTTTTTGGAACTAAAGCAAATTTTAGAACTTTACCTATGGAACTGGTTCTATGTCCATTTCCATTCGTGCTATGTTTTGATTTACAGCACTGAGGGTGGCACTCAACTCTGAGCCCATACTTTTGGCTGCTCTGGTAAGATGCACTGAAAACTTAGGTTGTATCCATGGCATGATGGCCTTAACACTTAAAATGTCACATTCTATTTTGAGTATTAATATACAGTCCAGACACTTAGCTCAATTTCTTGGTATTATCCTGTTTTGCACAGTTCACTGTGAAAGCAAGCCGAGAAGAATGAAAATGCCGTCTCGAGGAGGGTTTTCTCCATACCAAAACTAGGGCTGACGGAGGAAAAAGGTCAGTTAGGTCAAGGGAAAACCCCATCTCTATACCAGCCAAACCAATTCACCAACACAGGTGGGACCCAAAGCACAGGCAACCAGTCATGTTTCCTTTTCATTTCCTGGGGACTCCACTCTCTCACACTAATCTGGAAGGATGTGGAAGAGCATTAGCTGACGCATATTAAGCACTTTAAGCTCCTTGAGAAAAAAGGTGACATGTAATTTATGCAAGATATTTCTCCAGTTGGGACTCAGGATATTAGTTAATGAGCCATCATTAGAAGAAAAGCCCATTTTCAACTGCTTTGAACCTTGCCTGGGGGCTGAGCATGATGGGAATAGGGAGACAGGGTAGCAAAGGACGCCTACTCTTAGGGTCTAAAGATCAAGTGGGCCTTGGATCACTAAAGCTGGCTCTGTTGGACGCTATTTATGCAAGTTAGGGTCTATGTATTTAGGATGCCTGCACCTTCTGCAGCCAGTCAGAAGCTGGACAGGCAACAGTGGATTGCTGCTGCTTGGGGAGAAGAGTATGCTTCCTTTTATCCATGTAACTTAACTCTAGAACCTGGGCTCTAAGTAACAGAAGAATGTATGCTTCCATTCTTATGTGCCACATCCTTGTTTAAAGGCTCTCTGAATGAAGAGATGGGACCACCATCAGCATATTCCCGAGCGAGCCCACTGGCTCCTGGCAGTGGCTTTTGTGGAAGACTCACTAGCCAGAAGAGAGGAGCGGGACAGGTCTCTCCACCAAGATCTAAATCCAAACAAAAGCAGGCTAGAGCCAGAAGAGAGGACAAATCTTTGTTCTTCCTCTTCTTTATATACACAAAAGCACCTGTGACAGCTGGCAATATTATAAATCAGGTAACTGGAAGGAGGTTAAACACAGAAAAAAGACCTCAGTCAATTCTCTACTTTTTTTTTTTTCCAAATCAGTTAACAGCCCAGCAAATAGTGATAACAAATAAAACCTTAGCTATTCATATGTCTTGATTTCAATAATCTAATTCTTAATCATTAAGAGACCATAATAAATACTCCTTTCCAAGAGAAAAGAAAAATCATTAGAATTCCGTTACTCGGCTTCTTCAAACTCAGGTTTGTAGCATACATGAGTCCATCCGTCAGTCAAAGAATGGTTCCATCTGGAGTCTTAATGTAGAAAGAAAAATGGAGGCTTGTAATAATGAGCTAGTTACAAAGTGCTTGTTCATTAAAATAGCACTGAAAATTGAAACATGAATTAACTGATAATATTCCAATCATTTGCCATTTATGACAAAAACGGCACTAACAAAGAACAAGCACTTCTTTCAGAGTTTCTGAGATAATGTATGTGGAACAGTGTGGGTGGAATGGGGCTGAAACCATACACGAGTCTGTGTCTTGTCAGTCCAAGAAGTGACGCCTAGATGTTAATTTTAGGGACCTGTGCCTTGTTTCCTAGCCCATAAGAACGCAAACATCAAACAGATACTCGCTAGCCTCATTTAAATTGATTAAAGGAGGAGTGCATCTTTGGCCAACAGTGGTGTAACTATATGTGTATGTGTGTGTGTGTGTGTTTTGTGCATAACTATTTAAGGAAACTGGAATTTTAAAGTTACTTTTATACAAACCAAGAATATATGCTACAGATATAAGACAGACATGGTTTGGTCCTATATTTCTAGTCATGATGAATGTATTTTGTATACCATCTTCATATAATAAAATTAACTTCCAAAAACGTACATATTTTCTCCCGGATTTGCTTGTAAGTGTAAAAAAGGGGTCACGGGTGTCCCTGGGGGTAGAGGACTGGTGTTCTTTACTAAACACAGCACAAGAAAGAGAAAGCAAACACTGCTGAAGAGAAGGCAAAGAGGCTTCTATCAGTCCTAGAGAATGGCTGTGCTGAACAATTCGAACACTGCAAACGGCAAGTAAAACACAAAATCAAACGAGGCAGATTGCCCAGAAAACTAAACCCTAACATCAACAAGATCATGAAACAAGTAAAGCATATGCTGGGTGTGAGTGCCAGCCGCAGAGAAAAGTGCCCTCAATTAAAAAGAGGCAGTTGTCCCCAAACACTAATTTTCAGCTGATAAATCATTAGCATAATCACAGCGGGTGTGTGCTCATGCTGCAGGAAACCACACAAAATAACAGGCAAAAGCTTGACACACAAGAATGTGTCAGTACACATGCCAGCTCAGCGTTCTCCAGTCTTCTTTTGTGGATTACATCCTAGGAAAACAGCTCAGGTCCTAAGTACTAGCAATTGAATAAGTGACCAACACTTTGTCTTAGAAAGCGGTCATAGTATTACCTGCCTAATAACGTCATAAGGAAACTAGATATAAGATATTTTAAGGGGAAAAAATAGGCCTACTTTATTTGGGACAAAGACAATAAAAATGGATAAATGACGAATCTCAGTAAACTTTTAGTTAACTCAAGAGGGCAAGAGGCATTTTGTCTTTAAGAATCTGAAACCTTTAAAAAGTATTACGGGTTTCATAACATGAGAATAAAATCACTCATTCAGGCAAATGACTTGAAGAATGCTTGAGGAATCAATGTCACGTCACAGTTTAGAAATGTTCTCATGGCTCTGGAAACTTATAGTACATTTGGGAATTTATTTTTATTTTTTCCTCCAGCAGAAGTATGGCCTAGTAAGGTTCATTGGACTCCTCAGTGTTAAACATATTACCAGACTTTGGGGTTTCACAGGCCAGGAAATTAAATAAAAGAAAAATCCTTGATCCCAACACGGCGATGGCCATTCTTCTATTCTGCGAACTAAGAACACTTAAGGGAGGGGGAAAAAAATACAAAACAAAATCCAACCGGATGCTACTAATGTTCTATTTCCTGATCTGGGGGGCAGTGCACAGGTATGCTCACTTCATGATGAGTCACTGAGCTGCACACTTACTTGTGAATGGGTGTGTATATATATGAATGTATGGATGCAATTATTCAATACGATATTACTAAAAGAAGAAAAAACCCCTACCATTTAGTACCACAACTTTTCATAGAAGAAAACCCATTTGAAAAGGTGGAAGGGCTTAATCTCAGATCAAAATATATTTGTATTTGAAACATACCTCTATTATCCTTCTTTTTCCCATTTTCATTTGTACTAGAATAAATTAATGAACACATGTTGTTCCACAGATTGGTATTTGGGAAGCAGTGATAGCTAGTAATTGCTATCATTGCTATCATTTGAGTGCCCAATATGTGCCAGCAACTATTTAGAGTGCTTTAAAAGAATACACTTATTTTCAAGGCAATCTAACATGATAGGTACTATTAGTATACCCTTTACGTCAATGGGAAGATTAAAGAACCCCAAGACCCCACTTGTCATGTCTCCCCACCTCCAAGCTTATGTCCCCTTATACTGTGCAGCCCTTCTAGATGGCCAACCCAAAACACACTGGTGTCCCTTCCTCTCAGACTTGAAGCTATTGCTTTAGCAATTCTCCACCCCCTCCCACCATCAATTTTCCCCAACATACATGGTATTTCTCCCATGTCACAAAATTTTCATCTGTACTTTCTCCTCTAGCGACCACCCAATTTCTCTATTTCCCTTTACAGCAAAATCCCATGAGCGAGTTGGTTATTAGTTATTATTACTTGTTTCCAACTCCCCTCCTCCCACTCCCTCTTAAACCCACTCAAACCTAGCTTTCACGCTCACTTACCGAAACTGCTTTTGCTAAGGTCACCAGTGACTCCGCATTGATAAATCCAACGGCCAACTCTCAGTCCCATTCTTATTTGACACTCCAACAGCTTGACACTCATTCACAAAAACAACTTCAGTTTGGTTCCAGGACATGATATTTTCTTCTTTCCATCTCATTGGCTACTTCTGTCTCTTTTGCTGGTTTTACCTCTTTCCCCTGACTTTTGAACATTGCTCTAGTTACCCCAGGGCTCGCCCTTGAAGCTTTCTTTTCTCAGTCTATACAAACTCCCTTCAGATCTCAACCAATCTCAGGGCTTTCAGTGACACCCATGTGATGACTTTCATTGACAGAACAGATTCTCCCTACCCGCTGCAACACTCTAAACTCATATATACACAAGTGCTAACCTGACATCTCTCCTGGATGCTCTGGCAGACTATTTTTTTCAAATACTGGTGTATTTTTCAAAGATATTGTACTGTATTTTTCAAAGATATTCTATTATATTTTTCAACATAGCTGCAAGAATATCTCCCATCTCACATGACCTTTGGCAATGTCCCCTCGCCTAGAATCAGAGCTGGCTTTAGGACTCACTCGTGATCAACGGAATGTGAAAGAAGGGACACTGCATGGCTTGGAGGCCAGGTCAGAAAAGATCATGCATTTCCTGAGTCTTGATACGCTCACTCTTCAACAGTTCCTGCAAGGGACCCAGCGGCCATACTTGGAGAAACCTAAGCCACATGGAGGCCAACTGAAGGTGCTCCCATAGACTGCAGCCAGCTGAGCCCAGCCTTCAAGTCATTCCAGCCCCCAGCCATTGGAATTTCCCAGCCGAGGCCCAATCACAATGGCGCAGAGACAAGCCTCCCTGCTGTGTCTTGCCCAGATTCCTGACGCACAGAATCCCAGAACGGAATAAAATGCTTGTTTTATGCCATTAAGGGTGGAGTTGTTACAAAACAAATAACCAGAACAAAGGTGTACTAAACATCTCAAACTTAATGGGCCTCAGACCAAACTCCCAAATTGTCTTCTGTTTCTCCATCCTCCCGTCCCGTAGACTCTTTGTTACAACAGTCTCTTCTAATTCAGTAGAATCCTCTATCCTGTCAGCATCAAGCCAAAAAAAAAAAAATTTTTTTTTTGAGACAGGGTCTTACTTTGTCACTCAGGCCGGAGTGCAGTGGCACGATCTTGGTGCACTGCAGCCTTGACCTCCTTGGCTCAACCAATCCTCCCACCTCAGCCTCCTGAGTAGCTGGGAGTACCTGGGACTACAGGTGCATGACACCACGCCTGGTCAATTTTACTTTTTGTGGAGATGAGGTCTCACTATGTTGCCCAGGCCTGTCTCAAACTTTGGGCTCAGGTGGTCTGTGCACCTTGACCTCTCAAATGCTGGGATTAACAGGTGTGAGCCACTGCGCCTGGCCAGCAAGCCAAAATCTTAGAGTCATTCCTGACTTCTCTCTTCTTTGTCCATATCCAGTGAATCAGGACATCCCTGTTGGCTCTACATTTAAAACATATTTGGAGTCCAGTCACTCTGCACCACCTCTACTGCTACCACCCTACTCCATCTGGGTTTTTTTTTTTTGAGACAGTCTCTCTGTCACCATGTTGGCCAGGCTGGTCTTGGAACTCCTGACCTCAGGTGATTCACTTGCCTCGGCCTCCCAAAGTGCTGGGGTTACAGGTGTGAGCCACTGCGCTCAGCCACAGGTGGGTTTTAAAACTCAAAGATGGCTGGGCGCGGTGGCTCACGCCTGTAATCCCAGCACTTTGGGAGGCTGAGGCAGGCGGATCACCTGAGGTCAGGAGTTCGAGACCAGCCTGGCCAACATGGTGAAACTCCATCTCTACTAAAAATATAAAAATTAGCCGGGCATGGTGGCGGGTGCCAGCTACTCGGGAGGCTGAGGGAGGAGAATCTCTTGAACCCAGAAGGCAGAGGTTGCAGTGAGCCAAGATGGCGCCACTGCACTCCAGCCTGGGCGATGGAGTGAGAATCCGTCTCAAACAAAACAAAAAAAACCAAACCACCAAAACTCAAAAGACATGGGTTTTGAAATCCAACATCCTTCACTTGGAATGCTGTGAGTTTCCCACCACGCCAGGACCTCACTTCCTCCCTTAGTCTGTTCACAACGTCGTAGCCAGAGTGATCCTTTTAAAATGTCCTATCAGGCAGGAGAATGGCGTAAACCTGTGAGGTGGAGCTTGCAGTGAACTGAGATCCGGCCACTGCACTCCAGCCCGGGGGTCAGAGGGAGACTCTGTCTAAAAAAAAAAAAAAAAAAAAAAAAAAAATGGTCTATCATCTTACTCTTCTGCTGAAAATCCTCCTGCAGCTTCCCCTTTTATTTTTTATTGTTTAGACAGTCTCGCTCTCTCCCCCAGGCTGGAGTGCGGTGGCGCGGTCTCGGCTCACTGCAAGCTCCGCCTCCCGGGTTCCCGCCATTCTCCTGCCTCAGCTTCCCGAGTAGCTGGGACCACAGGCGCCCGCCCCCGCGCCCGGCTAGTTTTTTTGCATTTTTGATAGAGACGGGGTTTCACCGTGTTAGCCAGGATGGTCTCCATCTCCTGGCCTCGTGATCTGCCTGCCTCGGCCTCCCAAAGTGCTGGGGTTACAGGCGTGAGCCACCTTGTCCGGTGCAGCTTCCTCTTCTACTGAGGGTAAAAGCCAAAATAACTTAAAATGGTCCACAGGACACACCCCTTCCCTACAGACCTTTATGACGTCATTCCTACTTAACTTGGCTCTACCACATTCGCTTCACCTCAGTCGCTCCCTTGCTGTTCTGCAAAGGCTCTGACACATTCCTCACCTGAATACTTTACCCCCAGATATACACATGGCAGACTCCTCCATTTCCTTCAAGTCCTTGCTCACATACTGTGCGGCCTCCTTTCCAGACCACCACCCCACGTGAAACTGTACCCCCACCAACCACACTCCTCATATCTAGAGTTGCAAGATGAAACACAGGATGGCCAAAGGAAATGTGAATCGCAGACAGACAACAGAGAATGTTTTAGTATATATATATGTCCCATGCAACACTGGGACATACCATTTTTTAGTGTATGTCCCATGTAATATAATACTTGAGATATATATACTCATGCTAAAACAAGTTATCCATTTATCCAAAATTCAGATTCATCTGGGTGTTCTGTATTTTTATTTGCCCAATCTGTCAACTCACACCATTTACTCTGCTTTCCTCTCAAAACCATTATTACCTGCTAATGTACCATGGATCTGTCTTCTCCCTGCTAGAATGGGAGCTCTTAAGCAGCAGCAAATTGTTGTCTGTTGCGGTCACAGCTTTTCTCTTGGTTCCAAGAACAATGCCTGGCATATAACAGGCATTCAATAAACTAAAGAATGAGCAAGCTAGATGTGGTGACTCACACCTGTAATCCCAGCACTTTGGGAGGCCGAGTCGGGTGGATCACTTGAGGTTAGGAGTTCAAGACCAGCCTCATCAACATGGTAAAACCCTGTCTCTACTAAAAATACAAAAATTAGCCAGGCATGGTGGTGGGCACCTGTAATCCCAGCTACTCGGGAGACTGAGGCAGGAGAATCGCTTGAGCCTGGAAGGCAGAGGTTGCACCGAGCCCAGATCATACCAGCCTGGGTGACAAAGCTAGACTTTGTCTCAAAAAACAAAACAAAACAATATTCCTAATGTTTCCTTCTAAGAAATTTAAAGCTAAAAGATCCTCCAAACACTCCATTCTAGGAGACTAGTCCACCTTTTATCCCATGACCTACAATGGTCATTTGATTTCCATCTGAATCCACAATTTCTTTCAATATCCTCTACACAAAAGCCCTCCTTGCACTTCTTCTCTCCTCTGAATTCCTAAAACCAAGTCATGCTGCTGGAAATAATCTCTCCTTTTTATTCTAATTACCCTTCACCTATGCCTCAAGCACCTTACCATATCTGTCTAGTAGTTCCCCCTTATCCATGAAGGATATGGTCCGAGACCCCACGTGAATGCCTGAAACAGTGGATAGTACAAACCCTATGTATACACTATGTTTTTTCCTGTACATACACACTTATGATGGAGTTTAATTTATAAGTTAGGCATAGTAAGAGATTAATAAAAATAACGAGAAAAATTATAACAATATACTAAAATAGAAGTTGAGTGAATATGGTCTCCCTGCCTCAAAATATCTTAACTGTACTTCAGGTAACTGAAACCTCCGGAAGTGAAACAGCAGTTGGGGGGTGGGGGTGGGGGTGCTTACCATATTGTTTTTTGTTTTCAACTTTTCATTTCAATGCACAGAAAAAAAACTCAACACTAAATACTAACTACCTAGGTTCAACAAATGTTAACATTTTGCCATATTTTATCTGTCCTTATAGTTTAAATAATGATTCTGGAGAATCTGGGGGAAGGGATGCCTCTCACCTATATGATACATTAAGTATTAAATCAAAGACTGGCTATGTATCATTCCCTATGCTTTCTCATGAGTAGTCTGGTCTCCTAAACTATACTGTTACTCATGTATTATATTAAGATGTCTGGGTATAACTATATATTCTGTAAACACCAAGTCCCCATATCTGTCTTAGTGCCTAGAACAGATCCAAGGACACAGGAATAAGACTTAAGGACTATTTGATAAACTAATGAATAAATTTGCTGCCAATTCATCCAAATACAAAAATTCCTCCAAAATGCAGAGGAAATAACCAACCTTTTAAAACCGAATCATAAGATAAACATCATCTTGTTATATGAACAGTGCAAGAAAAGGACAAAGTTATCTCTGTAATTCTTTATTAAAAATACTGCTGTACACATAGAGACTGAAAACAGGATTAAAGATGAATAACACAAATTGGGTCATGACATTAGAACTTAACATATTGGTGCTTTTTAGGGAAGTTGCTGACATCCAAATCACAGAACCAAGGTCAAAAGCAAAATACAAAGGTACCCTCAAAAATATTTACAATGAAGTAAATACACTAACAGAATTTAAAACAGGTACAAAAACTGGAAATGACCAATGTTACATGATTTCAAGGGTTGTCCTTTCTGTGCTTTTATCTGTCACGACAGGAAGGTGTGGAAAGTTTATATCCTTAATTTGACTACTCTCAGATATTAAAATCTTTCTATGTATTAAAAAGACTTTTAATGGAACAACCTCTTAAATGGAATTACACTATGGAAAACAGGGCTCCCCCAAAAACACCTAGGCAGAACTGAGAGTTCTTTGAAAACCATTCCCAATAAAAACTAAATGAAAAATAAATATAAAACAAAGCTTAAAAAAATATGCATTACCTGACACCAACCTTTTCTGGCTGACAATATTTATTCATGAAAACATATCAGCTGTCTACCTTTTATATGCAAACCAAGTCCTGAGGTTAACTAGGGGCTGAAGCAAACTAGCGTTTAGGATGCAAACATTCTTGGATTTGTGATGTAAACTTGCCTTGCAGAGGGAAGTTTGCTGGTCTATACAGAATGAGAAATTCAAGCCCTATTTTAACCCCTGCCCTCTTCAGCTTTCACAAAACATTGGTCCACAAATTAAATTTTCAAAAAGTTCCCAGACCCCAAAACTAAATAGATGATCCCCTTTCATTTTCAAAGAAAACAATATTGGAAAAAATCTCCAGCCCGCTTATAAATTAAGCATTTCATATTTCTTCTAGAATACAAGTAGTTCTTTTTTGTACAAAAGAATTACAATATGATTTGTCAAAAAACATATAAAAAGACAGCTGCTCTTCCTCAAATACATGAGCTAATGATAAAAGACTTTTGCATGTTAATGTCTCCAAGTTCTTGTTCTTTTTACATAAAAAAGAACATTACGGTGGCAAATGTTAAGTATCCTTTTAATATTGAACATTATGTTCTTTTAAAATCCATCCAGATCAAATGCAGTAATTTTCTTTTTAACTCAACAACTGATGCTACCAAACGTGGACTCAATATACTTGTTAAAACGTGTAAAGCGTGTCTCTAGTCTTCAAAGCTTTCAGATGAAGAGAGGTGCTTTTTCTTGATGCAAATCTCAAGGCAGAGAAAATCATTTTAAAGCTTATAAAAAGTGGACAGAGAAATACTAAAAACTTCTCTGAAATATACAAATATGTGTAATTATTAAAATTGAAGACAGTAACATCAGTTGCAAGTGCTTGTGAGTCTGTCCTGACCTTTTGAGTTTCCACATTTTCTTCATCGTTGCATGGTGAGCACCCAGTGCTAGTAAAACATTCAGTGCTGGGAAAGGAGATAGAGTCTTCATTACTGATTTTAAGAAAGAAAATTCCTATGTATTTGGCAGTCTTCAGTATCAAAGTATAGGTATTTCATTTACTAGAAATTCCATGAATACCCAAGTTTGGCGACAACTGCATGTCCAAATATTAAGAAAGTTAAGAGGAGGAAAATTCCAAACTTTTGAGATGGACTTATTCAGGAATATCGCACAGAGTGAGTTATTATCAAAAGTACTATTACTTTGGGCTAAGCAGTGACTGCAAAGGCACAGCAGATCGTTATCCCTCCAAATTCAGGCTGTAAAACATCAGAAAGCTCTTGATACCAGACCACTGCTGAGTTTAGTTCATCTTCTGAACAGTGTCTCTGTGTCTGTCTCCAGTGTAAAGGACCATAATAAAGCTGTGGTTCAAAGAGCAGAACTTCATACAAAAGAAAAAAAAAAAAAAAAGCAAACTGGAAAGAACCTAAAGTAATATACTCCTGAACTTTAGGCCTTTAACATTTTTCTTAATTTTCTCCTATTTAAAAAATTTGCATAAATGTAAATGTATCTGACTAGCAGGCAAATGTCTTTTTAAAAAGGCTCTAGTTGAATTTGAAGGAAAGAGCTATACATGCTCCTTCAGTTACTGTTTATCTGATCTTTATTCAGAAAGGATTTAAATCAACTAACGGGAATTCATATCCAACAATTCACTGGTATTTT
Source organism: Papio anubis (assembly GCF_008728515.1). Lineage (NCBI taxonomy): Eukaryota > Metazoa > Chordata > Mammalia > Primates > Cercopithecidae > Papio > Papio anubis. The sequence goes on along the minus strand of NC_044990.1, from coordinate 7,496,975 downwards.
CTTGGTTTGTTCTTAACGAACAAAACAAAACAAAAATCTCAATTTGAACTAACAGTGGGTGGCATACAGAGAGCTTGCATACAATACTCTTACGAGAATTATGTACTATACTGAACTTCTATGAAATTATTTACCTGGTCCATAATGTTATTCAGGGCAACCCGTCCCAAAAAGAGCAAATTCTGCAACCCTCAATGGCAAAAATGCTGCCCAGCATTGCTTCCCAAAAATGTCCTTGCAAACAGTTTCCCTTAATAAGTATACAATGTGGCAAAATTTCAAAGATCAGAAAAAGTCTTTAAAAAATTAAAATTAGTGCATATACAAGTGGAAAAAACAAAAGCAGGAACATCATTCACCTGATGGTGCTCCTAAATCTAAAATAAATTCTTCACAGATATAGCCTCCAATGGCAGCCATAGCTCTCGGGTAAGTGAAACATTCTTCCTTTCAAGTAACAGTGTACCTGACTGAAGTGCAAGCAGCTTCGCTCATCTCCTGTTCGTTTCCCAAATGTGAATGAGATGATGAAAAGTTCAGCTGTAGTGCAATTTGCTATTGGTTAAGTTCCTTAGCCATGTCCTGCGTGCTTTTTTAGCAAATACTACAACTGACCATTCGCAGCTGCAATCAGTTCTTGAAAAGTATTTTCAAAGCAGCGCTTTAAGTCACTGTAGGTCACCACGAGTACACTCTTCTCATCTCTGGAAATCAGGCTTATTTTTTCTGGCACACCAGCATCTAGCTGAAACAATATATACACAAGATATGAATTCATAACATGCAGAAAAGAATTTATCTACATTTGCAGCAAACATAAGTAAAATATTTAAATTTTTTGGTCACATTCCCTTTCAGATATTCATAAGTACTTTACATCATTCACTAGTATGCGCATAATTTTCGACTCAGACATGTTCACACAAACACTGCCCTATGTTTCTAACTATCCCTTCGCGGAGCTTAATGTTCGCTTGCATTATAGTCTACCCAGTTGATCCTCAATAATTTTTCTCCCAGTATCTTCCATTTTTGGCATCATGAATTACAATGCAAAGAACATACTCATCTACTTAATTTTTTTCTTCTGTAGTATTTTTTTCCTTAGGAAAAATACTTAGAAGTATAAATATTAATTAAAAAATGTAAAGTATTAAGAAATTGGTCTTTAAAAATTTTTTTAAAAACACAAAAAAATAAAGTAGAAGTGGTTTATAACTTAGTACATAGAACCAAATTGTTTTCCAAAGCATATCAGACACCATGAATTTATAAGTTTTTAATACTTTTCCAGCAACCCCACAGCAAATGAGCACCTTGCTATTTAAATTTAGATTTTAACTACTATTATCAAAGTTTTTTTCATACATTTACTTTGGTATTTCTGCTTGTGTGTAAATGCTAGTATATGATCTTTACCCACGACCCTAATGGAATTTGGCAGTAATATTCCAGTGAGGTCTTTATAAAGCATAAATACTGACCCTTTGTCTGTCCACTGGTCTTGTTATGGTTTTCACTTTGTTATTTTCAATGTACTTTTTAATTTCATTAATTGATACAAAATTAAAACATGTTTACAACTCACTGAAGGCTCAAACATCCAAATCATTTACCAGATAATTTCTGTCATTACTTCTACCAAAATAAGCTTATATAAAATCTTAATTTTGTATAATCAATCTGGCCATCCTTCCAATTTATCACACTCTTTTCAAACTTAGAATATTGTCAGACTTCAGATTTGGGGTATTATTTACTACTAGCTAGTTCATGATGTGAAATATAATTTTCTTCAAATTTTCAATTATCCTAATTTCATTATTGATAATTTCATTATTGAATGGTCTTTGATGAATTTAATGAATATTATCCTTCATTATATGATCTTTGCTTAAGGCAACTGTCCATGGCTTATTCCATATTATCTACTTGTCAGTGTTTGTTCTGGTTCTATGTATTTTTAATTACTGGTGCCCTGATACTATGTTCTAAAATCTGACAGAATTATTTTCTACATACTGCTCTCAAGAAAAGGTTTTTCCCCTAAGAGAAATAAAGGGAAAATAAATATATAACTCATACTGAATTAGTTCAATGATACATATAGTTTTGTGCAGTCTTATTGCCCAGGCTGGAGTGCAATGGTGCAATCTTGGCTCACTGCAACCTCTGCCTCCTGGGTTCAAGCGATTCTCCTGCCTCACCCTCCCAAGTAGCTGGGATTACAGGCATGCACCACCAATGCCCAGCTAATTTTGTATTTTTAGTAGACATGGGGTTTCTCCACGTTGGCCAGGCTGGTCTCCAACTCCCGACCTCAGGCAATCCGTGTGCCTCAGCCTCCCAAAGTGCTGGGATTACAAGCATGGGCCACCGCGCCTGGCCAGTTTTGTGCAGTCTTAATGTAGGTTATTGACAATACTCCCTATAGAGTTTTAAGGAAGTTAAAAGAAGGCAAAGTAGTGCTTAAAAACAAACCATAACATTTTCCCTGAAGGGTTACCACACTGTACATTAATAGTTCTAAATCATGTGCTACAGTAGATGTTTTTTCCTCTAGTACTTATAATTTAGGAAAGTTTAGACAAGAGTGAGTAAATGTTTTTATGAAGGGTCAGACAGTAAATGTTTTAGGTTTGGCTTATTGTTTATTTTACAACTCTTTAAAAATGTAAAACTATTCGAGGCTCTCAGGCTATAAAAAAGTAGGCCCACAGAATGGATTTGGCCTGCAGGCCACGGCTTGCCAGCTCCTGGTTTATACATAAATCTATACAGAGACAACATTTACTCTTGGAGACCAGTTCTAAACTTCATAATGCCAAGTAATTCATAAGGAAAATGTCTTCTTTCTTTTCTCTGTAATTTTTGTCTTTCCCAACCTTTTCTAAAACATAATGCTGCTGGGCATGGTGGCTCATGGCTATTATCCCAGCATTTTGGGGGTGGGTGGATTGCTTATCTCAGGAGTTTGGGACCAGTCTACATGGTGAAATCCGTATCTACCAAAAGGACAAACATTAGCTGGGTGTGGTGGCATGTGCCTGTGGTCCCAGCTATTCAGGAGACTGAGGCAGGAGGGAGGATCACTGCAGCCCTGGGGAGTCAAGGGTGCAGTAAGCCATAAGTGCCACTGCACTATAGTCTGGGTGACAGAGCAAAACCCTATCTCAAAAAAAAAAAAAAAAAAAAAAGCTCACCTCACCTCTCAAATAAATTTATGATCTATTTTTTTAATCTACTTAATTCATCTAATCATCAAATTCACCATTTATAACAGCTGAACCTGCTAGTAACTAATGTCACTAGTATTGCACTTTTATTATTTACTACTTGATTATAATACCCATAGTTAATAATAATTTGATAACACCCAACGTAACTCACAATGATTCAGAAGGGGTTCAATTTTTTAAAAATAAACATAAATTTATTTTTTTGGTTTTTACCACTCATTGTTTTATGTGGCATAACAAAACCACATGTAAACAAAACATTGCATAAAGGAGGGAAGCAGTCATTTTATAATACTTCATCATAATAAAAAGATCCACAATAAAACATTCTAAAATGATTCATGAAGGCCAGGCACAGTGGCTCACACCTGTAATCCTACCACTTTGGGAGGCTGAGGCAGGCAGATCACTTGAAGTCAGGAGTTCGTGACCAGCGTAGCCAACATGGTGAAACCTTGTCTCTACTAAAAATACAAAGATTAGCTGCGCGTGGTGATGGGTGCCTGTAATTCCAGCTACTTGAGAGGCTCAGGCAGGAGAATCGCTTGAACCCAGGAGGCAGAGGTTGCAGTGAGCTAAGATCATGCCACTGCACTCCAGCCTGGGCAACAGAGCAAGACTCTGTCTTCCATCGCCCAAAAGAATTATTCATGCAATATTTAAAAAATCCTCCCATTGTAAAAAGTGTTATTAATAAAATGTCTTACAGGCTACTGTAAGAGTACATCCTGATTTCTTATGTCCCCTAGTATTTGTAGAAGATACAACTCTATACACATTATAGGCAGAATCATGATCTTAAAAATCTAAATACAAATTACCTTGTTAAGACAAGAAATGATATGACTGAGGTCAATCCAGGGAGCACCCGCTTCTGTCACCTGATGAAAAAGATGATCCCTAAAGAGTTTCAACAGATAACGGTCTCCAGTCTCTGACCAAGTTGGATCCTTCTGAAACCTGGGGGAAATTAACATTTTACCTCAGTAACTCATGCTGTATGCTCTGTGGCCATATGTCTATTTTTTAGACTCAAAACTAGTTTAATTTTATTTTTTTCCCAATAAGTAAAAAATTGGGAGGGAGTCTGGCACAGTGTTTTTAAAACCAGTTTGACTGAACTAGTAAGTATATGAATTCCAGTTTTCAGCCAGCAGCTGTCAGGGGGACATGATCCCTTACGCATTCCTATTTTATATGGCCTCTTTATTTCAGCCCCCACTATTAGATAAAATGGAAAAGATAAAAATGTCTTAAATCTTCTTTTCTTCCTCCCACTCTGTAGGTTACAAAATAGAGAGAGGTCAGATACACCTTCTACTTCACCAATATGTATAAAACAGAAAAATGTTTAGCAAACAAAAAGGAAGTAAGTATCAGTTTCCTACCATTCCACGTGAAAGCAAGCTGTAAAGAAGCAGATGACCACTGTGAGTTTTCAGTGACCTTAGGAATTTACAGTCTAGTAGGAAACAGACTTTACTCAAATAATCAAAGAAAGCTGTAACTGCATATTTACATAATGCTCCTAAAAGGGGTATGACATAAAAACAGAAACATGAGTTCTTCTAGTGGGGCAAGGAAGGTTTTCCAGAGGAAGTAGTGGCTGCCCTTCCCAGAAGAGGGATGCTCCCTCGTCAGAGATCGGTATTTGCATGGAGCACTGAAGCAACTTAAGGAAGGTCATGTGTCTGAATGGGTTGGGGGAGAAAAGAGACGAAAAGAAGACAGAGTGAGGGCAAGGAAAGCGACAGAGTGAAGACAAGAACAAAGAATGGGGGATGAGGACAGAAAATTAAGTAAAAGGCAGATTCGAGACCAGGATAAGAAGTAGGTAGGGATCAGACTACACAGCTTAGGTCATGTTTTAAAACTGGGTCTTTATTCTAAGAACCAGAGGAGAAGCTCACCATACGGTTTTAGCACAATCATATATATATGTTTTGCAAAGGTCACTCCAAGGACTTCCAATTAAAATAAGATTAAATACCCATTTATCGCTGCTCCCTTTCAACAGCCCATCAAATTGACAGTAAATGTCTAAAAAAAGGGAATAAACACAAGGACAAAGGGATCAGAAAAAGCAACAACAGTGAAGAAGAGATAATCATGAACATCTGGAAGGCAGAGGCAGATAGGCAAGTGGGATGACTTAGTAGACCTGACAAAACTGAACCCTAATTCTACAGGGGATGTGGGAAGAGGGTGCCCACAGGAAGCAAGCCGCCCACACTGGCATAGCTCAGAAACTGAAGCCACAGAGGACTACTAGAAGTGCAAGTTTGGACTGAGGATGAAAATAGGAGGATTGAGAAAAGGTTCTATAAACAGCAAACAGATAACCCATCTCTTAACCCCACCCCCACCTCTGTCTGGCAAAAATCTGGAGGTTTTACTTTCTAAAAAGGGTGAATGAGAGAAGCTCGAGCCTCAGGGATGCCAAGCAAACCAGAAGGTGAAGAGCTGAGGAGTGCTGGATGACACCCTATTGAACAAATGCTTTCCCTCTGTGTGGTTCCCAAACCTGGCTCGTCAGGCTTATACTACAGACAGTAGAGGTTGGAAGATTCTTTTCAGTGGATGCTGACCTGTCCAAGACAAATGACAATACTTGAGAGTCTACCAAACACAAACAAAAATCATGTATAACAACATCACACTGCTTTATCATACAGAAAGGTTCAACATTCTATAATCCCTGCCCTCTCACAGGCTTCCCATTGGCTTTTTAGGACCTTATTTTTAATACGAATGGGCAGCTAAGTATCAGAAATCTTTTGAGGAGGAAACAAAACAAAACAAAATAAAGCAAACTCTTGATTCCTATGAGATACTGCAGGGAAAACGGAACAAAACTTAAAACTAAGACAAACACCAACCACCAGTAAAAATCTATTAATTGACGGCCTCAGAGAAACAAGAATTAGATGGTACAAGACAAATATTCAGAAAACAGAATTGTTCTTGGAAAATAAAAATATGATAGCAGAAATTTAAAAATTCAAAGAATTAGAAAAAAACCCTTTAATATAATTGAGATAACTGCCTAGAAAGTAGGACAAAAAAAATTAGAGATATAAAATAGAAGAGAATATCTGAAAATCAATTGCAAAGGTCTAACATCTGAGCGATGAGAATTTCAGGAAAAGAAGTTATTAAAGAAACAATGAAGACCATGTCCCAGGACTGAAGGACGTTAAGTTTCCAAGATTAAATGGGTTCACACCTGTTAATCCATCATTATGACTCAAAACCCACACCAAGGAACATCACTGTGAATTTCTGAACATCAGTCACAAAAAAAAAACAAAAAAAAACACACCACACCAAAAGCTTGGAGGAAAGAAAAGATTTAGAAAGAAAATGGCTTTGAATCTGCCTGGAAGTTAAAAGGAACAATGCTTCAAATTCTGAACTATCATCACTATTATTTACTTATGTACTGAAAAGTACCCACTAACACAATCACTCAAGAGAAATCAGAAGTATAGAAACTGGGAACGAAGCTATCATTATTTGCAGATGATATAATTAAACACCTGGGAAACTCGAAGAGAATTTACTGAAAACGACCCAAACAGAAGGTACCAGAGCATAAAATTTAAAGAAATCAAGAATTCTCATATACACAAATAACAAGAAGACAACAATGGGGGAAATTTTCCCGTTTATAATAGCAACAAGATGAAATACCTAAGAACACACACTCAGTATGCTATAACTATATAAAAAACAACTTAAATAATTACTGAAGAATGCATACCCAAATGCCTAGGGAAATGACATACCATGATCTTGGATAAGATGACTCAACATCTAAAACCACAAATGTTCCCAGAGTTTAAACATGATAAACAGGCTATCTTCCCTATTAAGAAACCATCAGGTTTATTGGTTTTTTTTTTTTTTTTAACTAAAGCAGCTGATTCCAGAATTTGTACAGAAAATTAAATAGTATTAGGAAAATAACAAAGTGGTGCCCAATAAATGGAAATGGAAACACTACTGCTAGATTGTCAAAATTCAATTTCATGACTGAATTAAAATAGTATGGAAGGCTGGGCGCCGTAAGCCCGCTCTTTTCCGTAATCCCAGCACTTTGGGAGGCCGAGACGGAAGCGGATCACAAGGTCAGGAGATCGAGACCATCCTGGCGCAACACGCAGTCCCCTGTCTCTACTAAAAATACATAAAACAATGAAAGCAGGCGGCGGCTCGCAGTCCTGCCACCGGGAGGCTGAGGCAGGAGAATGGCGGAACCCGGGAGGCGGAGCTTGCAGAGCCGGAGATCCGCCACTGCACTCCAGCCTGGGCGGCTGGTGAGAGCCAGCCTCTGCCTCAAAAAAAAAAAAAAAAAAAGAAAAAAAAAAAAATAGTATGGAAGAGGTGTGGCTTCAAACCAGTGGGGAAAAGCTAGATTGTTCAACTATTCAATAAATAGCTTTTGGACTACTACGTAGTCTTGGGGACAAGGGGAGATGGACTTACACCTTATGCCCGATACAATTTCTAACTATGTAAAACATTTTTAATATGAAGAAATGAAACCACAAATGTTCTGGAAAAAACCATGAAATAGTTCCATCATAATCTTCGAGTAGAAAGAAGCTTTCTAACTATGATTCAAAATCCAGAAGCATAAAATAAATTTGGAGGCCGGGCGCCGGGTTGGCTCACGCCTGTAATCCCAGCACCTCGGAGTCCCAGGCTGGTGATCACAAGGTCAGGAGAGATCAAGACCATCCTGGCTAACGAAAGTGTCCTCGCCTCTACTAAAAATACAAAAAATTAGCCAGGCTGGAGGCGTGGCATCTGTAGTCCCAGCTACTCGGAGGCTGAGTGGGGCAGGAGAATGGCTGCAGAATCCCAGGAGGCATGGAGCTGCAGTGAGCCGAGACTGGGCCACTGCACTCCAGCCTGGGCGACAGAGCGAGACTCCGTGTCAATAAATAAATAAATAAATAAATAAATAAATAAATAAATAAATTTGGTTAATTACAGTACATACACAGATGTCTCCAAGGGTGGGAAATGAGCAGTCAAAAAAAAAAAAAAAATCACAAAAAGAGTGAATCTCTTTAGCTCTTATATATCAATAAGAAAGACAAGCAATCCAACTGAAAATAAAGATGGGCAAAGGATACGAATTGAACAGGACATAAGAATGGATCAATAGCACAAAAGAGATACTCAAACATGCTCGTTAAGAGTAAATAGAACATAAAACTGCATTTAAATTCAATTTCTCACCTACAAGGTTGACTACAATCTAAGAGTTTGAAAAAAGTATTTTGGTGAGGCAGTCTCATGAATTACACACAGGTAAACTATTCTCCAATAGCTATGAAATTATTGTGATGTACCGACTGACCTAGCAACACAATTGGCTTATATTTACATATATATAAGATTAAGTATGCACAAGTTAGTCCCTACAGTATCGCCCACCCTAGCAAAGGGCTGAAAACAGCCCAAATGCCCATCCATAAGGAACTGGGGAAATATACTATAATATATCCACAGGATATACTACTACCAGGCCATAAAGTGTGAGGAGACACACAGCACAGTGGATAGGAGCACACACTCTGGAACCATACTGCCTAGACTAGAGTCCTGGATCATATACTTATTAATTATGCAACTTTTGTTCAAGCTATTTAACCTCTCTATGCTGCAGTTACTCTGTTAAATAGGAATAGCAATGGTAACTCCATCACAGGGTTGTTATGAGGAATAAGTTAGGGCATATTTGTAAACTATTTTGAATAGTGCTTGGCATATACTAAACATAGATAAAGATTTCTAAAATACACAGTTATGACAAAATATACCGTATATGGTTTACAATTTTTATATATTTAAAGAGGGAGGGGATAAGAATATATAGTTGTATTTGTAACTCTGGAATAATACAGAAGAAACTAAAAATATAGACGGATGGGGGCAACTGGGAATAGATATTGGGGATGTCAGGAATGAAAGACAGACTTCTACAGTTTTCACTGCAAACTTTTCCTACTTTTTACTTTATTCATAGACAATCTATTTTAAAAATTTAGTTAATAAAAATAATTTCCTGGCTGGGCGCGGTGGCTCATGCCTGTAATCCTAGCACTTTGGGAGGCAGAGGCAGGTGGATCACCTGAGGTCAGAAGTTCGAGACCAGCCTGGACAACACGGTGAAACCCCATCTCTACCAAAAATACAAAAATTAGCTGGGCATGGTGGTGTGTGCCTGTAATCCCAGCTACACAGGAAGCTGAGGCAGGAGAATCGCTTGAACCTGGGAGGCGGAAGTTGCAGGGAGGCGGAGGTTGCAGAGAGCCGAGATCGCCCCATTGCACCCCAGCCTGGGGGATACAGAGAGATTCCCTCTCAAAAAAAAAAAAAAAAAAAAAAGGGTAGCATTTCCTGAGGACTATCTAGAATTTTATATACATTCACAGTATCAATAATGTGTGAAAGTAGAATAATGCCATTTTCAAATTTGCAAGACTAAACTCACCTTTTTCAGGAAGCTACAAGGACATGCTCCACTAAGTCCAAAAAAAATAAATAAATAAACAAAGAAAAAAAGCAAGAAACCAGGGTATCCAACACAGAGAGATAATGAGAATTCCCAGATAATAGTGAAGGGAAGTTCCAGTTCTAAAGTGTAAGCACGTGCAGGCTTAAAGTGTAACCAGCCCATTTAGGAACAGGAAGGGTGGAGGATCTAGAGCCAATTCTCTAGGTGGGAGGGAAAAAAAGGAACTGATACATTACCTATTTTTGACCATATGGAAAGGTGTTTTGTAACACTAAATACAGAATTCAACTCATGTGTGCATGTGTGTGTGTGTGCACACATGTGCACGTGTGTAGGGAAGAGGATGAATCATTACCTGAATTATAGATGGGGGGAAAATCAAGAATAGAACTATAAACATACACTTTAAAGTAAAGAGATAAATGCTAGAAGAAACAGCCAAAAGAGTTTATTAAAAATGGTTTAACATATATTATGTTCTCCTCATTTAGAAAAATTACTAGGGAAAACATTAAATGAGTCTTTTGACTTTGAAGAAAAGCAAGTGGACTTCAATTTCATGGTTTAAAAAAAATCCCTCAAGTAGTAGTATTTATCTCTCACCTATCTCTATTAACAAATCAAACATTCCTGAAATGTAACTTACACTACAGTCGTAATTGCAAATTCTATTCTACCTGTCTTTGACAGTTATGTAATACAAACATCAGCTCTGCTTGTGTATATATGGTTAACATTAACTTACAAATGAGGTGGAACTAAGTGACAAATAGTGTAAAAGGTAATGCCTCTCCAATGCCACTGATATGATGGCTAAAAAAAGTGTACTTTAGGACAAGCGTGGGACTCACGCCTGTAATCCCAGCACTTTGGGAGGCCAAGGTGGGTGGATCACCCGAGGTCAGGAGTTCGAGACCATCCTGGCCAACATGGTGAAACCCCACCTCTACTAAAAATACAAAACTTAGCTGGGTATGGTGGTGTGCACCTGTAGTCCCAGCAATGTACTTTAATAGAAGGTGAGAGGCATGCAAAAATTAGAGATTTCTCAAGTATTTAAACTGACCAGGGTAAACTGATATGAAACTTCTTCCTCAAAAAGAAGATAGGGTAGAGGTAGTAGTAGTCATAAAATGTGCCCTCACATGCAAACCACAAGAGATTTCTAACGCAGCATATTTTCTGTAAGTATACATGTGTGTAAAATTCATAAGGACAGCCACACCTAAGCTGTTGTAAAAATAGCACCTTAACAGCTAACACAATCTTAAGGTCACTTCACGTAAGAATTTTTCTCTCTTCCCAAATAAAACCAGGCATACTTATTCTTATTATGCAAAATAGTGCTCTCGATTAAAAATATATTGTAAAATACTGTAAATCCTTACTCCGGCCTCTCATTGATTGTTCCCAATTTTGCTAGGAGCCTAAACAGTCTTCCATTTTGAACCTCCTATAAAACATTTTAAAAAGAGAAAAATGTTAATGTTCCAGATAACTGAACATAAAAACCAAAATTTACAAAAACTGGTAACCTGTACCAATATTACCTTTAAACGATAAATCCTAACACCCCCACCTTTTGGTTATACTTTTAAACAAACACAATATGTCCATTGCATTTCATAATGGTACTCAAGAAGATTATGGTACTGTCCATAGGAATTGGAAAAGTAACTTACATGAAAAACCAAGATTTTTGTCACATGACTGTAGCTAAGCCATGAATGAAAAGAACAGTGTCCAGAGGACATAAGAAATTAAAATACTACACATTCAGTGCCAACAAAAATATCTGCAATCTTAGCAAATAAGGCATTATATTTAGTACAATGATTATTTTGTGTATATTTATATACACAGATGCAAGTTGTGTGTACATTCTTTTAATTACACTCTTTACTGGCCAGGCGCGGTGGCTCACACCTGCAATCCCAGCACTTTGGGAGGCTGAGGCGGGCGGATCACTTGAGCTCAGGAGCTGGAGACCAGCCTGGTTAACATGGTGAAATCCTGCCTCTACAAAAAAATACAAAAATTAGCTGGGTGTGGTGGTGTGCACCTGTAATCCCAGCTACTTGGGAGGCTGAGGCAGGAGAATCACTTGAACCCGGGAGGTGAGGTTGCAGTGAGCCGAAATAGCACCACTGCACTCCAGCCTGGGTGACAAAGCAAGACTCTGTCTCAAAAAAAAAAAAAAAAAAAGTTACACTCTTTACCTTTGCAAGGTCTTCCTCTATGACATCATTTCTCATTTGAGCAGCATCCAATTGAGTATAAAATCGAGCACCAATCATGGGCATGATGTCATTTACACTTCGCATCCTGTTTTGGTCAGTCAACAAATACCTACCCAAGATAAAAGAGGAATTACTTGAATGTCCAACACGCAATTTAAAAAACAAGATAACCCACAAACACATAACTGTTTCAGCGGCCATCATCTTAGCACACAAAATTTTGAAAACATTTTAATTCATGCAAGTCAAGCTCATTCTTAAAGCTTAAATATTACATTTCATTCCTCTGGAAAATTGTAAGAGCCAATGGAGAAACAGTAAACATGTCTCTTCTCTACATTTTCACTACTATGGAAATGAGAAAGAAAAGTGAAGTAGGGTTTCACTTACCCATTACTATTTACAAAAGTGCGAGATGAAAAGAGTGTTACAGGTCAGGTGCAGTGGTTCACACTTGTAATCCCAGCACTTTGGGAGGCCAAGGCAGCTAGATCACTTGAGGTCAGGAGTTTAAGACCAGCCTGGCCAACACAGCGAACCCCTGTCTCTACTAAAAATACAAAATTAGCTGGGCATAGTGGCAGGCGCCTGTAGTCCCAGCTACTCAGGAGGCTGAGGCAGGAGAATCAGTTGAACCCAGGAGGCAGAGGTTGCAGTGAGCCGAGATGGCACCAACGCACTCCAGCCTGGGCAACAAAGCGAAACTCCATCTCAAAAAAAAAGGAAACAAACAAAAAACAAAAATAAATTAAGAAAAAGAAAAGTTTTGTGTGTGAGAGAGAGTGTGTGTGTGACAGAGTCTTGTTCTATTGCCAGGCTGGAGTGCAGCAGCGTGATCTCGGCTCACTGCTACATCCGCCTCCCAAGTTTAAGCGATTCTCCTGCCTCAGCCTCCCGAGTAGCTGGGACCACAGGCATGCGCCACCAAGCCCAGCTAATTTTGTATTTTTAGTGGAGACGGGGTTTCACCATGTTGGCCAGGATGGTCTCGATCTCTTGACCTCATGATCTGCCTGCCTTGGCCTCCCAAAGCACTGGGACTACAGGCATGAGCCACTGCACCCAGCCAAAAAAGAAAAGATTTTTAGAAACTTTTTTGAGAGGACTAAAAGGGAGTGGGTGAGGGGTGTGGAGCTTTTCCTGTTGCTCTTCAAAGATTAATTTTCAAAACTAAAACTGGGTTTTCAATTTTGCTAAATTGAATGAGCCTAACTTTTTAAGAAGCTGTCCTCTGCTCTAAAACTTAATTTACAAGGTATCATGACACACTCATTTCTGAGAAATGCAGTAACACACAGCAGAAGTAACCAGTTCAATTTCTTCTATCATTAGAACAGTGGCAGAAAATACTACATATTTCAAGGGCTACCTGTTAGAACACAAAGATTCTCAATCATCTATTGCCGCTTATTCTATAGGTAAGCCATTCTTGCCCTTTCTCATGAAAGCAGCCTCCTACTCCTTCACTCTTCTGCTTATAATTCTCTTATTTTCTTCATAGGTCTTATCACTACCTGAAAATATCTCACTGGTTTTTATGTTTATTTACTCTTTATTCCCATTAGGGTGTAAGCTCCAGGAGATGGGAATTTTGTTCACCTCATTCAAAGTATCCTGTATTCGGCATATACTAGTCATTCTTTTTTTGGATAAATGAATAGTTACACCCATGTGAAGAAACTACATCTTAGCAATTCATCTGTAATTACGGACCTATTTGTACCCTGCTAATCATATTTAATGTTACTACAGGCTATGTGACTTTGGCAAGTTATTTGATCTCTGTGGCTCAGTTTTGTGTCTCTAAAATGGGACTAATAATGGTACCTAATTTATACGGTTATTGGGAGAATTAAAAAAATTAATTCCCATCAAGCAGTTTGAAAGGGCCTGATACATGGTTTAATTACTCCATCAATTTTAGTTTGTGGTTATTATTAAAGTATGGCTTTTTTGTTTATCCATTTTTTTATTAAAGAAAATTTCAAACATTTATAATACTAGAAGAGTAATGTAATGAATCTCCATGTATCATCACCCAGTTTCAATAATTATTAACATATGGCTAATTGATTATTTTTATGTCCTCTATCCCCACTTCTTTAAAAAGGAAAATTTAGAGATTATAACCTGAAATTATTTGAGGCATCCTAGGTATTTGCAAACTAAGGCTAGGAATCACTGTTGTGATCATAAATAAAACAAGTATTTTTATTGAAAAGATAAATCATCGTATTTGAATTTGATTATGAATACAATCCAGACAACCACTGGCTTCTAGTGCTGTCACAAGCAGGACATTTATGCCAGTGTAACAAACAACAGGTGGGCAATCCCACCCTCCATCCCCCAATTCATACCCCAGGGCTGGTCCAAAAAGAAACTGGATCATCCAGGGCTACACAGAAAGATCAGAAGGGGCAGCTGTAAGCTAAAAGAGACTGTTGATTAGCACCTCTTCTCTAGCACAGCTCATAACTGTAATCAAGGTTGTGGTTGCCCACCCTCTGGGATCTCTCAGTAGTAGCTATATCTTAGGGAGAAGTCCTTCTGTGGTGACAGTAGTCCACAACAGGTTTCTCTTAAGCCAAATTAATCTCAACTCCATACTCAAGGATTCTCTGGAATCTTAAGACACTGGAGCATAAGCCTGGGGGGTCTCCACACAAATGCTTTCCGGAATGGGTGTTTTGGCCAGGGTACATGACTGGATTGCACCTGAGGCTAATTCATGATGGCTTTCACACTCTCTAGAGCAGCACTATCCAACAGAACTCCCAAGATGAGGGAAATATTCTATGTCTGTGCTGTCCAATTATGTTAGCCAGTAATTACATGTGGCTGCTGAGCTCTTGAAATGTGACTAGTGTAACTGAAGAAGTAAACTTTAAATTTCAATTAATATCAATGTAAAAGGTCACATGCAGCTAGTGGATACCAACAAACTTCTACTGGGTACCCTTTGACCAAATGTTTAAAACATCAGTAACTAATTTAAACACACTGGTTTATCAATTTATCTAAGAAATATTTATTTTGCAATAAAAATAAAGAAATAAAGTTTCTGTTTTGTTTGATTTTAAATAGTGGGAACCAAAACAATCACTTAAAACAAAAAAAGCTCTGTCTTATCACAAATAATCATTCTATACAATTTATCATATATTAAAACTTACAAAATCAGATTCTTCAGGTCAGAGGAATAGTTGATTGTCACCAGTTCCATGGCTTTCTGTAAATTCTCTCGCTGAATTCCTGCCAAAGAGTTGCAAGCCAAAGCCAACACAACTTTTCCTAATGATATCAGATCTGCTTGCTGACATGAAAGAATAAACATAACTTTTAATTTTCATTTCATAGGTACTCATTTCATACACTGACACCACTGCCTAAATGGAAAAAGCATCATTATAAAATAAGCTGCAGGCAGGGTTCTCAAACAGCGGTGCTCCTCAGAATAACCTGGAGCTTATTAAAAAGATGACTTCTGAGCCTCTCCACCAGATTCTCACTGGATGGGTCCAGAAAACGGCTCAACATTTCTAAAGCACCCAGGTAATTCTGATGAAGGTAGTTCTAGGTCCACGCTTTAAGAGACTTTAAGCAATTCCCATGCCAACTACAAATTGCCATTTTTAAAAGTTTTTCTTTCTAACTTTTTTAAATTTAAATAGAGCTAATATTCTTCTCTATTACAACAAATTTAAGGTTACTATACATTTGATTTGCTACGACCACTGTAACTTAAGACACACACTTTTCTCATTTTCTGTTACCCCCAGAATATAGTGTGAATGTGAAGGATTATCTGAAGAAAAGTTATCCTGTTACAAACATTAGCATTAACCAGATTTTAGAGCAAATTCTCTAGAACATCAAAAATGCTACAAACCTCAATGAATGACATCCCATCTATCTTTGTTTCCAAATAGACTATTTTTACTCACACTATAACAGATCTTTAAGCTCTGGAACCACCAGCTGCTTTCCTAAAACCTCTCCCACTCAAGATTTACCATTATGAGGCTTTCCTTCTAAAAGGATTTTCAAAAGACAGCTGTCTGAATTAAGTCCTTTATCACCTATAACTCCAGGAAACAGTATGGTCATCCCAAGTGGCCCTGATTGGTAGGAAGCTATCAACAACTACATGCCTTACAGAATGGAGTACTTCAGAATTAACATGAAACCACCTGAAGCAATTTCTACAACAGACATTTGCAGATCTTTAAAATCTGAGAACTCATCTAAATTATTAGACACATGTTCATTTACTGAGCGTTAGTTTATTATAAGGAATTTTCAAGCCTAGCTGTACATTATCATCACTTGAGGAGCTTAAAAACAAAACCAAAATCATCTAGTAGCCATCCCCTCATCTCAATTTTGGTATAATCAGTCTGGGATCAAAATCTAGGTATTGGTATTTTTCTAAGCTTCCACAAATGATCGTGATATGCAGCCAGGATTGAGAACCACTGGTTTGTTGGAATATTTGTCACTTTAAGGCAATCATTAGTGAAATTCTAGCATTATATGGTTATCCTTAACAACACCCTACCCAAATAATGAGTAAATTTTAACATTAAACTCCATCACTAAAATAACATTTAAAAGTTCATAGTAAAAAATTTATCCGAAACTAGCATTTGTGAATCTGACACTGAATAGGAGATAAGGAGACAGACTGATTAGGTAGAGAAACTACTTCGAATCTATTAGAAAAGATCCAAAGATTCACGCCAGAAAACTTTGTAAACTTCACTGGTGGAAGAGTCAGGAGACAAGAATGGCAGGAGGGAAGCTGGCATGGGAAGGAGTACTATTACTGTTGCCATCATTTCTGTTCGCTGGAGGACACTGTGATGAACTCCAAAAAGAACGTCTCTCAATCACACTTTAGATCAAGTAAAACATTCCAAGTTATATTCATGAAATTATAGAAATCTCAGCCAAAAGAAATCAGTGCATGTAAATGCCAACTATAAATTTCTATGGGCGATTCAATCCAAAGTATCCAGCAAAGCACAGCAAAGACTGTGGCTGTTTATCACATGTTTGAGCAGCAGATATCAACACCCAGTCTTCCAGCTCTTTCAACAGCAGAATTTTCAGTTTGTTCCACCCTGAACTGATGCTGTATTAAGCCTCCCTCCCAGAATATTCCATTATTCTCTATTATGAGACAGAAAACCAAAATGGTCCAAGAGAGCTGAAGAACCAGATGGTTTTAAAAAATAACAATATCTGATTTTCAGTACATCCCACCACCTCTCTAAAGCGGACTCAAGGTGAGAACATCCGCTTTTAGAAATAAAGTACACGTGTGACACAGTCCAGATTAAATTAGAGGTTATTTTAAACAAAAGAAGTTAATAAAATCTTAATTAAGAGAGTTTCACACCATAAAACTCAGTAACTCTCCTTTCCTTATTTCTCAGCTAAATAATTTTCCATTTGTTATTTTGCTTCTTACCTCCATCTGGTTTTCCCCCCATTTGTTGAATTCAGGAGATTTGCCCCCCAACTGATTTTCAGTTTCTTCCTGATTCTTGACTTCTTGATTTCTTTTTCTGATTCTATCTATGGCTCTACTTATGTCCATTTTACTCAAAGTCAGTCTCTATTCACGTGTCTGAAACAGACTATGAAAAATATACTACAAGAAACAATGCACTCCTCATGTATCCTCTTCTCTGTAAAATCACACTCCCCCTTTGGAACTATCTTTCATTCTTTCCTATACCTTACTATAATAAACTATATTAAAAAATCAGCTACACATATATACCCAAAAAAAGAAAGCCTGATATATGTCCTTCAATGCTGAAAAAAAATAAAGAGGTGATAATTAATTGAAGGTTGCCTGATTTTATGAATGAAGGCATATCCTGACTTACAAATATTAATAAGTTGCCCTAAATGCTTACATAAACTTGGTTGTTTGGAACTCAGAGATTTTTTCTTATGAAAAGTTTTGTTTTTCAAGGTAACTACACAACCCATAACATACCTGAAAAGGAACCCTATTGAGAAAAGAACGAGGAGCATGTGCAGTTTTGTTTTTGTTTTTAATGCAGACAGGGGTTTCTAGATACTTACATTAGAAGATGATGGTACTGCTCTAAAAATGTGTAATTTTCCTTCAAAAATATAATATTATCTGCTTGGATGTATATCCAAGTGTATATAATCTCTAATATTTTAAAAGTCAATAATCTGTCACTTTGGAAGCATAAAGGTCATAAAGAAAAATTAATCAGAGCCAACTAGTTAGGCACTAAGTATAAGAAGATAAGAATGACAGTAGCTAAGAAACAACATCTCCAGATAAGAAAGAGGCAGCAAATGCCCTCAGGCAGAAGAACACAATGCAGCTGTTGGGGGAAAAAAAAAGAACTAATCACCTTCCTCCCTGTTTTGCCCACTAGATGTTGCTATCAACCAGAACAGCTCGGCTGCTGCTGAGGTTAGATGGGCACAAGCAGAGGGGAAGGAGGATGTGAAATGTCTGCAAACAACCGAATGCAATGAGTGCCTGCAAGTCTTTGGGACTGCACTGTCTGTGGTTTACCAGCAAAAGAGATTGATGCATGAACTGAAATACTAAACAGTGATTAGACTCTACTTCTCATTTTATCCTTTTTGTTCTAAAATTCTATCAGTGAATTAAAATCTTCTTCTAAAACTTTAAACAAAATAAGTTGAAAAGAGAAGAGCAATAAGGTGTTTCTCCATGTAATTAAGAAATTATGCCTTACAGCAAACCTTTGTCAGTTAATAAATGTTCAAAAAACTCAAAAACTTCTTATACACAAAGAACTAAAATTGTCTTAAAATCACAGCTGCCTATCCTAATGTGAAGCATTCCAATACAAACTGAATAACCTATTTACTTTAGTTTTGTTACCTGCGGAGTAATCAAGGCAAATGCAACTATTCCTTCTCTGAGATGGAGTCTCGCTGTGCTACCCAGGCGGGAGTGCAGTGGCACGATCTTGGCTCACTGCAACCTCCGCCTCCGAGGTTCAAGCGATTCTCCTGCCTTAGCCTCCCAAGTAGCTGGGACTACAGGTGGGTGCCATCACAAACCTGGCTAATTTTTGTATTTTAATAGAGACGGGGTTTCACCATGTTGGCCAGGCTGGTCTCGAGCTCCTGAGCTCAAGTGATCTGCCCACCTCAGCCTCCCAAAAACACTGGGATTACGGGTGTGAGCCACCGCACCTGGCCTAAAGCAACTGTTCTTAATGCTTGAAGAAATACGTTCTTATTATTCAATACTTTATCATTTAAATCAGGAAATAAGAAGCAGCAAAATAGCTAAGAAACATCACAATGCCTAAATCAACACTAATAAAATGAAGTCAGACAATAATCAAATACTAATAATGTATAAGAAGTGAGTGATATGTTCCGACTAAATTTTAAAAATTACTTAGAAAATGGCAATCCAACAACAAACCTCTGAAAACATTTCTAAAATTTTATGACTGGTAGTCAGACAAGTGTTCTAAAAGTAAAAATAATAGGTGTAATTAAAGGAGTGAAAAAGAAGGGTGTCATTTAATATAGTCCATTCATTTGATGAGTCTGTTTTAATCTATCTATGCTTAGGACACGTTTCCTAAATCACATAAATACATTTTCATTTTGAACAGTTAAGAGTCTGACATTGTCATGAGGCCGGGCACAGTGGCTCGTGCCTGTAATCCCAGCACTTTGGGAGGCCAAGGTGGGCGGATCACCTGAGGTTGGGAGTTCGAGACCAGCCTCACCAACATGGAGAAATCCCATCTATATACTAAAAATACAGAATTAGCATGGTGGCGCATGCCTGTAATCCCAGCTACTCAGGAGGCTAAGGCAGGAGAATGCTTGAACCTGGGAGGCAGAGGATGTGGTGAGCCGAGATCGTGCCATTGCACTCCAGCCTGGGTAACAAGAGTGAAACTCCGCCTAACAAAAAAAAAAAAAAAGTGTCTCTGACATTGTCATGAATTCCCTTTATTCCAGCCTACAAGGGCTCTACACTAAATACATCAAAATGGTTAAGAAATACCAGCCTGGGCAACATAGTGAGCCTCCATCTCTGCAAAAAATAAAAATAAAAAAAATTTTAGCCAGGCACAGTGGTGCACATCTATGGTTCCAGCTACATGGGAGGCTGAGGTGAGAGGATTGCTCGGGTCCAGTTCAAAAGCTGCAGTGAGCTGACTGCACCACTGCACTCCAGCCCAGGTGACACAGCAAGACAGAAGCAAAAGAAAAGAAAGGAAAAGAGAGAGAAAGAAATAAAGAGGGGAAAGGAAAGGAAGACAAGAAAAGAGAGGAAGGGGAGGGGAGATACATGTTCAAAGTCTGCACAGAGACTACCCCAAAATAAATTAAAATCTAGGCTTAAAACACTGAAATACTTTAAAATGAACAAAATTTGTATTTAATAAAGGAAAACAAGTAAATATCCATGTTAATTCTTACTCACCTGGTACTGGGCCATCAATGCCAATGGATTATTATTTTGACTGTTATCAAATGTTAAAACATCAAAAACTCCAACACAATTTACTCGCAACCTTTAAGGACCAGATAATTTAAAGAAAATAATTAAAATAAGTTTTTTAAAAATTGCATACTCATGGAAAAGTAACATTTCCCAAAATATTAGGAAGGATCTCAGAATTGAGTTTAACTTCCAACCTACCCCACACCACCTCCACCAACCACCATTTTGGAAATGGGAAAATTAAGGCTCAGAGATATCAAGTGATATACCTACAGCTGTAAAAGTCAGAAACGGACAAAGCCAGAACTATAACTCACATCTCTTGACTAACAGATCAGTGTCCTTTTCACCATTCCAAGCTGTTTATTAGTTATTCATAAAAGAGAACTAGTTAGCTTTCTAACACTTGCAAAAGATGTACCAGACACTGTTCTAAGCATTTTACATGACTTATTCAAATCTCTCAATAACTTTTTGAGGGGTACCTCATAAATAAGCAAAATGGAGTTAGTAGTACACTTGTCTAATAAGGTTGTCGAAACACAATTTGAAGAAGTAACTTATTCAACGGCATATCAATAGTGACTATCAAAGCCAGAATATGAACTTAAATAACTTGGTACCAGATCTATAGCTCTATGCTATGCAGCCCAAGACAATCTCAAAATTACAGCAACTCAAAACTCAGGTGAAGAGAACACTGATAACTGTACCAGTTGCTCTCAAAGCATGTGACTCAATAGCAGCAACGGCAACATCTAGAAACTTGTTAAAAATGCAAATTCTTAGGCCCCAGTGCAGACTTATGAATGAAAAACTCTTGGGGTAGGGCCCAGCAAGCTGTGTTTTGTAAGTCCTCCAGGTGATTCTGATTCATGCTAGAATTTGTGAACCATGGTGCTACATAGAAAAGTTGTACTGATACTATCTTTATATTCCCCTAACCCTAACCACATATTCCCTAACCTTTCCCAAGATTTTTGGTTAATAATCAGGCATTTTATTCAGAATTCAACATTTTTTTTAAAAAAAGCTTACAAATTAATTCAAAGTCATAGAAGTTCTTCTGGATGGAATATATGCAAAGGCAGAATTAAAACAATCATGTTTTGTTTACTAAGTTGTCAAAGGTAAGATGCTCAATAAAAGAAACCAAAACTCAAAATGCTAGTACCTTGTTTTGCCAGTTATCAGAATCTTTGTTGGATCCATAACTCGACATGCCAAACCTGCTGTATGAATGGTACGCAATGCAGAACTTAGTTGGACAATATATGCCCAAATAAGAGATTCTGGCAATAATCCAGCATGTTGCCTGGGCAACGGTCCATCATGTTGACCTATACAGCAAAGAAATCCAAAAAATGACATCTTAAGTAATCAACTAAAAGACTAAAATATTAAAACCAAAATTAGCAAAGATAATTCATGTACACTCATGGCACAACATGTCAATTTATATATCTCTGTAATTTAAGTTTAATCTATTGCCCAAAGGTTCCTGTCCGAGATTATGACTTTTATATTGTTACCAGCAACAGGGCTCTCACTGAAATGCTCTTTTCTGTAACCACATAATTACTGAATAAAAATTATTTAAAGTAAGAATTTATATTTAATTGTTAACCAAATAAATATAAAAACAGAAACTGTAGAGGTTATTCCACTTAAAATATGGCTGGCTAATCCTACCCTGTATTATTGTTTAGGCATGTGAGAGCTGTTCATTGTGTGGCTTGATGAAAATAAAAGTCTCGGCCGGGCGCGGTGGCTCAAGCCTGTAATCCCAGCACTTTGGGAGGCCGAGACGGGCGGATCACGAGGTCAGGAGATCGAGACCATC
Organism: Papio anubis; assembly: GCF_008728515.1. Taxonomy (NCBI): domain Eukaryota; kingdom Metazoa; phylum Chordata; class Mammalia; order Primates; family Cercopithecidae; genus Papio; species Papio anubis. The sequence continues at coordinate 7,474,615 of NC_044990.1, read as the reverse complement.
CTGGCTAACACGGTGAAACTCCGTCTCTACTAAAAAAAATACAAAAAACTAGCCGGGCGAGGTGGCGGGCGCCTGTAGTCCCAGCTACTCGGGAGGCTGAGGCAGGAGAATGGCGGGAACCCGGGAGGCGGAGCTTGCAGTGAGCTGAGATCCGGCCACAGCACTCCAGCCTGGGTGACAGAGCGAGACTCAGTCTCAAAAAAAAAAAAAAAGTCTCTACCATCACTTACGGTGAATGTTCGTTTTCCTTATACCACTCGGCCCCTCTATCACAAAGGTGTATTCTATTAACTCATTAAGTGGTTTTTGATAATATTTTCTAGGTCATTGTTAATATATTGTAAATCAGTAGAAAAGGAGACATATAAATTTAATCAAGATTTTGTAATTATTCCAAGGAATATGTCCTTATATTCTTTTCTTTGTGGAAACAGTTTTGCTATGTTGCCCAGGCTGATCTCCAACTCCTGGGCTCAAATGATCCATATTTCTCAGCCTCCCTAAGTGCTGGGATTGCAGACATGAGCCGCTACGCCCTGTCGACCTTATATTCATATTGTTGTAAAACAACCTTTTGTGAATCAGTTATAAAAAGCAACATAATTAAATGGTTAATTATGTACTTACAATAAATAACAAATATGTACTTATGGCTTGAAATAAAATTTCCGGTAAGCAGCATATACAAAATTCAAAAATAATTATCTCTCAATTTGGACAGAAGATAATACACTCTGGAAATATGTGTAAGAAGACTCAAAAAAATGGCACTGGTAACAAATGCCAAGCCAATCTCAAAAATGACTATCAATCGTTTAAATGAAACTATTAATAAATGTAGTAATAAGGAAACAGAGTTTTTACAGCAAACATATATATAGTGCTTACTGTCTGCCAGACTCTGTTCTAGTTGTTTTACTGATATAGACTCATTCTGAATCTTGTATCAACTCCATATGGTATGCTATTCTTCCCATTTTCTAAATTAACATATTTCTTATACTTTGCTATTTTTTTCATTTGTGCTAAGATAATAAATTACATAGTATAGGAAAATGGTAGGCTTTTATGCATGTACGGTATGGTTAGGGAAGTTACGACTACTCAAACAATACTTTAAAATATTAAAAGGACTACTTCCTATGAAAATGTAAACATTAGTATATTAATCAGTGAACACCAAAAACAGAATAATTACGATTAAAAAATTACTGGAAAAGAATGCTATAAAACAGTGGGTCTCAAAAGAAACCACTCCAGCATTTGGCAACATCTGGAGATATTTCTGGCATTACAATTGGGGTAGAGGGGGATTGCTACTGGCATTCAGTAGGCAGAACCAGGCCCTTCAGTCAGAAGAGGCCACTATAAACATTCTGAAATGCACAAGACAGCCCCCACAAAAATAATTATCCAGCTCAAAATGTCAATACTGCTTAAGTTGAGAAACACAGTTATAAATTAAAGCCAACAGTCATTTCACAGGTGTTACTACCAAAATAAATTGGAGCAACAACTATAGTCATCTATAAGAAAAGCTGTACCACATCCCCTTCCACAAAATTATGCATGTGTCTACAGATGACATAGCAAAAGGAAAAAAATGACCACATTCTATGTTAAATGTGAAACAGCCATGTAACCACAACTTTCTTTTTTCAACTGTCAGAATGCAAAAAGCGAAGTAACAAGTAAACAGAAGTAATCTATTTTTGTCTATAATTAGAGTCTTTAAAGAGAGTTGCAATCTGAAAGATACTAGAATATGGACTCAAATCTTTCTCCCCTCCTCTTTAATTTTCAAGTCAAGAAAATCTTAAAAAGATTAAAAAGCATAATGTGATGCTTCTTTCTTGCCCCCAGAGACTGAGACCTTCCCCAAATACATAAATTAATGAATAGAACATCTCAAAATGGATTTATTTTTCTCTGAAATCATTTACCCTTTAACACACATTTGTTAGACTTCAAGTATTCTGGTTGTTTGCAAAATCTCAATGATAAAACAATTCTTTAAGTATATATTAGAAAGGGGCAAAAAATAAAATATTCCATGTTTAAGGAAAAGTTACTTAAAATTCTATTTTGAAACCTTAGATTAAGTAATATGGAATCCAACCTTCAAACTAAAGCATTTGTTTAGGGAAATAATTATCTAAAGAACAATATAGTCATAGTAGGAATCATTAAATTATATTGAGAGAATATAAAAACTATAGGGAAAATACTTTCAATAAAGAAAAGATGTAATATGATATAAAATGTTAAAACAAAAACAAAACAATGCAAAAGGAGATGAAAACAAAACAAAGCAAGACTGGAAAGAAATGTACTAAAAGATTCATAACGGTTGCACTTAGGCAGGGAAGCCATAAAGACTGTTCCTAACTAAGCTACTGAATTTTCCAAGACACCTTTATTAAGAGAGCATTATAATTTTAAAAGAAAAACATTTTAAAGAGAAAAACAATTTTAACACATTCCCAGTTATTTAAATATCTGATATCTATGTGAGTCTTCAAAAATCTACCTTATCTTAGTAAATATGCAAAATACATTATATCCTAACTTCTTGACCATCAACTCCATTTCTTTGACATATTTCTTTTTGAAATGTGATATGGTTTGGCCGTGTCATCCAAATCTCAACTTGCATTGTAACTCCCAGAATTCCCATGGTTTTGTGGGAGGGACCTGGTGGGAGATAACTGAATCATGGGGGCAGTTTCCCCGATACTGTTCTTGTGGTAGGGAATAGGTCTCATGAGATCTGATGGTTTTATAGGGGGAAACTCCCTTTACTTGGCTCTCATTTGCTTTTCTTGTCTGCTGCCATGTGAGATGTGCCTTTCACCTCCTGCCATGATTGTGAGGCCTCCCTAGTCACAAAGAACTGTAAGTTCATTAAACCTTTTTCTTTTGTATATTGCCCAGTCTCAGGTATGTCTTTATCAGGAGCATGAGAACGGACTAATACAAAATGCAACAGTCTTTAAACTAAATGATTACAGGGAAAAATGATACATATTTTAAAGTAGAAAACTACTCTTCCACAGAGCAAAAGCATTAGTCAAAATATAGTTTGCCTGTATCTTTTTCTTACCCCACTTTCTCTTGGTGAAATAGGCATCAGCATTAGGGTCATTAAAGTGTCTGCTCATCATAGTTTCTCCTCCAGCATGGAAATCATATGCAAACACAAGAGCTTAAAATAAAACACAAACACTCATTACTGAAAGCTGGCTTCAAATAATGAAGCTCACTAGCAAAAAGACAAATTACAAGTTACTCACAGGGCTCGGCAAATGCTTTAGTGGTGAATACTTCGCGCAAAGTTACGATATTTGAGTGTTGAATTTTCTTCCACATGTCGACCAACACCATGCACTTTGTGTTAACAAGACGAAAACCTGAAAGACAATTTTTCTACTACAGTAAACTCTAATTGACGTCTCCTTCATATTCTATCAGAAATGGAAAGAAAATGCCATATTATACATTGCTCATGAGGTACTAATTTCCAAATAAAAAATTTCCATTCATATGTTAAATAATATATTCAAGAAGGTTTGAATAATCTTAGCCCCAATGATATGATTATAAAAGAAGATAACTGATCTTCCTTACCATGTATCCTCCGAAGGCAATATGGCAGATCATCTTTGCTATTTACAGCTTTGTAGCAAGATGTAATATACCCAAAATTACTTGATTTCTGTATCCGGTTGGGAGGTGGCAGTGGTTCTAGAGGAAATAGGCTATGGTAGCTGTCAACCTCTGTAGGAACTGCTAGAGTAATTCATAAGAAGACTTGAAAATACAGACATTCATAAATCTTTCTCAAAAATATAGAAGAAATCATATTTACTATAAACGCCTTGTATATCACAATGTGCTCTTGTATTATAGAATAAACATAACAATTCCATAAGACAAACTAGCTTCAGTATCAATAAAAATAGGCATTATAATATGACAAAATAACCAAAGAACAACTAAAGTTCATGCATTCAAAAACATTTCCTTTTATAGCACAATACAAATTTGTTTCTCAGAAATAATTTTTATAAACAATTTGAGTTATCACTTAGAGATAAATTTTTCTAGAACAAACATGTTATCAGGTTTATAATCACAACAACATGTATTTTTTAATGATTCAAATACAATCATGTTTTCCAATTGAACACCAACTTATACTTTTCACTTTGTTAACTGTCTTGAATGACTTCGGAATGCTCACAATATTTTAAGTGAACGGAAGATAACCCAACATGTAGTACAGCCATAGTAAACTAACTAGAAGAAAATATAGCAGATGGCAACAATGGTAACCTTTTAAAGGGAGGACTATTATTCTTTTCTTTACATTATTTGGTATTTGCCAAATGTTTTATAATATACATGTTTAACACTATTTTTAAAACATGGTATTATGTCTGTTAAAAAAAAAACCTACAAACAAAAACAACTGATAATTTTTGACCTCTGACTGGTAAGAAACACAGATGAAACCCTATTAAGAAAACTAATTCCAGAAGACAGGCTCAAAATGATCCTTCCTCTGCATTTGCCAAATACTTTATGCTCATTATTTCTTAGTTCTCACAACAATCCCATGAGGTATAATTCCCTATTTCATAAATAAAGATAATAAGGATTGCATAGCTGACAGAGAAAGGTAGGATGCAAACCCAGGACTTTTTGATTCTATAGTCATAATCTCTACATGGCATTTGGGCCATAATGAAAAACAAATGTAGAATGATTAAAATGTCATCAAGTGGCATGTTCTACTTAAATAAAGGCAGTATACTGCCATGTGTCATGGCATGTGACTACAGTCCTAGCTACTTGGGAGGCTGAGGCAGCAGAATCACTTGAACCCAGGAGTTGAATTCAGCCTGGGCAACATTTAAGACCTTATCTCTTAAATAAATAAATAAATAAATAAATAAATAAAACAAAAGCAATATAATGGAAGAATACACACAAGTGAATACAGTTGTAACTTTTACTTTTGTGCATTTACCTAGTTTGTATTTGAATGAACACTATGTCCATAAGGAAGTCAAATGATAAATTTTGCTTTCCAGCTATTTCATTTATTAAGGAGCACTTAATACAGGATTAATTTCAAATCAGTAAAATATACTGAGCACCTACTATGTACTAATGAACCTAAACTAAAGAAATATACGTTCTTACCCTCAAGAGGCCTAGAGAAAAATAAAGAACACAGATTTATATAAAACATGTAAGAGGTAAAGTCCCCATTTAAGAAGTACAATTCGCAGTAACACTGGTTCTCAAACGTCAGCACCTGTCACAATCACCTAAAGCCTTGTTAAAATATAGTTTGCTGGGCCCCAATCCCTGAGTTTCTGATACAATCTGAAGTGGGATCCAAGAACTTACAATTCTAACAAGTTCCTAAAAGTCAATGAAAATGAGGCCTCTGGTTAAGGAATCATACTTTGAGAGCTAATACACTATGAAAATACAAAGAACAGAGCAATTCCCAAGGATATTAGGCACTCGTTTGCTATGGGGTTGCTAGTAAATTATTACAACTTACAAATCAATGGTGTTTAACTGATATCCCTTGGAAAGCAATTTGGTTCTATGTACTAAACTTTAAAACCACTTCTACTTTACATTTTTCTTTCTGTCTTTTTTTTGTAGACAGAGTCTCACTCCGTCACTCAGGATGGAGCGCAGTGGCACAATCTCACTGCAACCTCCACCTCCCGGATTCAAGCGAGTCTTGTGCCTCAGCCTCCTGAGTAGCTGGAATTACAGGTGGGCGCCATCACACGTGGCTAATTTTTGTATTTTTAGTACAAATGGGGTTTTACCATGTTCGCCAAGCTGGTCTCAAACTTCTGACCTCAAGTGACCCACTCACCTTGGCCTCCCAAAGTGCTGGGATTACAGGTGTCAGTCACTGCGCCCGGAGCTGTTTTCTTTTTTATATATTTTTAAAAGAGCATCAGTTGATCAATTATGTACATTTTTTATGCTTAAAAGTAGAAATAATTATAAAAGTATTTCTGAATTATACTGAATCTATATATACATCAGTTTAGAAATATTTGAAGTATTTCTTCTAAGGAAAAAAATATTTCCTACAGAAGAAAAAAATTAAGTAGATGAATATGTTCCTGCACTGTAATTCATGATGCCAAAAACTATATGATCAAGTGTCAAACGGCTGAACTATAATGTAAACAAATGTTAAGCATGAAGGGATAGTCAGAAACATAGGGCGGTGTTTGTTTGAAAATGTCTTAAGTTGAAAATTGTGTGCGTACTGATGAATGATGTAAAGTACTCATGGATAGCCGAAAGAGAATGTGACAAAAAAATTTTAAATATTTTATCATCACTGCAAATGCAGATAAAATTAGTTTTTATTTTTTAAAGTATTTTAAAAGTAGATAAAATACATTCATTTATATTTTACAATAGGAGTTTTAGAGTTCTGTTTTAGACATATAAGTTCTTAATTTATTTGAAGTTGACTTTTTAATGTGGCTTGAGATAATCACCCAATTTTATCTTGTCAATATAGAAAACCATTTTTTGTGGTCAAGCACAGTGGCTCATGCCTGTAATCCCAGCACTCTCAGGAGGCTGAGGCAGGTAGAGCACTTGCGTCCAGAAGTTCAAGACCAGCCTGGGCAACATGGTGAGACCCTCTCTACAAAATATACAAAAATTAGCCAAGTGTGGTGGTGTACACCTGTAGCCCCAGCTACTTGGGAGGCTGAGGTGGGGGAATGCTGAAGCCCAGGAGTCAGAGGTTGCAGTGAGCTGCGATCACACCACTGTACTCCAGCCTGGGTGACAGAGCAAGATGCTGCCTCAATCAAAGTTTATTTTTTTAATTAAAAAACCAAAAACCATTTTTCCAATGCTTTCTTTTCCCCATTGATTTGCCACCTTTATCACAGAACGTGTCTGGGCTCTCTGTAATCTGTTCCATTAATCTGTCTAACCCTGTGTCATCATCACGTTTTAGTTACTGTAGACTCAAATCAAACCTCTCCTTCCCTAATACACAAACAAATTCTTCATATGAACATAAATAACAACCATACTCTTCAAAGCACCTTGGATGGTCTTGGCCCTTTATTCTTTGATACATTTTATCATACTTCATGAAAAGATTTGACTGGAAGTTATGCTTTGACTGGAATTCTACTGGATCTGTATGTCAGTTTAGAAAAATTGACATCTTACTTGTTCTGTCTTCCTAATCATGAGTAATCTCTACTAATCTACAGAATTTCACTTTACATTATTTAATACTTCTTAATGAATAAATCTCCCCTGCTGAAATCTCACCTATCTTTTGTTGTATTTATTCCTACATACTGATATTGCATTTTTAAACAGCATTTGCTTTTAATTATATTTTGAAGTTAACTGGGTACTGGCCTACAGAAATGCAACTGATGTATTAATCTTATATCCAGCCATTTTCTACAGTTTGTTATTTCAAATAATGTCTAATCTGCAGTCACATGATTTATAGATGGCAGTTCTATTTTCTCCTTTCCAGTCTTTGTGCCTTCCATTTTTTTTCTTTTTAAACTTTTGCAAAACCTGGCTAAAGCCTCAAATACAATATTAAACAGTTAAGAAAAATTCCAAGATGAATATTTCAAAGGTTATGACAAGTAAGTTCCTTCCCACCTTACCTGGAAAGATCCATCTTAAGAAATAACAGCCATATTTCTTTTAATTCTTTAGCAATCAAGAGACAACACACACTAGACTATGCTGAATTCCTGATTACAACCAGGCATTTTGAGATTATCTTTATGGCAAATGTGTTCCTACTGTATTATTTATGAAATTTTACTAAATTACATCATATTTCATTTATACAGAGTAAGCTTAGGAAAGATATTTTAATATGCTTTAAGAAATATCGTGGTACAGTCTGAAAAACTTTGGTTTAAGTCTGGAATCAGTCAGTTATTTACCAGCCATTGGTTCTAAAGGTAAGTTACTTAACCTGCCAACTTCAGTATTCCTCATATGTAAAGTGGAAATAATATGTCACAGGATGTTTGTGAGGCATAAAGTAAGACATGTAAAGTATTTAATTAGTATACTGTCTGGCACACAGTAGTCTCACAAATGGTACTAATAATTACCGTCCTCTCCTGCTTAAGAACCCATGCTTTATTAAGTTTCAGGAGATAAAAATATTCTAGTGCACAGTAAATCACCATGAATTCTAAAACTATATACACTTTTTATGAACATACATAAAATTAACAGAAATAAACTAGATGATCAGTAGTATCTTGGGGCTGTTCTTTCTTTTTTTTTTTTTTTGAGACAGGGTCTCACTCTGTCACCCAGGCTGGAGTGCAGTGGGACGATTATAGCCAGCTCACTGCAGTCTTGACCTTGAGGGCTCAAGTGATCCTCCTGCCTCAGTCTCTCCTGAGTGGCTGGGACTACAAATGTGCACAACCACGCCTAGCTCATTTATTTTTTGTAGAGACATGTTCCCACTATTTTGCTCAGGCTAGTCTCAAACTTCTGGGCTCAAGCAATCCTTCCGCCTCAGCCTCCCAAACTGCTGGGATTACAGGTATAAGCCACCACGCCCAGCCTGGAACTCTTCTTAGTAATGCATAAAACATGTACTACCACATAAGAATTATAACAGCCTTTAAAGAGAGGAAGGATCAACTTGCATTTTACCTGGCATATCTGCTTGATCAATTTGAGCCATTGTTATTAAATGTCTGTTGATCAGCTCCTATGAAACAGAAATAAGTATATTTCTATTTAAACATAGATTCTGAACCCTGGATTTCCTATTATAATTAAATAACCTAAATACTAATATTTTTGGCATGTGCACTTTTTAAATATTAAAATCATGAAACAACATTTCTAAACATGGTAAAATGTCTGAACTCCAGGCCCAGATAGACTTAGACTTGCCCATAATTAAGACTGAGTTTAAGTAGCTGTGCCACTTACACACAGGTAGCTGGGCTACCCAAAACACATGACTAACACTGTGGCTGAAAATTCAAGGTCTACTAGTAAGCTGGTAATAATTAATTTAAAAAGCACTATACTGGTAGAACTCACTTCTATGAAACAAAAATATTTCTGAGAATCTGAGTGTAAAGTGAAATTCTACATATCAAATAACTAGTTGTTTACCAAAAATTAAACAAAACACTTTTGTAAAACATTCTTTTAAAAAAATATTGAGCTCTCTTAAAAGTTATTTCCTGGGCCAAACTACTTATTTTTAACCTACACCTATTAGAAGAATACTGTTAGAAACCATTGAAATTATTTATATACTTCAAAGAGCCTTTTCAATAGAAATAAAATGAAGTACAGAAGAGCAAACCATTTAAATAGCTATTCTACGTTTTATATCCTAACACAAAATTTATTTGAAATTTTTTTAAAAGACAGGTTTCCTTAAACACACCAATTAAAACTTATAAATTCGATGTGCTTTACTACAGCATATTTGATTAAATAATATGATTTGAAAAGAGCTCTGTTCTTTCCCCTGTTCACTAAAGCACAGGAGACATTAAGTATTCTTACTACGAATTCTGAAAGCATACCTGTCGGAGTTCATCGGCCATGAAGAAGGAAGGTGCATTTGCTTTCGGCTGCATATAAGCAACGTGAGGTGCAGTCGGAGGATAAATATGATAGTTTGGAAACACCTAAAAAGGTAGGAAGGGGGTAAATATAATCACTATTTTTCTTTCTTTTTTTCAGACAGTGTCTTGCTCTGTCACCCAGGCTGGAGTGCAGTGGCGCAATCTCGGCTCACTACAACCTCCGCCTCCCGGGTTCAAGTGATTCTCCTGCCTCAGCCTCACGAGTAGCTGGGATTACAGGCACCCGCCATCATGCCCAGCTAATTTTTCTATTTTTGTAGAGACAAGGTTTCACCACACTGGCCAGGCTGATCTTGAACTCCTGACCTCAGGTGATCCACCTGCCTCGGCCTCCGAAAGTGCTGGGATTACAGGTGTGAGCCACCATGCCCAGCCTCACTAATTTTTCATAATCGATAAGCTTTATCAGTGTTTTGATAAAATTTTAATCTTTACATGATAGCAATAAATTTTAATACATTTTAAAGCTGTAAATAATATTGAAGTAAAAACCTCAGAGAATAGCTGTTATAGAATACTTTCTGAAAGAATTTCATATTAAAAATAATATTTCAGCTGGCACGGTGGCTCACACCTGTAATCCCAGCACTTTGGGAGGCTGAGGTGGGCAGATGACCTGAGGTCAGGAGTTCAAGACCAGCCTGACCAACATGGAGAAACTCCGTCTCTACTAAAAATACAAAATTAGCCAGGTGTGGTGGCACAAACCTGTAATCCCAGCTACTTGGGAGGCTGAGGCAAGAGAATCGCTTGAACCCGGGAGGTGGAGGTTGCAGTGAGTGGAGATCGCGCCATTGCATTCCAGCCTGGGCAACAAGAGCAAAACTCCGTCTCAAATAAATAAATAAATAAATAAATAAATAAATAAAAATAATATTTCAGTAATCAATTAAAAATCTAATGAGCCAGCCTGGCCAACATGGTGAAACTCCATCCCTACTAAAAATACAAAAATTATCCTGGCTAACATGGTGAAACCCTGTCTCTATTAAAAATACAAAAAATTAGCCGAGTGTGGTGGCACGCACCTGTAGTCCCAGCTACTCAGGAGGTTGAGGCAGAATCATTTGAACCCAGAGGCGAGTTTGCACTACTGCAAACTCGTTTGCAGTGAGTCGAGATTGCACTACTGCATTCCAGCCGGTGATGATGGTGACTCCATCTCAAAAAAAAAAAGTTAGCCACGCTTAGTGGCAGGCTTCAACCTGTAGCTACTCAGGAGACTGAGGCAGGAGAATCGCTTGAAACTGGGAGGTGGAGGCTGCAGCGAGCCGAGATCATGCCACTGCACTCCAGCCTGGGTGACAGAGCAAGACTCTGTCTCAAAACAAAAAAAAAAAAAACCTAATGAGAAAGTGTTATTTCTTCAGATACAGTAACAAGCCTACCTGAGGAAGACACAAAAGTAGCTCTTTGGAAGAAATGTCACATAGTCAGCCTTCTGTATCCCTGGGTTCTGTATTCAAGGATTGGACCAACCATGGGTAGGAAATATTCAGGGGAGAAAAATGACAACACAACAATAAGAAGTAATACAAATTAAAAATACAGTGTAACAACTATTCGCAGACCACTTATACTGCATTAGGTATTATAAGTAATCTAGAGATAATTTAAAGTATACAGGAGGATGTGTATAAGATCTACACAAATACTATGTCATTCTGTATCAGGGAATTGAGCACCCAGGAATTTTGCTATATGTGGGAGTCCTGGAATCAATCCCCCTTGGATACTAAGCGGCAACTATACAAACAGTTCATCACCACTTTTTGAAAGCAACTGGAAGCAAGGAAGGAGAAATTAAAGGTGTTTGGGTATTGGGAGGTAACAAAGGAACATTGCCCTGACTGCCCAAAGAATTCTCCCCTTCACAAGCATTTTGTGGCCAAACTAAACAAAGTGTTATTCAAACCCATTCTAGGTCAGCAGGTTAAGTGAACAGAAGGATACAATAATACATTTACCTTCCAAGCAAACTACAATAAAGTTACTACATCAGCTTCCAGCTTCTTGTCTTTCATTCTTCCAACTGGACTCATCCCACCACCCTTTCTTCTCTTTATCACTCTTTTCTCTGTCTCTCCTTCACTGGTCCATGATACAAAATCAAAGTTCAGTTTTAAATATCTTTTCTATTTCTTCATTCTTTCATTTTAAACAATGAAACTGTTTTTCTCTTTTAAAAACGAATTCAGCTGATTTGTGCTGCCTCAACATGACTGCTCTGATCTAGATCTCAACTAGGAAGCAGTTTTGTGATACTTGTAAGGTTTCCTTTAGCCTGTGTCTGCAGGAAGAGTAATATCTCTTTTTTCTGGTGTTGGTTTCCTTATATAACAGCATAGTTTAGGCTGGACACAGTGGCTCACGCCTGTAAACCCAACACTTCAGAGGTCAAAGTGGGCGGATCACTTGAGGTCAAGAATTTGAGATCAGCCTGGCCAACTGGGTAAAACTCCATCTCTATTAAACATACAAAAGTTAGCCGGGCATGGTGGTGTGCGTCTGTAGTCCCAGCTACTAGGGAGACTGAGGTGGGAGGATGCTTGAACCCAGGAGGCGGAAGTTGCTGTGAGCAAAGATTGCACCACTGCCCTCCAGCCTGGGTGAAAGAAGGAGAATCCATCTCAAGAAAAAAAAATAATAAATAATAATAATAATAATAAATATACATATAGTGTGTGAGGGGTAAAAACATTATTAAAATGTGCCATATTTAATCTCTATAAAACTGGTGGAGGTAAATTTAATCTCTATAAAATTGGTGGAGGTAATTTTGTGCCAAAGAGCCTCCATATACATTAAACTAAATTTCTTTCTACAAATAAAATTAAAAGGTAAATGATTATAAAACATAATAAACGAAAAAGGCTAAAACACTCATGGATTCCTTATTTGAAAGAACAAAGAGAAGTCTCTACCTATTTTTTTGATCTTCTGTTTGGAAAGTGGTTCTGTGATAATGTTTGAAAGATTTCTGATTTTTAAAAAGCCCACAAAACTGTTAGCTATTTTATTATTTTTAAAAAGCAGTTTACATGACTTACAACTATTTCTATAAATGTTTTCACATCTATTTCTCATAGAATAGTTAGGTATTAATATCCTTATTTTACAATTGGAGAAACAGTTTCATAAGTACATAGATTCACGAGTCTAAAAACAATGTGGCACAAACAAAAAAAAGAAGTATGCTTTCTTTTCACTCAAATTCTCTTAGTAAAATATTAAATTCAATCAAAATAAGTTAACTTTGAGGATCAAAACAGCATATTGAAATCCAAATAATGTTTCATATAAGCCTATCATCTATGACTGTCAAATGTCTATAGATTAGATCAGCTTCCGTTATTTTAATGTAGCAATCCCCAACCTTTTTGGCACCAGGGACTGATTTTGCGGAAGACAATTTTTCCATGGACAAGGGGGTGGGGGTGAAGGGATATTTTTGGCATGATTCAAATGCATTACATTGATTGTGCACTTTATTTCTATTATTATCACATTGTAACATATAATGAAATAATTATACAACTTACCGTAATATAGAATCAATGGGAGCTTGTTTTCCTGCAACTAGGCAGTCCCATCTGGGCGTGATGGGAAACAGTGACAGATCATCAAGGACTAGATTCTCATAAGGAGCACACAACCTAGATCCTTGGCATGCACAGTTTACAACAGGGTTCATGTTCCTATGGAATCTAATGCCGCCGCTGATCTGACACAAGGAGGAGCTCAGATGGTAATGAGAGCAATGGGGAGTGGGTGTAAATACAGATGAAACTTCACTTACTTGCCCACTGCTCACCTCCTGCTGTGAGGCCTGGTTCCTAACACTGGTCTATGGCTCAAGGATTAGGGAACCCTGTTTTAGTGGACTCTGGCTTTCTCACTCATGAGGTCTTCATCTACTACTTATTTTTCTAGGGTAAATAAAATAATTTTTGAATACGGACGAAGTAATGAAGCTAAAAAAGGTACAATTTACATAACATGGAATCCTTCCCTCTCCTTCTCCATTCATTCTCGCCCCCTTGACTCCTGTCCCTTCTCCCTGTCCTGGAACATTACTAATTGACTCTGATAAGAAATCTTTCTTTCTGGCCATGTTCTTCCTCTCTTGGTCTTCATATTCATGTCTCCTCTGGGGCCACCTCTTCCCAATTGTTTCATGATTCTTCTCTCACTTCATCACCAGTCCTTTGGTAACTCTTTCCTCATCTATAATCATGGCTCTCTTTGGTCTGACTCTTCTACCTCCTTAGCAAAGAGCCATACTGCAGGCCCCTTATCACTATGTGTCACTCCACCATCCACAGATCTAGCTGTTAAATAACCACCTCATCTGAAATAAGGGTTTATCATTGATTTGCTTCCAGTAACTACTGAGGACATACCATCTACTTTTTCTAGCTTCTTACTAGAGGTTAAACTATCTATACCTAAAAACAAATGTCAACAGGCATCAACTCCAGCTAGTACAAGGTAAACCCATAAGCAAAACATGCCATAGAGTACTAAAGTAAGAGCATGGATATAATCTAATTTCTGACTAAACCAGATTAGTCTAAAACTAGAGTTATTAGTAAGGCAGAACTAGATAAATTTGAAGAGTTGAGAAGAGACTAGACTTCTCATCTAAGTGAGAAAATGAAATACTTTTCTGCATCACAATAAAAAGCTGCAGGAGGGGGTGGACCACCTCATTACTAAAAGGACCTGTTATAAGAGAGTACTAAAATGTCCTCTTTAATGCAAACATACCATTCCAGTCAAAGGTGCTGGAGTTGTGTCTGTATAGAAGTAAGTCGTTCCACCAACAGTTTCCTTTTGGATCACCTGACCAGAAGATGGAGTCTGAGAAACAGGATTATTAACAGATGTAGAGGCACTAGAAGGCACCATGTAACTTGCTGGATTTGGAGTGTGACTTCTTCTTCTGGGAGCAGGAGAAGTATGTGGAGTAATCTTGGGGGAATGAAGAGGGGAAGACCCAGCAGACAACGACATTCCTGAAGAAGATGTAAAAATGTTTCTTAATGGAGCAATAATTGGTTTTAGAGAAAAAGTCTGGAAAATAAAATGCAAACATTCATTTGGAAGAAACATCATCTTTGGGATCTTAAGTGCACCAAGATGAAGGAAATAATTTTATCTTGTTTTGTTGTAGAAAAAGCTCTGACTAAAGCAAATGTAAAGTTTCTTTTTTCAAATGTAGTTATTCCCAAATATGTTAGCAGATTTATTGTAAGAACAGTCTCCTCCATATCAAGGTTTACATCACACACTTTAATAGCAAGAATGACCAAAAATTTAATAAATTAATGGAAGGGTGGGAAGTAACCGAATTGGGGCTCTTTATAAAATTAAGCCTTTTATAAAAGAAAAGCTTTTATAAAAAGCATAATTCCTTTTTTATTAAGAATCATTAACAATACAAATAGCGCAGTCCCCAAACATATTACAGTATTAAAAATTCAAATTATCTATGAAGAGCTACTAGATTTCATTCAGCCAAATACAATTAACAAAATTGTTTGAAAAAGCAAAAAAAAAAAATTGAAATACATAGCAGCTTAAGTGCCATATGTTTAATATCAAGCAGTCTGTTGTTCTGATGCCTTTTTGTCATTAACTCTAAACAGGCATATCCTGAAAATTTCTACAGATGTGTACTATTTAAAATTAGGCCAATTGATACCATTATGTTCTAGAGGAACCACCACAACCAATAAGAAACATTATGTGCAGAGCACCCTCTATCATTGGAGAAAGGGAAAGGACAATTGTCTTTACCCTTCAGGAGATTCCAAGCTAGCTGAGAAAAAAAGACCAGGTCACATGTAAAAGACATAAAATAACTTAAAAAAAAACAAATATACACTAATGCACTACAACTACATGCATAAATGCTGATGAAATGCAAATTAATTAAAACCAGGTAGAGTTAATCAAAGGCTTAATGGAGTGATCAGTTCTGAGCAGATTGAAAAGGGTATTTAGAGCAACAGTTACTCTTCCTGAAAAAAAAAAGAGCTTACCCAGGAACTGTTTTCTGGCTATTTGGTGAATGCCTAAAAACCTTCAACACTGAGGTAATATGCCACCTCACAATACAAGAAAAGGGTTACCAAAAAATGCCTCTAGTCACAAAATTATGATTACCAGGGATATGAGTTTCAATGTCTAATAATTCATAAGATACCAACATGTTTTCTGAAAACATGTAGGTGAACAAAAATAAGCAGAGAACTGAAGTAATACTTTTCTTTTCTCTGAATAGCCCTCTGTACTTTCTGAAGAGCCTCAACATAATTATTTCTGGTTTTCTGAGCAACTAAAGTAGGTAGGTGAGGTAAGTCGGGCTATAAACACCACAGGACATACATGCAAAGTCAACAGCAAAGCCAACACTCAAACTCAACTCTACGAATTCCCAATCTAGTACTCCTACTACTATAACACAATGTCTACTGCATTGAGATTAAAATAGGATAGGAATTCTCAAGTTATGTCTCAAATGTGTGTAAAAGAAAATTAAACCCCAAACTCCTTAAAACTATGAAGCCAAATTACTATATTGATATAAACCTTTTATTTTTAAAAAACTATTCCAGAGCTCTGTTTCTAACTCTATATTGTACATTTAATTAAAGGTTAATCCATACAGCAAAAATTATATTAGACTATTATCAATGGATAAAAACTTCCTACTTGTCTAAAATGAAATGCATTTTAGACAGCTTTTCCTAAAGCTAGTCTCTAAGACTTTCCAAACTAAAACTGGCCAAGTAACCAAAGATGAGTAAATTTGTTTACTATTATGACATTAAGTAACACAAAAGAACTACAATTCTTGAGCCAGGCACTAATCGAAGTGTTCCACATCCATCAGTCTACTTAATCCTCACAACCACCCTGTGAGGCAGATATAGCATATTTATTTCACAGAGGAGAAACTAACTTAAAAGATCAAAATAATTACTGTAAGGACAAATAGAGGTAATTCAACAAAAGAATCAAGATTCAAACTCAGGTTGATTTAATTACAAACTCTGTGCTCTCAGCCAACATGCTATACAGTTGCCCAGTTCCTAAGTCTTGCACACTCAGAAAAACAGGAAATCAATTACATGTTTTACTAGCTTTAGTGTGACTACTGAAGCTATGTGTAGCATGGGCTGGAGGGAAAGATTCTGACATAAAAGTAGGTATGTAAGAGAGACTAAAAGTAGAATCTTTCTTTAAGGCTGAATACATGGAAAGAGATGACCATAAAAACAATCTAAGGTGAGTTAAGATAGAAATTCATGTACAGTAGAATTTACACTATAGAGTATCAAGAGTTCTCTTAAGAATTCTAAATTTTGTGAAGTTATTTTAATATAAAGCTGCAGAAATAAAATTTGAGTTCACCTCTGAGTTGAGGCTGATTGGAGTTACTTAAATACATTTAAAATGTAAGCTGAGTGCAGTGGTGTGGGCCTGTAGTCCCAGCTACCTGAGGGGGCTGAGGCAGGAGATTCGCTTGAGCCCAAGGGTTTGAGGCTACGTGAGCCATACAGCGCCCATGAACAGCCACTGTGCTCCAATCTGGGCAACATAGCAAGACCCTGTCTCTTTAAGGCAGGGTGGTGGGGAGAGGAAAACAAGAAAAAGAAAAGAAAGAGCATTCAAAATAAAACACGTACAACAGTAAGTATCACCCCCCCATAAGGATAATAGGATATTTAAATTGCATAGGAAATTAAAAACTAAATTACTAAAATACCTAATCTAATCACAAAAGGCACAGCTTTTTGTCACCTGTATATTTTACAAGTGTGTTAAAGAACTGAGTAAAATATCTACACATCTGCTTGGAGAGAGGTATTCTGTATTTAGTATTATGAAGACAATACTAACAAGATGCTCATTCTTAAGTGCCTATATACAGTACTAAATTATAAACAGCAAGAAAGAATAGAATCACACTACAGGAACAAGTAGTTTAAAATAGGATGCTTATGAACAGATTCTGCTCAAATTAAGAAAATGTGACTGAAAGTTAAGAATTCTTAATTTAAAATGGCATCTTCCATTGCACATTATTTAATATTTAACCACAGGAATCTTATGCTAAAAGGGTTTGAGGAAACAATTTGATATAATAAAACTAAAGGTCTTCTTTTAATAATGAGGTACATCAGACAAACCATAATAGAAGTTTCTTCTTCATTAGAAATTTCATGTTTCACACATATTCTCATGTAATTTCAATCTTTCCACATGCAGCAGGGAAAGGGCTACCAATGGTTATTGAAACACCCTGATATTAACTGACACTCAATCAACAGAATACCAAAGCAAATATAATAATACATAGAAGATCAGCATAAGAAACAACCTAGAAGAATGAAAATTTATATTTTAAATATTCTAAATTAAGAATATTTCACTTTTGTATTTCATTTTTTGTATTACTTCTTGTCATTTACTCTTGAAATGACATTCTGATGACATTAGTATAGAATAATTACACTATAACTTCTAAAGTGAATATGCAAACTGAGATATTTAAAAGTAATATATGATAAATTAACTGCTTTAGGGCATTTGAAAAATTATTCTCAAAAGTACCCAATTCAAATAAAAGTAAGGAACAATATAGGAATGTCCACTGGAGAAATTAACCGGAACTGACAAAATAAAGAAATGAGATAAAAAACTTCAAGGCTAATTTATAAAGGCAAAGCATCACTGTTTTTTTGGATGACACAATTCTATTTCTGGAAAACCTAAGACAAACAACATAAAAAACTCCTGAAAATAATTACAGAATTATTAGAGTAAATGATAGAAAATTAATACATACCAAATCAGCACCCTTCCTAAATACAACCAACCAGTCAGTACAATATTATTTCTGGAAAATGAGAGACTAAACTAACATGGACACTCTCCCTCAACCCCTACCAATGTTACGAATGCACAGAACTGTGAGATAAAACACAACACCCCAGCGTTTAAAATATACCTGATTTAAAAAAAAAAAAAAAAAAAAAAAAAGGGCCAGTCACAGTGGCTCAGATGTATAATCCCAGCACTTTGGGAGGCCGAGGCGGGCAGACCACCTGAGGTCAGGAGTTCAAAACAGCCTGGCCAACATAGCGAACCCCATCTCTACTAAAAGTACAAAAATTAGCTGGGTGTGTTGATGTGCATCTGTAATCCCAGCTACTCAGAAGGCCGAGGCAGGAGAATCACTTGAACCTGGAAGGTGGAAGTTGCCATGAGCCGAGATTGCACCATCGTACTCCAGCCTGGGCAACAGAATAAAACTCTGTCTCAAAAAGTAAATAAATAAATAAATAATAAAAAATAAATTAAAACCCCCAAAGCAAGAAACTAAAGCAGAATCTGAAGTCAGGAGCTTATGTTGTGGAGTTTGGGGAATTATAAGCTAGGTCAGATACAGTCTCTACAGCTGAGTTTCTAAGGCCCACAAGGGTAGATGAAAAGTGGCCATGAGCCCATAGAATACAGAAAATGAAACTAAAACCCCTGTGTAAAACCAGGACTCTGGAAATGCAGTAAATATAGGACAAAACCATTTCTATCAGCTCACAGAACCAAAAGGGAAACCTGTTTATGGAACAGCAATGGAGAAAAAAGGGGAAGGTTGGAGGACCGAGGTGATGTCTTAAGAGAAATGGAAACCACAGGCCTGTTCTATGCATAAGTACAAGAGAGAAAATCCTCATGAGATTCCATGCTACAGAATCCCGACAAATCAACACAATACTCATCTTGCTTTGGAAAACCTCTTCAGACACCTTGCTGAAGCAAACACCAAACTATTTTGATGAATACTTTCACAAAATGACAACATATAAGAACCTTCCCCAGAAAATAATCCCACTTAAAAGAACTCGTAAGAACCAACACGTACAACATACTTGAGAATTAACAACCCAAGAAGAAAGAGTCCACGTAACAGAACCATATAAAACAGATTATAAAATATAATTACTACTGAGGTGATTAAGAATATGAAAGAAGTGACAAACATCACAAAAGAATAAGGTGTTTGTTCTTCCAAAACAGAGCGCACTGGCTAAGAGTGAAAATATAAGCGTTAAAATTAAAGGGAAAAAAACCATCAAAAGATGCATTAAATAGTAAAGTACATAAATCAAAGAGGGAAACAATAAATTAAAGTAGATAAATCAAAGAGGGAAACAATAAACAAAGATCTGAGGAAATTACCTAGAAATAAAACTTGGAAAATTACCTAGATACAAAATAATGAAAATGTAAATATCCAGGAGAAGAAGAATACTGGAGAAGCAACATTTGAAAAAAAAAAAAAAAAAGATTTGTGATTTTCAAGAACTCAGCACATAACTCCTTTGCACATAACTCCTCATTCAAGAAGTCCTAAGTAAGAGTTCTCAGCAGAGGCTGGGTGTGGTAGCTGAGCCCTGTGATCCCAGCATTTTGGGAGGCTGAGGCAGGAGAATTGCTTGAGGCGAGGCATTAGAGGCCGGTCTGGGCAACATGGTGAAACCCCGTCTCTACAAAAAATATAAAAAATTAGGCCAGGTACGGTGGCTCATGCCTGTAATTCTAACACTTTGGGAGGCCGAGGCAGGTGGATCACCTGAGGTCAGGAGTTCGAGACCAGCCTGGCCAACATGGTGAACCCCCGTCTCAACTAAAAATATAAAAATTAGCCAAACATGGTGGCATATGTCTGTAATGCCAGCTACTTGGGAGGCTGAGGCAGGAGAATCACCTGAACCCGCAAGGCAGAGGTTGCAGTGAGCAGGGGTCACACCACTGTTCCAGCCTAGATGACAAGAGTGAAACTCCATCTCAAAAACTAAACTAAACTAAACTAGACTAGACTAGACTAAACTAAACTAAACTAAAATAAAATAAAAATAAACCAGACATGGTATGCCTCTGTAGTCCCAGCTACTCAAGAGGCTGAGGTGGAAGGATTGCTGGAGCCCGGGGAGGAAGAGGGTGAAGTGAGCTATGATCGTGCCACTGCACTCAGGCCTGGGTGACAGACAGATGCTGTTTAAAAAAAAAGTTCTGAGTAAAATAAGTCCTTTCTACCAATTACGCAAAAATGTAGCATGTGAAAGACAAAGAGAAAATCTTAAAAGCTACCAGAAAAGAGACAAATGATCTAACGAAAAATACGCTAACTGTATCAGCAACACTAAACAATGAAATTTTCAAAGGAGAAAAGATAACTGTCTACTTGAAATTTATATACAACCTACAAATGAAGCGAGAAAGACACGTTTAAGGTTTGTCACTCGCATCTCCATGGTGAAAGAACTATTAAACGATCAACTTCACTAAAAAGGAAATTCCCCCCTTAAAAGGCACGGAATGTCAGAATATGTGAGAAAATCTGAATAAGCATTAACAGTAAAAGAATAATAAAAGTCAAAGTATAACTAAAATTCTAGACAACTAAAACACTGAAGGGGGACAGGAAGGCTCAAAGTCACTAAAAATTCTTGTATTGGCCAGGCGCGGTGGCTCACGCCTGTAATCCCTGCACTTTGGCAGGCTAAGGCGGGTAGATCACTTGAGGTCAGGAGTTCGAGACCAGAATGGCCAACATGGTGAAACCCCATCTCTACTAAAAATACAAAAAATTAGCCAGGCGTGGTGGCAGGCACCTGTAGTCCCAGCTACTCGGGAGGCTGACGCAGGAGAATCATTTGAACCCAGGAGGCGAAGGTTGCGGTGAGCCGAGGTCACACCACTACACTCCAGCCTGGGCAACAGAGAGAGACTTCATCTCAAAAAAAATAAATAAAAATCTTGTATTAATATTTTTACTGCCCATCTCTTCAACAATTCCATACTTAAAGAATGAACAGTAAAAATCTAGTGGTGACCATGTGAAACAGAAACATAATATGTAATATCCAACACCTAATTTCATACCATACACAAAAATTACTTCAAAATGAGTCAAAAACCTAAATGTACAAAACACAACAAAAAAAAACATAGGTATAAACCATTGTGACTTTTAGTCGAGAAATGGCTGCTTAAGATATGACAAATACTGCCAGTGGAGCAGATGCAAGAAATAAATAACAAACAAATAAATAAATAAAAGATAGGACAAATAAAGCACAAGCAACCAAAAACATTTTTTAAATCAGGCTTCATCAAAATTTAAAACTTTTTGTAACTCATAGGAAACTATCAAGAAAGTGAAAAGGCAACTCACAAAATAGGAGAAAATATTTGCAAATCATATATTTAATAAAGGTCTAACATGCGATGGTCAGTTCAATAGATGTTGAAAAAATATTTGACAATATTTAACATCCCTTTATGATAAAAACTCACAACAAACTGGGTAAAAAAGAAACTTACATCAAAACAATAAAAGTTAATATATGACAAACCCACAGCTAACACCACATTGAATGAGAACAATTAAAAGCCCAGCACTTTGGGACGCCGAGACAGGAAGATCGTTTGAGCTCAGGAATTTGAAACCAGCCTGAACAACATGGCAAAACTCCATCTCTACTAAAATTCAAAAAATTAGGGCATGGTGGTGTGCACCTGTAGTCCCAGCTACTCAGGAGGAGGCTCAGGTGGGAGGATTGCTTGAGCCCTGGAGGCGGAGGTTGCAGTGAGCCAAGATTGTACCACGGAACTCCAGCCTGAGTGACAGAGTGAGACCCCGTCTTAAAAAAAAAAAAAAAAAAAAAAAAAAAGCCTTTCCTCTAAGATCTGGGACAAGACAAGGATGCCCATTTTCATCACTTTTATTCAATATAGTACTGGAAGTCCTAGCCACAGCAATTAGGCAAGAGAAAAAAACAAAGGTAACCAGATTAGAAAGGAAAAATCTAAATCTAATCATCCTTGTTTGTAGACAACATGGTATTAGATTTAGAAACACCAAAAGACTCCACCCAAAAACTGTCAAAAGTGATAAACAAACTTAGTAAAAGTTTCAGGAAACCAACTTAAAAAAACCAGTATCATTTATATATGCCAACAGTGAACAACCTGAAGAAGAGATCAAGAAAGCAATCCCATTTACAATAGCTACAAAAAATATAAAATATCTAGGAATAAATTTAACCAAAGAAGTGAAAGATCTCTATAAGCAAAACTATAAAACACTGACGAAAGAAACTGAAGAGGACACAAAAAGAGTGAAAGATATGCCATGCTCATGAACTGGAAGAATTAATATTGTTAAAATGTTACTACTACCCAAAGCAATCGACAGATTCAACACAATCTATCAAAATATCAAGGACATTCTTTGCATAAACAGAAAAAACAATCCAAAATTCATATGAAACTACAAAAATCTTAACAGCCAAAGCATTCTGAGCAAAACTAACAAAGCATGAAACATCTACTACTTGCTTCAAAATATGTTACAAAGTCACAGTAACCGAAACAGTACGGTACCTGCATAAAAGCAGACACACAGACCAATGGAACAGAACAGGGAACTTGAAATAAATTCACATATTTATAGGCAACTAATTTTCCAGAAAGGTGCTAAGAACACATATTGGGGAAAAGACAGTCTCTTCAATAAATGGTGTTTGGGAAACTGGATAACTACATGCAGAGAATGAAGTTATGTTCCTTTCTCTTACCATATGCAAAGGTCAAATCAAAATGGATTAAAGACTTAAATTTAAGGCTTGAAACTATTAGGATAAAAACACTGGGAAAACCCTTCAGGACATTAATCTGGGCAAAGATATTTTGGGTAAGATCTCAAAAGCATAGGCAACAAAAGCAAAAATAGACAAATGGGGCTATATTAGACTAAAAAGTATCTGCACAGCAAAGGAAACAATCAACAAAGTGAAGACAATCTGCAGAATGAGAGAATATATATGCACACTATCCCTTCATCAGGAAATTAATGATTAGTATAAAGAACTCAAATATCTCAATAGCAAAAATAAATAAATATATATATCCAAATAGTCTGATTTTAAAATAGGCAAAAGATCAGGACAGACATTTCTCAAATAAAGACATACAAATGACCAAGTTATATGAAAAAAGTCCAGCATTATTAATCATCAGGGAAAAGGAAATCAAAACCACAATGAGATCATATTACCCCAGTTGAAGTGGCTTTTATCAAAAAGACAAAAATAATGAATACTGGTGAGGATATGGAGAAAGGAGAACATCGGTATACTATTGATGGGAATGAAAACGAGTACAGCTACTATGGAAAACAATATGCAGGTTCCTCAAAAAAACTAAAAACAGAACTGCCATATGATCCAGCAATCCCACTGCTGGGTTTATACAAAGAAAAGAAGTCAGTATGTAGAAGAGATATCTACATTCCCACGTTTATTGCAGGACTATTCACAATAGCCAAGATAGAGAGTCAACTGAAGTGTCCATTAATGGATGAATGAATAAAGAACATGTGATACATGCATACAACAAAATATTCTTCAGTCATAAAAAAAAAATGACATCCTGTCATTTTCAGCAATATAGATGGTACCGGAGATCATTATGTTAAGTGAAATAAGGCCAGGAACAGAAAAATAAACACTGCATGTTCTTGCTCATACGCAGGAGCTTAGACAGTAGATCTCATAGAGATAGAAAGTAAACTGGTGGTTACCAGAAGTTGGGAAGTATTGGTGGGTGGGGGACTGAAGAGGTTAGTTAACGGGTACAAAAATACGTTTAGAAGGAATAAGATTTAGGGTTCAATAGTATAGCAGGTGACTACAGTTAACAATTTGTTGTATAATTCAAAATAGCTAGAAGAAGTGAAATATTCCCAATACAAATGTTTGAGGTAATGGCTATCCCAATTTCTCTGATTTGATCATTGTATGCATGTATCAAAATAACACACATACCGGCAAATTATGTACAGCTATTATGTATCAATTGAAAAAAAAACAGGTCTAGTATGAAGAAGAATATAAAAACCACACAATGATTTAAAAGAATCAAACAAGTAAATTTAAAACAGGGCAAAGGATTTGAATAGACATTTCTTCCGAAGAACACATACAAATGACCGATAAGCACATGGAAAACTCCTCAAAATCTTTAGTCATTAGGGACACAGAAATCAAAACCCCAATAATACACTGTTTCATACACACTAGGATGGCTATAATCAATTGCTATGACCCTAGCAGTGGAATTGTGATTCCGAATTGTGTATTACCGAAGAGCACTAAAAACAAAGGTTCGCACAAAAACTTGTACATGAATGCTCATAGTAGCATTATGCGTAATTACCAAAAAGTGGAAATAACCCAAATGTCTACCAATGGATAAGTGGTAAACAAAACATGATATATCTACATAATAGAACATTATTCACCAATAAAAAGGAAGGAAATACTGACATATACTACAACATGGATGAACCTTGAAAACATTAGCTCAAAGAGGCTAGACATAAAAAAGTCACATATTATATGATTCTATTTATATGAAATGTCCAGAATAGGCAAATCTATAAAACGTCAGAAAATAGATTAGTGGTTTTCAGGGAATGAAGAAAGAGAAAAATGAGAAGTGTCAGTTAACAGATACTAAGTTTCCTTTTGGGGCAATGAAAATGCTATGGAATTTGAATGGTAATGGTTTCATGATCTTTTGATATATTAAAACCTACTGAATTACATACTTTAAAAGGATTGATTTTATGGTATGTGAATTATATCTCAATTAAAAAATTAATATTCAAATCACTGCCTAGGGGTATGGTAGAGGGATCAAAAGGACCAAGAAAACTATTAATCAAATGTGAGAGGGGTGTTGGTGGGACAATGAAATACAATGTTTAAAAAAAAAAAAAGGAACCCATTTACATTTACTAGCAGCAACAAAAAAGATAAAATCTGTAGATACAAACAACTAGAACTGTGTAAGACCCCTATGAAGAAAACACAAAAACCTACTGACAGAAATAACGGATTACTTAAACAAACGGGAATAAACACCCATACTTATTTGTTATAAAGATGTCACTTCTACCCTAAAATAATCTAAAATTATGATGCTAGCTCAATAAAAATACCAACAGGATTTAAAAATATTAGCCAAGCTGGCCGGGCTCACGCCTGTAATCCCAGCACTTTGGGAGGCTGAGGTGGGCGGATCATGAGGTCAGGAGTTCAAGACCAGTCTCACCAACATGGTGAAACCCTGTCTCAACTAAAAATGCAAAAATTAGCCGGGTGTGGTGGCACGTGCCTGTAATCCCAGCTACTAAGGAGGCTGAAGCAGGAGAATCGCTTGAACCCGGGAGGCGGACATTGCAGTGAGCCAAGATAGCGCCATTGCACTCTAGCCTGGGCGACAGAGTGAGACTCCATCTCAAAAATAAAATAAAATAAATAAAATAAAATAAAAATATCAGCCAAGCTAATTATATCTATGTGGGGGAAAAAAAGCATCAAGAATAGCCAGGAAAAAAAAATTACTGAAGAAAAGAAAAACAATTAAGGATGAAATTGAAGAAAATTTAAAAGAAAAAAACAAAAGATAAAAAATTAAGAAGAAAAAAGTGGGCCATAACACCATTAGACACTGAAAAATGATCAAACCTACAGTAACGAAGATAGATGTTTGATAGAGGCTCATATGAACAGTGCAAAAGAACAGGACACCAAAACCGATCTCAAATATATATATATAAATATATATATAAATGTATATAAATATATATCTATCTATATATATATATAAAATAAGTATAACATAAAGGCTGTACTTCAGACTTCAAGGGAGATGACCTGTCCAATAATCAGATGTAACAACTTGCTATCACTAAACAATGAAGTGAATAAACAAACAAATGGTTATATAGATAAAATCAAAAAAGTGAATTTCCCTTTCATTCATTACACCCACATAAATTTTACATGAATATTCAGATTAAATATTTAAGAGTTTAAAATAAAAGAACTATTTTTTAAAATATGCTGTTACGAAGAAACAAAATTCAAAGGTCAAAAAATAAAATGTTCATCAATTTAACTTCTTCAAGAGACAAAAATTGACAAAAATTGCTGCAGAACAAAAAAAGATATCTGCAACACTTAATAAAGGGCTAGTCTGTTTAACATATAGTTCTTAAAATCATAAACAGAAAGTAAGCAGTGAAATATGAACAAGTTATACAACTAGCCAGTTGGCAGAAAAGAAAAATACCTCAAACATAAAAAGATGCTCACGTCTGGTGCTAATTAAAAAGATGCATCTTTTCCAAAAGATTTTATGTTTTAAAGAAAGAATTAGGCTGGGCGCGGTAGCTCACGCCTGTAATCCCAGCACTTTGGGAGGCCAAGGCGGACAGATCACGAGGTCAGGAGTCCGAGACCAGCCTGACCAACATGGTGAAATCCCGTCCCTACTAAAAATACAAAAGTTAGCTGGGCATGGTGGCACGCACCTGTGATCCCAGCCAGTCAGGAGGCTGAGGCAGGAGAATCGCTGGAATCTGGGAGGTGGAGTTTACAGTGAGCCGAGATCGCACCACTGCACTCCAGCCTGGGTGACAGCAAAACTCTGTCTCAAAAAAAAAAAAAAAGAACCAAGAACTAAAGAGATACAAATGAAAAGTGGCTCACTGTTGGCCTCTTCTCAGACTGGCATAGATAAAAATAAGTTTAATTAGACCATTATTAAAAGGGTATGTGGAATATAAACACTGTCGTAGACTTCTGGTATCTTTTTAAGTCAATGTAGCAACACCTACCCATTAAAACATTTTCATTATGATAATGGTAAATAATTCAAAGTGTAAGTAATTCAAACAAAGACAGACACAAATGAAAAATAAAAACTGTGAATTCCATAAAAGTGAAAATTCTTGTCTCGCTTATGTTTTTGGCCTATAAGAGTCACTGAATAAAGGCCTCATGAATTAGTGTCAAGGTTTTAAATCCATTCCAGTAAAATCTGGAGGAAACATTTGCTTCAACCAGAAAAGTTAAAAAGTGTATACAAATCAAGTGCGTCTGAGATTCCAGAGTGAAGATCATCCTAAACAGGGAAATATTAAAAACATTCTTTGTAAAATCAGTAACAAGACAAAAATATCAACTATGAGCACTTCTCTATAACATTATACTAAAGGCCCTAGCCAACACAAGATAGCTAGAAAAAAGGCTGGAAGGGAAGAAATAAACCTATCATTGTTTGCCATCGTCCAAATACAAGAATCTATAAAATACACGCAATAAAAGTTTATCAGGGTGACCAAATACAAAAGTGTATCACATATCTAAACACCAGAAATAATCCATTTAAAAGATTTTTTTAAAGACACCAATTATGATACCAGTGAGTACTACAAAGCATCCTGTATAAAGATACAAAATAAATCTAACAAAATATGTATAAGACCTAAACATGAGTAATTACAAAACTTTGTGGAAAGACATTAAAGACAACCTGGAAACAGCTGGAGAGGGAGAACCCCTCCGTGTTCAGAGATTGAAAGACAATATTGTAATGAGGATTCTTTTCAAATTCTCTAAAGATTAATACAGCTTCTCTGAAGACACCATGATGCTTCATGTACCCACACATCAAAAAAGTTTCTCCCTTCTCTCATACATCATCAACAACTGTACTTGCCAACACCAAATACTCTAAACCTCAACCGCACAGTAAATTCTAGTTCATCCTTCTGAAATATCTTCTTACTTCATGAAGATTTTCTTGACACCCATATCTAAAAATTATTCCCATCACTTTGTTCTTCTTTTTGCTGCAAATACCACATGTGATTCAGCAGTTCTATGGGGAAGAACTGTGCCTTAATCCTCTCTGTATTCCCATCTACACATGTAAATGGCAAACTGTGTAGATGGGAAATTATTCAAAATATAATTTTGTTGAAAAGAAATGGATATAGAGGTGAAGATCTCCTCTTTCCTTGGTACCAACAACCAAGATGCTAAATACAGCAATAGCTATCATTATCAAATTGTCTGGAATAACAAAGGCCATCATGGAAGTACTCAGTATAACAAAAAGCTGGGGGCAGAGGAAAAGTAAATGATCATGCTATCAAGCAGCATGTATGTCAGTCAATAAAAACAAACATGAAACAACCCACTAGACACTATGAGAGAAACAGAGGAATGTAAAGGCATCTGGGGTGAAGGACATTCTTCTGACAGTCTTGTTACTCTAATATGTGTTACTTTTTCTAGGTCAATGCAATCTGAGTAAACCTAGGTTACACAAACAGTTTTAATGAAGTTCCAATAACCAAACTAAATCCTCAATAATAAATTGTCATGTCTAACTACATTGAAGATAATGATTCAGATTAGAAATAAAACATATGTCATCTTGAACAGATAGATGACTTGAGAACATGGGAAGCATTATCTTCTTAATAACAAGGCCAATATCTGGGGCTTCTGCCATGAGAAAAATCATACTAAGGAACTTATACAATCATAATCAAAATACAAAAAAATGCACTACTACAAATACTTCTTTATTCATTTTTAACCAAATTACCCAAATCACCCCCCCAAAATTAAAGAATACATGGTTATAGCCCAAAACAGATACTATGTTTATATCCCCAAATTCTGAGTCCTAAACATGTTAAGAATTAATAAAGTCTCTTCTTTGACTTTCCTGATGATTCAAAGAGTAGAAATAAATTATCCAAAGTTGAGTTCAACGAAGCCTCCCTCACAACCCCCACCCCTGCCACCAACACTTGTTATTTCAGTGCTTCAGAGACAAGCTTTGTTCCTTACACCATTTCTATCACTGGCTCTTCTAAGCAGCAGAAGAAACTGAGTTTAAGGAAGGTATTTCAGCAGAATTACTATTGCAATTAAAGTTTGAATGTCATAGCGTTATTTGCAATTGAGGCTAAGAACCTAGTCAAAAAAATTCCCAAGCTCTAGATGACTAGAGCCAACAGGGCTCACTGAAGCCTCGACTTTCCAGGCTCAAGCAATTATATACTGTCTCAGCCTCCCTAGTAGCTTGGATCACCAGCACATGCCACTACCCTTGGCTCATCTGTGTATTTTTTGTAGAGACAGGGTCTCAACATGTTGCCTAGGTTGGTCTCGAACTCTGGACTCAAGCAACCTTGTCGCCTCGGCCCCCTGCAAAGTGTTGGGATAACAGGCATGGGCCACCACACCCAGCCAAAAAGGAAAATTTAAAAGTGGACACAAATAAAGATGTGACTCGGATAAACAAGCCATAGGCATATGTATGTTTTAAACGTGGCTCTCATTCCAGAATAGAGTGTACAATATAAAACCAACCACTTCACCATCAGAAAATCAATAGAATCAGAAAGTAAACACTAAAATAATACTAGCCTTTACTTCTTTCCTCAAAATAATTTCATTTTTTCAATCAAATTCAACCTTGCAGAGAATATCAAATCTGGCAAAAAATGTTCTTAATCAAAAGTATCAAGCTTAACAAGGTAATAAGAATCATGCAGCTAATGGAGCGAAAGTTGAATTTTCTGCAAACTCATTTGTCTACAGCCCAATTTTCTAAACTCTGCCATGATGGATGACTATTTGTACTTCCGGCCTAATCAATCAAAGATATTCAAATAATCTACTCAAATACCGGCTAGGTAATACTATTATTACGCCTACATTATTTTCAATCATACCAACTTTCAAATGATTAAAATAAAATTTATACATTTATAATCTTTTAATGCTTAAATAACAAAATTGTGTGTTACTACACAGACACAGCTTCGGGATTTCCTATGTTATCCCACAGCATATTTTATCTTCAAAAAGACAATCCACTGTATCCCTGCATAATTATGGCACAGAAAATTAGGGTATGAAGATTTTTATTCTGTAGCTTAAATCCCTCAGGTTTCAGATTAAAAATCCATATAATTAAACATTATAATAAATCTTATTTCCTCAAAGATTGATTTTTAAAAGTCTGTGAAGTTTTAGGGTAAAAATTAATATCTTATTAATAAAATAGTTATCTAAAAAGCATGTCAGCCATAAGCCAAAATATATTCACTAAACTAGTAAAATATTTAATATTCAAATTAACTTCCATAAATCTTAAAAATTCTAAGCCACAAATGCATACTACCTTTGCAAAGACTAAATAATCCAAGTGTCAAAAGGTTTACTTGAGAGAAATGTTTATAATCTCATATATTAAAAAAAACAAAAACTTGGATTCATAAGCAGACTGCAAAGCTTCTATGCTGACCTCTCAGTACATACAATTTCGTGCTGGCAAAAAAAGCAGTAAAATTTCTCCACTTTAAAGAATTGTTCAACGAAGTTTGACAATAAAATGAAAACGAAGTCAGTAAGAATACTGATGTTAATTGCCAGAACTGATTCCTTCACAAACCCTGTTTTCACAACAGCAACCCCTTATGATTAGGGGAGTTAAAAGTTGCTGAACTCAACAATCCCTTCAGTTAAACAAACAGACCCCTCATAGAGCTGTCCAACGCTGCCCAAACTATCCATCCTTTAGTCGAATCAGTCAGTTTCATGAATTGTAGGATTTATCTTCAAGTCCAGTGCTGACTCAGAGGGTAGCTTGTTCCCTAGAGAAAACAACCAACAAAAATCAGAACAGCTACTGCTCATAAGCTCTTTCAACACCCAAGTAGAAAGGACAAACTTGGGTTCAACTTCCTTTCAACTACAGAAGTAGCCAATGAATCGAAGGCATCTATATGTCACGGGCAGTTCTTGATTAAAGCTTTCACTCAGTTACAGTGAGACTGTCAAATAGCTAACAAAGTTTTCAGGAAAAGCTATAGCACAAACCATATGGCTTCTCACTGGGAAGAAATATGAAGGGAACATAAATGGAAAGTATTGCAAGGGCCAAAGCTATTTTTGTTTTGTTGTATTTTATCTTTGAAAAGGTGGTTACTTTCCTAGTGTGTGTGGGGGGATTGGGGGGGAATTAAAAGTCTCCACCCAGAAGCAGTTTGGATGTCTAGAGTAGCTTTGCTTAAGGGCATACATAATCAACTAGTGAAGTGTTACATAATTCCTTAAATTCAAGGTTCTGATTCACTTGTTAAATAAAATATTCTCAATCAAAAGATTAAAAAGAGGAACATGTTCTGTTTCAAGACCTGAAATAGTGACTTGCCTTCCTTATTATGTCTAAAACCAAAAAAAAAAAATCAACATGCATAGCCTTTGAGCTTCAAGATATGCCTTAACAAAACAAGGGAATCTTCCCATTTTATGACTTAGTGGTTTTGTCTATAATAATACACTATTATGGAAAAAAAGGGGGAAAAATAAGAAAAGGAACTAAAGAGCTCAAGCTAATTTCAAAACACTGAAACATCATTCTTCCTTTTGTATGAATTAGATTGAAAGTTTTTGTTTGTTTACAAAATAAACACATTACTCAAGCCTGCACCCAGACAGAATCATGAAGGTGGCCAATACAACTTTTCATTAAAAAAAGTATCAATGCTATTAATCAAATGAAAATATATCCTAATCAAAATATATCTTTCTCATTTCCAAGTTTTAACATGAACAAATCTCTTTTTTTCTTTCTTTTTTTTGAGACGGAGTCTCACTCTGTCGCCCAGGCTGGAGTGCAGTGGCACGATCTCGGCTCACTGCAAGCTCCGCCTCCCGGGTTCACGCCATTCTCCTGGCTCAGCTTCCTGAGTAGCTGGACTACAGGCGCCCGCCACCAGGCCAGCTAACTTTTTGTATTTTTAGTAGAGATGGGGTTTCACCGTGTTAGCTAGGATGGTCTCCATCTCCTGACCTCATGATCCGCCAGTCTTGGCCTCCCAAAGTGCTGGGATTACAGGCATGAGCCACCATCCCTGGCCTAACATGAACAAATATTCATTCTCAGTCATAAACTCAGTACCTAAGAGCTCAGACTTGTGAATTACAATATAGTAGTGACCATGCATTGTCTTGAAAATTGTACTCATTTGAATATAGGCATCTGACATTTTGGTTAAGTGGTTTTTTGTTTGGTTGCTTGGTTTTTAACGCCTTATTGATTCCTCCTCACTTTCCCAACCTTTCTAAAGGGGTTCCGGGGGATTAAGCACCAATGAGCTAAACACCCATTGTATAATGCCACCTGATAGATATTACCCTTTGGAGAATGACAAAATAATTGCTTATATCACTTCTCTGTATTCTTTGGTTCAAATGAGGAATCTCAGCTAAGAAAAGCTGCAGCCTTCCCAGCCTCCTTAAC
This sequence comes from Papio anubis, assembly GCF_008728515.1. Classification (NCBI taxonomy): domain Eukaryota; kingdom Metazoa; phylum Chordata; class Mammalia; order Primates; family Cercopithecidae; genus Papio; species Papio anubis. The sequence continues at coordinate 7,441,667 of NC_044990.1, read as the reverse complement.
CCATGTACTGGTAAATTCCCTCCTACTGAGAAACAGGCCACCTATGGTAGCAATTTTAAAACAGTATTAACTAAGCCTTAGGCTTCCAGCAATGCCTTGGGGTTTTGTAAATGCCTGATTTGAATTTCTTTTTATCCGCTTTTCCACTATTTATTAAATAAATAAAAACACACAAATGCAGGTCCAAATTAATATGCATTCATGTTTTAACATACCAACACCAATCAATATACTTAATTTGTGTTGGGTTTCATGCAGACCTCAAGGTAAAGCCTCTCTCTTATCACCCTTGTTCATATACACAGATTTTTTTTTATTAGGAAGGTAGTGACTCTGCAATAACTTTATTTATAAATGCACATGCACTCAGATAAACTTGAACACCTGAGTACACAACTTACCCATGGAATTCATGATTTTCATGTTACTATATGATTAAAAATATAAAAAAAGAAACTTGAGGAATACAAAGTTATTCTTCTTCACCCACTAATTTCAAGCTATTGCATTCAATAAAATACTACATAGCCTTGTTATTCTCACTGAATAACTTTTATGAGTTACTGTAATAAACCCGAACCTGTAAATTCCAGCTTTATCTGCTTTATGTAACTTTAGGGTTGGGAGTTTATACAAGACTTCACAAGAGTACTGCTGCTATTTTTAAAAATGTATGAAAACTAATGTTCTAAGCTCTAATTAAGTTTTGGTGCTCCTGGTTCACAGGTTCTCTAGGGGCAGAAATGATAATTAAGTCTTAAGGTTTGGTTGCCTGCTCATTTCTGAGTTCCTGTGATACAGTTAGGTTCCAACCCATCTTTCCAGTCTTATTACCTGCTAGTCTCTTCTCACCACATTCTGACAACCCTCAAGAAACAATGTGCCAGACTCTGCAAAGCCGGTGGCAAATAAAACTGTTCAAGATTTTAAAAGAAGAGCATCAGGTACTTAACATGTAAAAAAAAAAAAACCTGTCTACCTCTAGGCCATTTTCCATTAATTTTTCCATGTTCCAGCCCACGTTTTCACTTGCCTAACAATTCTGATTTTAAAACAAAATTATATTCTTTGGATATAAATATTTGAAAAGATAAAACAAAAAGAAACTCTGCATACAAAGATTGAGCTCTGTAAAACAAAAGAATCCATATGATCTCAATATTCTAAATAGTCATGCAAAATCATCACTTTTAGAGAGTTGGTATTTAACCAATATGCACTGATACCAAGGTATTGTTTACTTTTAAGAAAAACAAACGAAACAAAACGCTTTGAGAAGCCAAGGCAGCAGGATTGCTTGAGTCCAGGAGTTCAAGACCAGGCTGGGCAATGAAGGGAGACCCCACCTCTACAAAAATAAAAAGAACCCTGCTCTAAGCCTATGGCTTGGTACCATGCCTAACTGAGATTTTCTTCACAGATGTTTAGTCTTTACCTAATTCAGACTGAATTAATTTTTAAACATTAACTGAGAACATTTGTCTTTATGCTAAACTGGTTAAAACAAATAGAAAAAACAACAAGCTTCACTGATTCTCAACCGCCTATTTTTAAAACAGATTAAAAAACTTATCCTTTCTTTAAAAACCATCTCAAATAGTTCCTCTTCCATGAAACTTTTTTCCTTTATACCCTCATTCAAATCAGATAAAATTTACCTTCCTTCAAATTTTCTGGCACTTTGAACACTTTTTACTCTAGATGTAAAGGGGTATATGTTAGAATCTCCTGTGTCGAGACCATCCTGGCGAACACAGTGAAACCCCGTCTCTACTAAAAAAATACAAAAAACTAGCCGGGCGAGGTGGCGGGCGCCTGTAGTCCCAGCTACTCGGGAGGCTGAGGCAGGAGAATGACGTACACCCGGGAGGCGGAGCTTGCAGTGAGCTGAGATCCGGCCACTGTACTCCAGCCCGGGCGACAGAGTGAGACTCCGTCTCAAAAAAAAAAAAAAATCTCCTGTGAATTTTTTAAAAATATAGATAAAGGCTGATGCTCCAAATCTGTGTTTCTGATTTAATAGGTCCTAGATGGGGACTAGAGAATTTACATTTTCAAAGCACTGTATGTGATTCTGATCTGTAACTATATATGAAAGCTCACTGGAACCAGCATGAGATCAAGCACTGAGCAAGATTCTAAAAATTGAAGATATCAACAAATAAAACCTAGGTCTAAACTCACAGTTAACATTCTACCATAAAGCTCATTAAAATGCTTAAAAATGTTCAATCTTAATACTTAACTGTAGCTCTCCATATGTGATCACAATAAAGGATAAAATATCCCAGGAGCATTTAACTTTAGTGGAGGAAATAAATACGTATAAAACTAACATGAAGGCCATGCACAGGGGTTCACGTATGTAATCCCAATACTTTGGGAGGCAGAAGCAGGAGGAACATTTGAGGCCAGGAGTTTGACCAGCCTGGAGCAACTTCTACCAGCCTGGAGCAACCACAACTCTATAAAAAAAAAATTTTTTTTTCATCAGCCGGGCATGGTGGTGAGTGCCTCTAGTCCTAGCTTCTCCAGAGGGTGAGGCAGGAGCCCAGGAGTTTGAGGGTGCAGTGGGCTATAATCGAGCCACTGCTCTCCAGCCTGGGCTACCGCCTATCTCTAAAATAAATACATATATATGTGTGTGTGTGTGTTTGTGTGTGTGTGTAAATATACATATATCAGAGAAAGACAAAAATATTTAAAAACTATGATACTCAACACACCATAAAAGCAAAGAAATGGGAGATACTATAATGACTACAGAAGTAGAAATGACTTCTAAGAAAAAGACATTTGACCTAATCAATAAATATGAGAGCCTTCCAGGCAGCATAAGGCCCAAGCAAAGGCACAAAGATGGGGAAAAGGCTGACCATGTTCAAATACATATTCTTAGAGAACAGGAGATGTATTTCATAAAACAGTGAGGTCCTATATGAGGTAGAGTTAAAGGGACTAGGTCTATTTAATCAGAAAAGAAAGATGGCAGTATTTTAATAAAACCTTCGATTATTTTAAGGAAGTAAACAGGGGAAGAGGATGGAAAATAATGGTGGGAAACTTCCTTTACGTTGTTAGTCAAAGGACTTTTTTTATAAGTGACACTTTAGCAGGGACCTAAGAAGAAGAGAAGGAACCAGCCATGGGAGGAATGAGAGGAACGACACATGCAGAGAACATGAGTCAAAAGGAGCTTTACATTATTTGGGGAATGTCAGTAAAAGGCCAGAACGGAGCACCCAAGGGAAAGAATGACAGATGAGATTATAGGTATATAAAACAGATTATTCGGGCCATGGTAAGGGGCTTGGAAATTATTCTAACGACAATTTAGTCATGATTTGGTCTATATTTAAGATTACTTTTGTAATTGTACAAAAAAGGAAATGCAAGGGTAGATCAATTAGTCTGAATAGCACATGGAAGAGGCTATGATGGCAAGAGTAAAAAAAGGAAAATAGAAGACAGTTCATAGATATAATATGAAAGCCAAGTAGAGATGGAAAATGAAGGGCACAAAAATAAATCTTAGGTGTCCTGTTCAAGAATCTTCCTTAAAATGAAAGTTTTGCAATTAAAAACAGAAAGAAAAATAAAAAAGAAAGAAAAATAAATAATACTTAAGAGAAAGATGATCAGTTTACTCAACTTCATAAAAGCCTAGACAAGAAAAAGCCTCAACTCAGCAAACAGAATGTAGGATAAGAATTAATAAATTCTAAACTGAACTGAAGTATGAAGACAAGTTAGGACATATTCTCCTAAGGTAATTAAGAGATTTTCACATAGCTTAGGTAGCAAAACAGAAAACTGAAGATGGGAAAATGAATTAATCAGTTTAAAATCTTTGTTACCTATAATTTTTATAGCACATAGAAATTATACATTCACATGCATACAGATAGTATCTTAATAATCATACCAAACTCCAAAACATGAAAAATTTTAAGACAATATGTTAATGTTTTCTTCTAATTATTAACATGTGGAAGCCAGTAATCTCACAACTTCGGGGGGCCAAGGTGGGAGGACTGCCTGATCCCAGGAATTCAAGGCTGCAGTGAGTTATGATCACTTTACTGCACTCCAACCTGGAAAAGAGAGCAAGACCCTGCCTCCTAAAATAACAACAACAACAAAACCCATGTGGAACTGAAAGTACGGGGAAGGGTGAGCCTGTTCTCCCTCACTGTACCAGACCACACTAGTGCTTCTTAACGGCCTCAACTCTCTTAAGGCACTGGTTCTTAAACAGGATTGACATCACAACACCTTTAAAGGCTTTCCAAAAAAGACATTTATAGAACTGAAAGAAAAGAAAAATGGAGGATCTGGATGAGAAACTGAATTGGTAGGTTTAGGGGTCCTGGTCAACAACGCATATTTTAAAAGCACCTTGGGGAACGCTGATACACATCTTTGGTTAATTTTTAAAAGATTAACATGAAACCAATGTTAATGCAATAAAACAGAATTTCTGTTGAAACAAATGCAGCTATATTCTTTTTATAGAAATACAAAGGGAAAACATCAGGGAGATTAGATTTTACAAAGACTATAAACCTGATATTTGCCAGTGAAACTATAAAAGCCTATTTAACTTCTACACTGATTTGATGACATCCTGAGGTAGCTCTAAAGCTTCCTCAAGGAATAAATGTTCAAGCACAAAATTAATTTGCAACATAAAAAATGCACACAGCTACACAATATACTCTTCCTCCAAACAAAGTAAGTCACAATTCTAATAAGAATGTCTTAATTTCCAGGCCAGTCGCTATGGCTCATGCCTGTAATCCCAACACTTTGGGAGGCCAAGGCAGGCAGATCACTTGAGGTCAGGAGTCTGAGACCAGCCTGGCCAACATGGTGAAACCCCTTCTCTACTAAAAATACAAACATTAGCCAGGCATGGTGGCACACACCTGTAATCCCAGCTACTCAGGAGGCTGAGGCAGGAGAATCACTTGAGCCCAGGAAGCCGAGGTTGCAGTGAGCTGAGATCGTGCCACTGCACTTCAGCCTGGGCAACACAGTGAGACTCCACCTCAAAAAAAAAAAAAAGTGCATAATTTCCAAAATATTAGGAAAAAATGCACTTGAGCAAATCACAAAAATCCCTTCTCCTCTATATGAGGTTTTTAACATAATTTTTTCCACTTTTAAAGAATTACTAAAAGCAACCATCCAAAGTTAATACCCACGAATTTCCTAACTACACCAATACATTTACCTTTGAGAATTACTGATTTAAATTTTTCATATTCTAGTTTAACAATATGCATCCTGGATATCTATTAAGCTACTCAAGAAAAAAAAGATAATAGTATTCTAATCTGTAAATTCAGATAAGTCTTACAGTGAATCTAACCTAAAAACCTGTTCTGTAAAATTGATGAGGAATATGTACACTCACAAATCATTATTTTCATAGAGGCCAGATTTCCCCATAGATCATAGTTATGTTATTTTCTGTCAACAGGTTACAATGTTAGCCTAATAAGCCGGACGCGGTGGCTCACGCCTGTAATCCCAGCACTTTGGGAGGCAGAGGCGGGCGGATCCCGAGGTCAGGAGATCAAGACCACGGTGAAACACCGTCTCTACTAAAAATACAAAAAAATTAGCTGGGAGTAGTGGCAGGCGCCTGTAGTCGCAGCTACTTGGGAGGCTGAGGAAGGAGAATGGCGTGAACCCGGGAGGCGGAGCTTTGCAGTGAGCTGAGATCACGCCACTGCACTCCAGCCTGGGCGACACAGCGAGACTCAGTCTCAAAAAAAAAAGAAAAAAGAAAAAAAAAAAGAAACACAATTTTAGCCTAACATAATAAAAAGGAGTCTTTAAAAAATATGTTTTTGGATAAGGGTTGCTCATCCTCAAAACTAATTTTAGTGTATGTGCTGCCAAAGTGAGCATACATTTATTTCATAGAATTTTTTTTATGTTGCAGCTATTAGAACTTCATCTTCTATATGAAAATATAATATATCCCACTTAAAGTGGGTCCAATCAATAGCTACCATTAAAACAACAGTTTTTTAAGATGTGATAGAAGAATTTCCTATTCTTGAAGTATGCAACATCTAGATTCGTGGTAAACCGAACCTTGGATTCAAAGACTATGCTCTTTATAATACCTAATTCTACTCTTATTTTGCTATCTTTCGATGTCTATCTTAACAACAGTAACTTTCTGGAAATTTCTAACCCCTCATCCTCATTTTTACGGCCTCCAAAAGGTAGGGGTGGGGGGAACTAGGAATTCTGTGAATGAGACTACAAATATATTACAAATAAAGTATTCTTTTTCATTTTTTTGAGAAGTAAACAAGAACTGGCTTTCACTTTTGGGTAAATATAAAGGAAAAGTGCAAAATGTTTATCTTATTACTGCATAACAGTGACATTTCAATTATAACACCATAAACTGATTAAAAGTACAAAATCTTCTTTTTATATTATGCAATAAAATGACAAATTTCAACGCGCTCTAAAAAGTTTTATTTATTTATTTATTTTCATTTTTAGAGACAGGGTCTCACTGTACTGCCCAGGCTGGAGATCAGTCATGTGATCATAGCTCATTCCAGCCTTGAACTCCTGAGCTCAAGCAATCCTCCTGCCTCAAGCTCCCAAGTAGCTGGGACTACAGGTGTGTGCCACCATACCTGCCTATGGTTGTTTTTTTGTTTTGTGATTTTTGTTTGTTTGTTTGTTTTTGTTTTTTGAGACGGAGTCTCGCTCTGTTGCCCAGGCTGGAGTGCAGTGGCACGATGTCGGCTCTCTGCAAACGCCGCCTCCCAGGTTCACGGCATTCGCCTGGCTCAATTTTTTGTATTTGTTTAGTAGAGACGGGGTTTTACCATGTTAGCCAGGATGGTCTCGATTTCCTGACCTTGTGATCCGCCCGCCTCAGCCTCCCAAAGTGCTGGGATTACAGGCATGAGCCACCGCGCCCAGCCTTGGTTGTTTTTTGTTTGTTTTGTTTATTTGTTTTGAAAGACCAAGTCATGCTGTGTTGCCTAGACTTATTTTTATATGTAAATCACCTTTAATAGAGGCCATGTGGACCTAGCCAAAATAATTGCAACTTAATTTCCATCTCTGATTTTCCCTTTAATAACTACAGAATTTCATCAACTAATTTATATAATCATACTTCATTTTGGCTAAATATCTATCTGTGATAGATACTTAGACTATCTGGTATTAGAAACACTGTAAACATTAATAAAATAATTAAGTACCCTAAAGCGTCCTCATAAAATCTATTTAATCTTATTGACCAAACTCAGGCACATGTCAATTTATATAATTCATATGATTAATTCAACCTGAGCTTTATCAAGCACACACTCTTCAATTTTTGATGGAGATCACAGCCCGCACAATTACTCTGTTTTCCTTGTCTATGCATACTAATCTTCCCTTTGACGTAACTTCAGTGTTGCCTGTATCAGAGGTGTCATTTCTAGATGAACTCCCGTTAATTAATTCAACAAATATCATTAGAATATTGACCATGTAAAGTGCAGTGCCTAAATCCCCAAAACATTAATAATTAAACACATTTTTAAAAACTCGCATCAGGGTTTTAACTATATAGGAACTAGGAGGAACCTTACCCACTAGCCTGTGAGAGTAGCTTAGTTACTTTGGTCTCTATAATGTTTGAAGAAACACAACAGTAACCTACCTGCTTGTCCCCAAACTGGCCAAATGATCTAAAATGATAGGATCTCCCTAGACTCTACAATGGTAGCAATCTTTTTAATAATAACACTTATTTAAACGAAGCACCAAAACTGGGAAGAAAGGTGTTAGCTACTAAATATAACTTTTTTGGTTCAAAAGAACCATTTTTTCTTCTCGAGTGGTAGTGAATGTTTGAGTAAATGGTGTCCTTCATTCATAGTGATAAGTTGTATTGTTTTCTTTACAAACAAGAAACTTACTCTAAGACAAGAGTGTCTTATGAAAATTAATTACAAAATTTCACACAAAAAAAGTAAGATTTAGTTAACAATGTAATAATTTTGGATTTCTTTCCAATGAAAAAAAGTTACCACCAAAGTACAAACAAAAATTAAAGTTGATCTCAAGAAAACTGTGGTTGAATCAATAAGCGCCTCTTATTTATCTAACATGAACAACAATGTAGTTGTTTTCTCTTATTTTCTTTTTCTTTTGTTGCCAGCACAAGTTCTCATGTGAACAATTTAGTTGATTTTTTGTAACAATTTTAAAACATACATATTAAAGTGTAACATGTAAATAAAAGATATCTGATTACTAGTTCCAGAACCATAGGGTTGTTCCTCTCCCCACCCCATCCATGGGACTCTGCTTGAAGGTTTTAAATTTTAAACAGCCACGGTACTTATGCTACTCATTTTCTAAGTATCTTGAAAAACTAAAAGTTATAGTAACTAATTTACATTTTGTCTCACTAACATTACCAAGGTGGAAGGAATCCCTGTTTCCCAGATTTATTCATGACTAAGCATCGGCAACCCCTATATTCATGAATTCAACGATAACCTTAGTTATTCAGAACACAGACATTAACCAGAAATGAAGTGATACTAGCCTCAGCCAAAAGATAATAAAAAGCTCATGTACCTTATTCACAGGTAACAATTCAAGTCTTTGACTCAAAGCCTTTTTCTCATTTAAAAAAAAAAAAAAAAAAGAGGTACTAGATGTATTTGTGTTCTTAGCTCTCAGCAGATTAGGAGGAAGAGGAGAAAGGAAGTTTAAGAGGAAAGAGGAGATAAGAATTATACAAGTTCTAAATCGAGCAGTCATTCTCAAAATGAAGTCCCAGGACAAGTAGCAGCATTAGCAACACCTGGGAACACATAAGAAAAGCAAATCTTCCCTGGTTCACCCAGAGCTACTAAACCAGAAACTCTGGGGATGGGACCATGCAAATACTGGGGTTAGCAAGCCTCTAGGTGATTCTGGTAAACCGAAATTTGAGAATCACTGTCATAAACAGCACAACAGAGTTACCAATAAAAAAGCCAATAAAAACAAAAAAATAAAGTAAGCTTGCCAGATTATGGCCATTCAAGGCACTACTTTCAGGCACTTTAAGAGATTCAGAAGCAAGAGAAAGACCTTACCTTCAAAAAGTTATAATCTAATTCATTGGAGCAGAAGACCAGTGGCAAGAATAACAAATCTAAGTAATTACATAACTTGAAATAAACTGCTCTATAAACTTGGATATGTAAAGGGTATCAGTGTATTATGGTTCAATACAATTACTGAGGCACATATAGTTGAACAAGAGTCATCAAAAAATAAGATTATGTTTTGTTTTAAGCCAGAGAGTACTATGGAAAAATTTGTGAAAATATAAAGTTCTGACAATTAAAACTGTAAGCTTCTGATATCCAAAAAATTCAAGTATGCTGGAAAGATTCATTTTCCCTGACGCTAGATAAATCAGTCATTGCAGCTGCTTTGGTGATATTTTTAAAGTCATTACAAAAGACGCAAATGAGAAAATATCCCAAATGTATATTCATGAAATAACCAGGATCAACTGTTGAAACTTTTGCTTCTAAAGGAGGCTGGGAAATGTAGCCAAGCTGCTTAAAATAAAATTTAAGTCCAGATTTTAGTCAAAAGTCATCATAGGAAAAACTTTCAGGCTTGGGTCATCCCATCTTCCCATTCTTGCTCTTTCATGCTCTTCCCCCTTCCTTTCTAGCTCACTTGAGAGATGCTGAGAAGTTCCTGACCTGTGTCCCTTATAAGCTATGTGAAGAGCATCCTAGCCACTTGAACACCTGCCTTGGAAGTGTTACAAAAGCAAGAAACACATTTTTGTCATATTAAGCCATGTCATTACATTTTGGACCTACTTGTTTCGGCAGTTTAACTTACACCACCTCGCGCACAGTGAGCAGTAAGATTATAACCTATATTAACTATGGCTTAGAGAGCAGCTTGTGAATACTCTGATACCTTTCACATCAATATCAATTAACATCAATAGGATGTTAATATATTTAATCTTAATGTTAATTTCTTGTTTACTGATGTTAATTTTACTGTTTTCTCAAAGGTACCCCCACCAAATGACTATTAGTTATTAGTTACTATGTACAGGAATACCACACTAAAATCTAGACAACCACATGTAAAATATATGAAAGTACTTACGAAATCGTAAGAAAACATCTTATTTCAGACATATCAATATGTAAGAGATTCGCGACTGAAAAATTTAGAACTAAACATTATTACCATAATAAATATGCAATCCACAGGCATTTATGAGTAGGATTTACATGCCTATGTGCTTTGGGGACTTGAAAAAGTCCACATCTTGAGAAGCCTGAGAAGCTCTTGACCTGTGTCCCTTATAAGCTATGTGAAGAGCATCCTAGCCAACCTCTCCTTTTACTAAGACCCTACCTACATGCCCTACTCTAGAGTAAGTACATCTGAAAGGCAGTTAAGAATAAGAAAAAGACGAATTTCACGGTCAAGATGAGAAGAATCAAAGGATAATTTAAGAAACAGAAGGGGCTACAACCATCTGATTCATTCCTATAGAATTAGAGGACCACTCCTAACTAGAAATGTAACACACAGAACAGTAAATTTATTCACACAAACACTGTCTTCTCCTCCGAATAGGCACATTGCTCTGGGTATCACTGAGCTAAAAGGTTAAAGAAAAAACGATCCCTGGTGCTCTCAACCTACTTGACTAAAGAAGGAGGTGGAAGGAAGGTGGACATCTAACTCTCCACATTCAGCTGTGAATCAGATCAGAAATATTCTTGGGCATTTATTTATACCTGTTCTTTCTGCTCCTCAGTTCATCCAGAACCAATACAACACTCTGATTCACCCCAGAATCTAATCTTATATTGCTGAACAACACAACTCTCCTCATCTCCACCTATGAAACAAAGGGAGCCATGGGAAGATTTTCTACTTACACAGAATGTCAAGAAGTCCATATGCCTTCTAAAATCTTTCTTAAGTCTAGTACAAATGTTATCCTTCCCTTTTTACTACTTCTCACCACTGTCTTCATTTATGTCTCTGTTTACTGTCCTCTATGCTTCTACAGATTTCCACGTCTCGAAAAAACAGAATTTTAGATCAGAAAGACTTAAAATCATCTATTACCTTCTTACAGAACTGAAGACTCTAAAACACAGAAACCAAGCGGTATGCTGAAAATCACATAGTTGCTTCAGTAGAACCGGTACCATGTTCTAAAGGCAATCGAGTCACAATACACTGAAAGCAGTCCAAGAGCAGCAAGAGACTTTGCTGCAGCTGTAGATCACTGGATCGGTAACTCATAGTTAAAGGGAATCCCTACCCACTCCCATCCAGCCCCTACCCCCTAATTATGGGACAGAACATCCAATTCAATGAGATTTAAACAGGAAGCTCACAGTAGGAACTCTTATACCTATCAGGACCCATTAACCAGGGATTCCACAACCAGTAGAATATTATCTACTGGTAGCTATTTAAGCCTTACCTGACAGGTCTCCAAGCCAGCTGCAGCAGCCACATCCCTCTCTGCGCCATAAACGTCTCGCCTCAGTTTCCTGAAATTCCCAACTGAGAAGGGAATATAGCCAGCAGGCACTCCCAACCCTGTTATGATTCTACAGTTCTACTGTGAGTAACTTTCCCAGGGGCATCACAATCTGTGTCCTTACACATGCATACACAGAGGAGCTTCTTTCTAGGATGAGCTCCTCATTACAGGGCAATTAAAAGGTCCACTTCACAAAAACCTTGAGATCCCTGATCTTAATCATAAAATAGTTACTTTACTTGTTTTTTTAATGTAGAAAGTAATCTCCAAACTAAAGAACTTGGAAAGATTTGAATGAATCTGCTGAATATACCTGAAAAACAAAGTAGTTACAAAGAGTGGAAACATGCAATGTAAAAATACAAATACTTTAATTGGTTATAAGAATGCTTCAGCATCTCAAAACACACAGTGACTCTAGCTTTGATGCTGTTAAACTTTGTCAACAGGCACATTTCTGTTCCTCATTTGACTATTCACCTGCATATTCTTGAATATTTGCAGTTTTTAGAAGTTCTTCAAAGATGTTTATTAATTAAAATTCACTGTACTTAACAGATACCTAACAATTACGAAAGTATTTTCCAAGACAAAAATGAAGCCTTATCTATTAAGCATTTATTAAGCACCATTTATACCTAAATTTGTACTAGATGAGAAATGGCATGGTCCCTTCTTCTTAAGCAATTTGTGAGATGTTTAGGAAATCTAATTAATATTTAAAACAATTAGAAGGATACTTTAATGCCAAACTACCATTATTGATATTAAGTACAAAACTAATTTAAAGAATTCAATTTAGACAGAAACATCAAATTAATTTGAGCTATAATTATTTGACTATCCCACAGAATCCATTTAACAGTAGACTTCTGAGAAACAATTACAAGGAAAATCTGTTATGTTGTTATGTTATGTTAATTAAAACTGATATTTAAGAACTACATAAATATGGTTATAATTTTATTTTTAATAATTATATCACTTAGTAAACACAAAGTAATCTAAAGCAATAGCTTACAAAGTTTTTGTGCCTTGAAACACTTAATGTAGAGCCCTAAAACACATAATGAAATTTAAAATCTGAGCTTAGATATTCACCATCTTCGAGACCATAGATTCATCATGTTTTCCCAAAAAAAGAACAGTTTCCAAAGAGTTTCCTATTTTTCCAATGGTACACTCCTTAGCTGGATATCAAAGTAGTAATATAGCTAGGTAGACATATCTGCGGATTTTATTTTACCCACACTAGTGTTCTATTCCTTATGACTTACAAGAGTTCACAATTTTGGACCTATACAATTCGCTGAATTGAGTAACACTTCTCCCCAGTGCCTGATGCCATCTTGTCTCTTACAAATAAATCAGTTATATGGACACACACAGAACCAGTCTGAAAAATAAAATAACTAAAAGCACTATCATATAGGAAAAATTTGTTTTCCCATTCAACAAAAAAGGAGAGGACTAGGACAAGTGGCTGGAAGATAGACAAGACGGACTTTGGTTTAGCAGAAGACTGAGTTTTATATTCAAATTGTTAAAATGTATACTGGTTGGCTGCCTTGGTTAGTTAATGAATTCCTTATATTACTGTTAAGTGGCTAAGCAGAGACTAGATGACAATCTGTCAGAAATGCCACCTCTAGACTGGCACAAGGCTGGACTATGTAAATCCCAAAGGTTTCCACTTAGATTGATAACCAATATCATATTATTGCCTAATCCAACTAGTATGTAATTTAAATATATAAAACCTCCATTTCCTCATCTATGATATGAAATGCCATAGAGCTAATCAGTCACGGAATTTTATTTTTTAGCACAGAACTTTAAAACTGAAAATGATCTGCTTATCCCAACCCTTCAACATTATGAGCAAATAACTACTTTTAGTCTACAACATTCATAAGTTTTGATATTTCTGAACAAGAATGACAAACATTAATTTCCCCTTTTTCTTTCCCTTCCCTTTCTCCCTCACATATTTCTCAAGCTAAAAATGTTTTTTTTAAAAAAGGGTATTAGCCAATTTTACCCACCAATTTGGCACCATAACCTCAGGAATATATAAGAAATGACTGTTCAGTATTTTTTAAAAACTGGATCTAAGAACATAATTTTCTTCGGATTTATTTTCCCAAAAACCTACAATAAACTTGGTAATAAATGAATACAATTATTTAATAATGCTAATTTTGGTATAATAATTAAATGATTCTCCCTGTATCAATTATATGAGTTTGCCTTAATAATATACAACAAAGGCTGAGTGGGGTGGCTCACCCCTATAATTCTAGCACTTTGAAAGGTTGAAGAGAAAGGATCACTTGAGGTTAGTTTGAGACCAGCCTGGAAAACAAAGTGAGAACTCGTCTCTACAAAAAAATTTTAAACAGAGTATTTTTAATTGGCATGTGTCTGTAGACCCAGCTACTCAGGAGTTTGAGGTGGGAGAATTGCTGGAGGCTGCAGTGAGCTAAGGCCATGCCACTGCATTCCAGGATGGACGACAGAGTGAGACCCTCTCTCTAAAGTAATAATAATTTACAATAAAACGTATCTAATGATTAAAAAATAAACCTGCACTATTTTCATCTTGAAGGAATGAATATTGAAAAATGCTGAAAGTCACCATGACTCATTTTCTCATTTATAAATCAGTGATGACATTTGCAAATACAAGAACTCACCTCTGCCTCTCCCAAGGGCCCACACATAATAATTAAGCAGAAGGAGAGATGCTCAATTCCTGAGACACAACTGTGCACTAAACCACCAATTGATACACAAGAACACTACCCAGAAATGTGTGCTGTTCCCACTGCACTTAAGTCACTTTCAAACACACTGTGGCACTGCAAATTTGTTAACACTGAGGTAATTAAATCTAAAGTACACGAAGACTTAGTTAACTATGTCTACTATTAAAAATACTCGGGAAAAAAATTCTGATGAAAAAGGACATTCAGCAATTAGTTCTCATGATAAAATTACTTTTCGGCCGGGCGCGGTGGCTCACGCCTGTAATCCCAGCACTTTGGGAGGCCAAGGCGGGCGGATCACGAGGTCAGGAGATTGAGACCATCCTGGCTAACACGGTGAAACCCCACCTCTACTAAAAATACAAAAAATTAGCCGGGCGTGGTGACGGGCGCCTGTAGTCCCAGCTACTCCAGAGGCTGAGGCAGGAGAATGGTGTGAACCCGGGAGGTGGAGCTTGCAGTGAGCTTAAATGGTGCCACTGGACTCCAGCCTGGGGACAGAGCAAGACTCCGTCTCAAAAAAAAAAAAAAAAAGGCTTTTCATGACACAAAAATTAAAGTATAAACTATTATTTCATATACTAAGCACATTCATAATTTGGTTTCCAGAGATCTAGTCAAAAAAACCGTCTGCCTAAGCAAGAGCTAGTAGAAAAATGTATCTTTAGGCTATGTGTTACTTGAAAGTACTCTTACTATATAACACTCTGGAAATTAGTCTTGTTTAAGTTGTGTTAAATCAGTGGTTCTCTGGGAGGTGGAGGTTGCAACGAGCAGAGATTGCGCCACTGCACTCCAGCCTGGGCAACAAGAGCAAAACTCCGTCTTAAAAACAAAAAACAAAACAAAAAAAACAGTGGTTCTTAACTTTTGGAAGGCTGTGAACCTGAGAGAGGATAATAAAAGCTGTTGCCAGAGAAAAATGCATATTTTAAAATAAAAATACGCATAATTGTAGGGATTCTCAAAGACAAGCCCAAGTGCCATATCTTTAGCATCATTAAAACAACTACCTTCACAAAAGACACTTAGAAATGCAGCTACTGTTCTAGGTTCAATGTGCATAACAAAACTGTATCTCCAAATCCTTGATTCCTTAAATTAAAAAAGAATAAAATGGGTGTGTATGCAATTTTATAGAAATAGATGCCACATATTTTAATGTCTTTTAAACCTAATCAGCTGTGATTAAATTCAAATATTTGTATAAAGTTTTATTTCTTACATTGAGACATACACAAAAATATGATTTTTTCTTAAGTGATCAAAACAAATTTTAAAAAAGCAATGTGATTCACTCAGGGTCTCCTTTGTGCCAGGCATTATGCCTTTGTTCCTCATAATTTGAAGAAACGCATTCTTAATATCCACTCAACTTTGCTCAAATATTGGGCCAAAATAAATTGGCTTAAAAATTTTGACAAATATATTTGGTCAAAAATATATTTAGAGACGTACTTTCCCATACATAATGAAATGACGTTACCCTAGTTTACATAAGTGTCAAAGTATTTAAGGTTTCATATTTTATAGTAATTTGATACTTTCAAGGGCAATAGTTTTGGGGATAGAAATTTTAAAAGAAAATTAAAAACTTGTAACTGAAATTAATGAGTTACATCTATAATAGTAAGCATTAAAAATAAACTAAATCACCACTAACATAGGTAAATAAACTCTGTATTTATTCTATAACCTTACAATGTAAATGTCAAGAACCCTTCCTTAAACAAAGTAACATTTGTAGGTAAGAAATGATGGAAGACACTGAGAGTACAACGGTTCTTCCGAAAGGCAGACTCAAAGTTTTTTTCTTTGCTCACCTCCAGAGTGTTAAGCCAATAACCAAACAGAAAAAATAATTGATGCAAAACCATTCATCATTGTTAGAAAAATTTTAGGCCGGGCGCGGTGGCTCAAGCCTGTAATCCCAGCACTTTGGGAGGCCGAGGCGGGTGGATCACGAGGTCAGGAGATCGAGACTATCCTGGCTAACATGGTGAAACCCCGTCTCTACTAAAAAAATACAAAAAACTAGCCGGGCGTGGTGGCGGGCGCCTGTAGTCTCAGCTACTTGGGGGCCTGGGGCGGGAGAATGGCGTGAACCCGGGAGGCGGAGCTTGCAGTGAGCCGAGATCACGCCACTGCACTCCAGCCTGGGAGACACAGCGAGACTCCGTCTAAAAAAAAAAAAAAATAAAGAAAGAAAGAAAAATTTTAACTGACTTGTCATGTGAATGAAGAGCACTCTTAAAATGATAGTTACCAGAATTCCTGAATACATGTCATATGATATAATGACCTATTTCCAGTGGTTCCAGGGAGTCATTACTGTCATCGGTAGGAGGAGCTAGAATAACCATTTCATGCTAGGACTACGTAGAAGAATAGTTTTTCAGCTAATTTACCTTTTAAATTAATTAATTTCACCCTAAGTTTCAACTGGGAGGTCCAAATGGGACCAATGAATATACCTACCTCCAAATAAGCTGATACCTATACCATAAGCATTAATGGATTTTTTTAAACTGAGTGTTTTTAAATTTAAAATTCCCTTTAATATTTTTAACTCCTCCAATTGAAAAGGCTAATTTTTTTCTGAATGGCATGCCTAAATTAGTCTCATGAAGTAAGTTAACAAAATGTTTATTTCTGATACGAGGAAGGAAGCATTGTTAGACCAAAATAAATTGGCATGTAATTACGAAGGCCAAAGTTTTCTGATTGCTATATGGATCCCATTATTGCGGGTGCTTTGGAAAGAGACATGTAAAGTTGAATTACAACACTGCTCAGAAGTCTAGACAATGCCTGTCTAAGAAATTTTAAAATGTGTAGCTCACTTGTAGATTATGCTCATGTAAACAATGCAAACACACCTCAATGAAAGAAAAATCATAGTAGTACATTACTTACAAAAAAATTTTTAGGCTACCAGAGATAATTCAATTCTGACACTGCTTTCTAGGGAAGAAAGGAAAATGCTTACAAATTTAAATGAACCTGAAAAAAAATCAAAGTAGAAGAAAAGGTAAGGGAACAAGTCGGGGGAGAGGAGTGGAAGGGAGGAGGGTAGTAAGACAGAAAGAATGGTGGGGAAATGTGCTGACAAAATCCTTAGCAACACAAGGTTATTAATCTCTGAGTACACTGATACTTTAATGCTAAAACAGATGCTCTACTCCCCTTTATCTTTTTCTTCTCCCATTTTTCGTCCCAAAGAGGTCCTTGAATTAGATATATCAGTATTTAAATCAAAGATTTACTTACTAATTGGATTAAGCCCTGGAGGCAGTACCAGTTCCCAGCTGATCTAGATACATCCTTTGGCTTTTAGTGGGTATATATATTTCATTTTGTTTCTGTTTTTTTTTTTAAATGTCCAAGACCAAGTGCTGATTTTCCTGTATAGGTTCTAGAAGCATAATTTGTGTGTGCAACTCAAACATTTGACAAACATAAGATACCAATCTGCTCAGGACTTACTATTAATTAAATATGATTGTGCATATCACCTTGCTTTCCAAATCAAGGTATATAGCAGTGGGGTTAAGTGATGTTAATTTTAAAAATTTAAATATTTTTATATTAAAATAAACATTATGGAGTAATAGACGCAAAAATCTGCATGAATTCTTAAGATAAAAACGAAGACTGCAAAGAATCATAGATTTCTCAAAGAGTCGCACTGAACGATGCCTTCAGGAATTCTGGAGTACAAGCACATTTGCTCAGATTCTTCTGTCATTATTGGTGCACTTGGCAGAAGATGACTAAAAAGTGTTTTCTCTACTGCAATGATCCCTTATGTAATATATTTTTTTTTCCTACTACTGTTTATAATACTTTACCCAATTTAAAATTACTACTATAGCATTTATAATCAAACATCTGAAAGGGAATACCATCTAAAGATGTAGAATGATATAAATTATTTTTTAGAAAGTTAATACAAAAGGCATATGTAGATACGAAAGGCATATGTAGATCTGAGGCATACATACATAAATATTCCCATTATTTCTGATGCCTTTATAAGTTTTAGTGAAACAGCACGAAGTTTTAAAAATAGAGAAATACAAAAAGATAGATTTTTTTCCTAAATAACCATTTTCCCCTTTAAATTTTTTTGTGAGTTTTATATATAAAAATTCTTATATGTAATTTCATTCATATTTAAATTTTGCTTTAAAATTCTCAACTACACATTTGGCCTATGGTGCCAAAAACTAGAACATAAAGCTCATAATTTGTTCCAGTGTGAATCATTCAAGTATACAATTTCAGTTCTGATAAATTAATACTAAATGGTGCTTACAGATTTGGTATCTGGAACTCACTGGAAATAGTTACTCAACTTACCTGGTGCTAATCCAGCAGTAGCAGGGCTTCCCATGGATGGGTGAGAGAAAACTTGAGAGAAGGCAGACATATTTGACTGGGACACGTTACTCAGCCTGGAGGTTGATCCTCCTTTAGGAATAAACTCGCTTGCAGTAGGATTTGGTGTCTATTTAAAAATCAAATATAGTAAGTTAACACACTTTAAGCCAAAAAAAGACATTGAATCTAATAGGCATATTCCACAGTGCTTTATTTACTAAGTAAAATATATTCTTGAAAGGATTAACATGTGTTTTAGGTTCCATATTTTGGTAGGTCATAATTAAATTTCTTAAAGGAAATTTGATCATCAAATTTGAAGATTTTAATCATTTCATTTGCAGAATTTTAACCTCAGTAATGTGTAAAATTTGTCTTTATCATCAAGCATGCATCATTACCAAACTACTATGTTTTAGAGAACCGGGAGGTTGAGATTACCTCAAAACTGAGCAACAAGTTTCGAGTTTAGTATCTTTAAACCACTTCTACCAAGATAAAGGTCAAAACTGTTTTCTTCCAATAGTAATCACTTTCTTTTTTGTAGTTACTTCAAACATTTCCCTAATAATATGGTATCATGTATTTAAGTAACAAAGTAAAGGTTAGAAAAACATTTACAAACAAGGCAAATATGGGAGGAATCAAGATATAAGAAAAACTAAAGTGATCCTAATGCCCATACAGTACCATGTGTGACTTGTTACACTGAAAACTATTTGGCTATGAGATTACATGGAAAACATCTTTTTCACAGTGGTACTATGCTACAACTCTTTATATATTCAAGTGGCATGGTATTTTTAGCTTTAAGAAATACTAGAACATATGAGACTATACGTAAGATTCATAAAAAGTCTACATATTGTCCACATTAAATTTCCACAGGAGGCAGAAATAATAGCTTCCCCATTTAATATGAATGAGTTAAGAGTTCAAAATACTGCCAAGTTAGAGTTCAAAATACTAGATCTGGAAGGTAACAAGTCACCAGGCTAACCCAAATGTAAACTCCAAAACGAGTATTATCAGCTATGTGCCAGCTAAAGTTAAATAAAAGGTGATAAAATATAGAACAAATGCTAAATCTGGGCTTAATTAAAATATACTAGAACTACGGAATCAATCTTTTACTGCCACAGCTAAGGCACAAATTTCTGGAAAAGTAAAATCAGGCCTGAGGCTGTATTTTCCAAAGGGGAAAAAATCCTCTTTTGTGACTTAAATGTATTTTTTTTAAATTTCCAATTGTAACATTCCCCAAAATAGTGGTATGTTCTCTAAACGGATGGCCAATTCCTTGATTTCTGGAAGAGAAAACAAGCCACTGCATTTTACTAATGTAGTACCTTCCTAGTTATAAGGGAACAAATGGCTACCAACAGAATGAAAAGTATGACAGGGCCAGTATGTCCCAGTTAAACCTAAGTCTTAGAAGTTGAGGGTCAAGATAAAAGCCATTGATACCGTGATAAAAGAGTCCAAAATGGCTAGAGACATGGACTTCGGGATTACGTAGGATTACTAGGAGACACCAAAATTACATAGGGAAAATAATACACAATATGAATATTTTTAGAATGTTCCTGAGAAACAGGTATTACCCAGTTTCTATTTCACATATAACCTGTAATTACAGTAAATAACAGACCGATTTTAAAAATGAGTTTCTCTAATCTTATTATTTTGAAAGCCTATTTTTATTATTTTTGAGACCCTGTAAAGGGGAAAAAGGAGGGGGAGGTCCATCCTACCTTTCATAAATTACAAAGGACCTCCAAATATGTATGAGTGGAAGTTATTAAAATTAACCTAACTATTAAGATTTACACACAGAACTGTAACTTCTACAGATTCAATAACCACGGATGCCAAAATCTACCCAACAGTGAATTTGAATTAAGAACTGAAAAGGATGACCTAAAACCCTACTTGTTTCTTGATTTAGTATTCCTTGATTTGGTGGTTTGAGAGTTTGTTTTGTTCAACTGTGAGCACTTGAGATTAAAGATAAAATAATTTAAATGGCAGAAAAATAATTATGTAAGATTCAGGTACAACGGCACACACAAAAAATCTTTGATAATATAAATTAACTGTAGCCAGATCAGAGAATGATCGGATACATTTAAAGTACAAATCAGAAATTAAGACCTTACCTAGAATACTTTTTCATGATAAAAATCTTTAAAATAAGATGCAACAATAAAGATACATTCTTAAAACTTCTTTAATATTACTGGTTTAAAATATAAATCTTTTTTTAAAACTATAAAATCTATTTAAAATAGCATAGATATATATTTTTAACATGTTAAGAATAATTTTTTGAAAGATAAGGCTAAACAGGTAACTAAAACAAGTATCACATTAAAATGAAATACCTGTTCAAAAAAGAAACTATTTTTTTCAGGTTTAGGAGGCAAAGGTTTTATCTAGGATTAGAAGACATAAGGACTTGAGTTATATAAATTATTTGACTAACTTCAACAACAATAAGGAGTTTGGCATAAATAAGAAAAATAGAAATAAAAACATTAAAGTTTTACTATCCCTGCCCTATGTTTGAATAATCCTTTCCTAAAGACATAGATATAATATTAAATTTTTGGTTTCTGTAAATATACAGATATGCAGTCATTTATATTCATAATTAAAACCCTAATTTACATTTATACTTTAAATAGTTCTAAGTGGACATTTTAAAAAATTAATGTTCATTCAATAGTCTTAGATTCTCATACACTCAAATTTACCCCACAATTTTTTCTTTTCTTTTCTTTTTTTTTGACATGGAGTCTCACTCTGTCGCCAGGCTGGAGTGCAGTGGCACAATCTTGGCTCACTGCAACCTCCACCTCCCAGGTTCAAGTGATTCTCCTGCCTCAGTCATCCTAGTAGCTGGGATTACAGGTGTGCGTCACCAAGCCTGGCTAATTTTTGTATTTTTGGTAGAGGCGGTGTTTCATCATGTTGGCCAAGCTGGTCTCAAACTCCTGGCCCCAAGTGATCTGCCCACCTCAGCCTCCCAAAGTGCTGAGATTACAGGCGTAAGCCACTGTGCCCGGCCTGCCCCCCAGTTTTCATGTCAAAAACAACCAAGTGCTTCTCATATAGGGAGTTCTCCAAAATGACATCATCCCCCAACTTTCGAAAATGATCCCTACCACTACCATCTAGACCCATATATAATTAATCAAGAATCCTGACCGTTAACTTAAATGTTATTGTAATTATTTTTTTTTTTTTTTTTTGAGACAGAGTTTTACTCTGTCACCCAGGCTGGAGTGCAGTGGCATGATCTCGGCTCACTGCAACTTCTGTCCCCCAGGTTCAAGCGATTCTCCTGCCTCGGCCTCCAGAGTAGCTGGGATTACAGGCACCCACCACAGCGCCTGGCCAATTTTTGTGTTTTTAGTGGAGACGGGGCTTCACCATGTTGGCTGGGCTGGTCTCGAACTCCTGGGCTCAAGAGATCCACCCACCTCGGCCTCCCAAAGTGCTGGGATTACAGGCGTGAGCCACCACACCTGGCCTAAACTTTTTCTTTTTTAAATTAGATGGAAAGACAAGAAGTTTCTGTTGAATAATAACAGAACATAAGATATGTAACATTACATTGCATATATGGCTCAAAAAGGCCTATAAGAAAAAAATAGTTGTCATACAATGATGGGATGAATAACTCATACAATGATGGGATGAATAACTCAGAAACTACTAATATTCCTGAATACTGGTCAGGGTTATTTTAATCACATAGCAAACTCATAAAACTATTGGACAGCTCCTTAAAGAGCTCAGCTTGCTTTACCTGTCTTAAAGGCTTTGTAAATTGGTATCAGTAATCTTTCTATCCTCTGAATGAAAACCTAACCTGGTGACTTTTTCTTTTATTTAAGATATGATTGACATGTAATACGCTGTCCATACTTAAAACTTTGGCAACTCCTGACACAGGTATACAACCTTGAAACCACTACCCAAACCAATATAATGACTATATACATCATACTAAAGTCCGCACAGGCCTCTTCTAAACCCCTCCCTCCTTTCCACCCCTCTCTGCTCTCTGTTCCCAAGTCTCCAGGAAACCACTGATGAGCTTTCTGTCACTATGAATTAGTCTGCATTTAAAAATTTTTCACATAAATGGGTCATACATATATATGTGTTTTTTACCTGGCTTGTTTTTTTCTCGCTGAACTTTGTTTTAATGGGTCTCAAAATTCTGTGACAGGGCCGGGCGCGGTGGCTCAAGCCTGTAATCCCAGCACTTTGGGAGGCCGAGGCGGGCGGATCACGAGGTCAGGAGATCGAGACCATCCTGGCTAACATGGTGAAACCCCGTCTCTACTAAAAATACAAAAAACTAGCCGGGCGTGGTGGCGGGTGCCTGTAGTCCCAGCTACTCGGAGGCTGAGGCAGGAGAATGGCCTGAACCTGGGAGGCGGAGCTTGCAGTGAGCCGAGATCGCGCCACTGCACTCCAGCCTGGGCGACACAGCGCGAGACTCCGTCTCAAAAAAAAAAAAAAAAAAAAAAATTCTGTGACAGAATTTCGGTCAAGTTGTTTCCATTAAAATGTACTGATTTAAAAAACTAGTAACTTAACCACATGCAAAAAAAAAAAAAGAAAAAAAGAAAGAAAAGAAAAAAACAAAAATGAATTAGTTCACAAAACATTCTCCTTTCCTTCTGAAGGTTTTAAGATGCACTGTTATCTTTAACCAGTCTTTTACAATTAAACTTAAATGGCCAATTGAAACTAACAGTCCTGAGACCATTCTTCCACCACTGATTAAGACTAGAGTGGCAGGTATTAGGGATAATACTCATTTAGCCTTCTGAGATTTCTGGGCAAACCTGGTGACCTTGCCAGCTCCCACAGCCTTCTTGTCCACTGCTTTGATGACACCCACAGCAACTGTCTGTCTCACACCTCCAACAGCAAAATGACTCAGAGGAGGATGGTCTGAGAAGCTCTCAACACACATGGGTTTGCCAGGAACCATATCAACAATGGCAGCATCACCAGACTTCAAGAATTTAGGGCCTTCTTCCAGCTTCTTACCAGAATGGCAATCAATCTTTACCTCCAGCTCAGTAAACCTGCATGCAACCTGAGCTGTGTGGCAATTCAGTACAAGGGCATAGCCAACACTGATTTAGCCTGGATGGTTCAGAATAATCGACTGAGCAGTAAGGTCAATTGCCTTCATTCGTGGGTCATTTTTGCTGTCAGCAGCAACACTGCCACAACAAACATCTTGGATTGACACATTCTTAACATTGAAGCCCATAATGTCTCCAAGAGGAGCTTCACTCAAAGCTCCATGGTGCATTTCAACAGACTTCAGTTGTAATGTTGACTGGAGCAAAGGTGACCACCACAATGGGTTTGAGAACACCAACCTCCACTCGGCCCACAGACACAGTACCAATACCACCAATTTTGTAGACATCCTGGAGAGGCAGGCGCAAGGACTCGTCAGCTGGACAAGCTAGTGGAAGGATGCAGTCCAGACCCTCAAGCAGTATGGTTCCACTGGCACTGCCATCTTTACGGGTAACTTTCCATTTGAACCAAGGCATGTTAGCACTTGGCTCCAGCATGCTGTCACAATTCCAGCCAGCAACTGGCACAAATGCTACTGTGTCAGGATTGTAGCCAATTTTCTTAATGTAAGTGCTGACTTCCTTAATGATTTCCTCATCTCTCTTCTGGCTTTAAGGTGGCTCAGTGGAATCCATTTTGTTAACACCAACAATTAGTTGTTTCACACCCAGTGTGTAAGCCAGAAGGGCATGGTCACCAGCCTGCCCATTCTTGGAGATACTAGCTTCAATTTCACCAACACCAGCAGCAATAATCAGTACAGCACAGTCAGCCTGAGATGTCCCAAGAATCACGTTTTTGATGAAGTCTCTGTGTCTGGGGGCATCAATGATAGAATTTGTTGGTCTCAAATTTCTACAGGGAGATATCAATAGTGAGATCATGTTCATGCTCAGCTTTCAGTTTATCCAAGACCCAGGAATACTTGAAGGAGCCCTTTCCCATCTCAGCAGCCTCCTTTTCCAATTTTTCAATGATTCTTTTGTTAATTCCACCACATTTGTAGATCAGATGGCCAGCAGTGGTGGACTTGCCTTGAATCTATGTGTCCAATGAAGACAATGTTGATAAAAGTCTCTTCCCATTTTGGCTTTTAGGGGTAGTTTTCACGACACCTGTGTTCTGGTGGCAAACCTGTTGCAAAAAAGCTGATTGGCTTCTTTCACTCAGCATAAAGATTCACCCATGTCACTGCATCTATCAATACTTCATTTGTATTGCTTACGAGTATTCAACATTATCAATATACTACAATTTGTTTATCCTTTCATCCATTAGATACTGAGATTGTTTCCAGGTTTTGGCTATTACAAACAAAGCTGCTGTGAAGATCTGTACACAAGCCTTTGTACACAAATACATGTTTCATTTGTATAAAAATACACGTTTCGTTATTCTTGGTTAAAAACGTACCAGTGAATGATTTGGGCATGTAATACGTACGTATATATAACATTTTTAAGTTAGTAAACTGTTTTCCAAAGTAGTTGTGATTTTATTTTTTTTTCTTTTGGAGACAGGTTATTGCTTTGTCACCCAGGCTGGAGTGCACTGGAAAGATCACTGCTCACTACAGCTGCTCAAGCGATCCTCCAGCCTAGTTGTATTATTTTATTATGTCCATCAGTACTGTGTAAGAGATCAAGTTGCACTATGTCCTCAGGAATACATGCTTTGGTTGGTCTTTTTCATTTTAGACATTTTAATAGGTGTGTAGTGGTATCTCATTGTGGTTTTAATTAGCATTTCCCAAATAACTTGTCATTTTATATCTTCTTTGAAGTGTTCACATTTTTTGACTACTTTTATTGAGTTTTGAAATTTTCTATTACGAAGTTGTGAGAATTCACCAAATAGTCTGGATTGAAGTCCTCCCCCAACCCCCGCCCCTTTTTTTTGCTTTTTTTCAAAAAAAAAAAAATCTTTTGACACAGTGTAAAACTCATAAGAAATGTTACCTTTCACCTCGTTTCATGATAGGTAACATCTTACATAACCATAGTACGTTTTCAAAACCATAAACACTGGTGCAATAATTTTAGCTAAACTGACGACCTTGTTCGAATTTTACCAGTTTTTGAGTGCAAAAATGCACTCAATTTGACTGCATTTTTGCAGGATATTTTTCCAAGTACGGAATTCTAGGGTGACACTTTTTTTTCCTTCCTGTATTTTAAAGACACTGTTATACTGTCTACGATTTGTGTTACTTCCAGTGAGAAATCAGCTATCAGTACTGTCGTTTCTTAGCATCTGCAGGAGATTGGTTCCAGGACCCTCCTCCAGTCCCTCCACAGATACCAAAATCCACAGGTAATCAAGTTCCTCATATTAAATGCCTAATAGTTATATGTAGTCTATGCACATAGGTGTATACTCCTATATACCTTAAATCATCTCTAGATTACTTATACCTAATGAAATACAAATGCTATATGTTACATGGTATTTATTATTTGTATTATTTTTATTGTTGTATGATTTTTTTTTTTGGTGTTTAGGTTTGTTTTTTTTCCCGTCCATGATTGGTTGAATCCAAGAATGTAGAACCCATGGATATGGAAAGCCAATGGTATAGCCGTTCCGCAAAAATGGTTTTGTTTTTTGGCATGGCTGCTTCTTTGATGCACCTTGGTGTAATTTTCTTCATGTTTATTTTGCCTGTGATTCACTGGACACCTTGAGTCTGTGGGTTTACAGCTTCATCAAGTTTGGAAAATGTTGCCCAATATTTCTTAAAATACTTTTTCTGTACATCCCACCAGCCCCACCAGAACTCCAATTATTCAGATATTAGGTCACTTGATGTTATCCCATGGCTCACATTTTCTCTGCATGTGGTTTTTTGGGGCAGTTTCTATTGCTATGCCTTCAAGTTCACTAAACAGTTCTGCAAGTTCTACTGCCATTAATCCCATAAAACATATTTTTCATTTCAGACACTATAGCTTTAAACTTTTGAAGTCTGATTTGGATTTCTCATATATGTAAATATGTTTTATTCCTGTACTAACATGTTTAATCTTTCCTCTAAGCTTCCTCAACATATGAAATAGTTATAATAATTATTGTTGATGTTCTTATATAACTATCTCTGAATCATTTCTGCATCAGTTTTGAATGATTATATTTTCTTTTCTTTATGGGTCTTACTTTCCTTCTTTGCCTGTTTGGTAACTTTTGATTACATGGTAAATAATGTGACTTTTATCTGCTGGGTGGTGGATATTTTTGTATTCCTGCAAATCTGGACCTTTGCTCTTCGTTGTAGTTAAACTGCTTAAAAATTAATTTGATTCTTCCAGGTCTTGCTTTTAAGTTTTGTTAGGAGGAACCAGGGAAGAATTTATTCTAAGGCTAATTTGACCCCACTACTGAGGCAAATGCCTTCCAATTAGCCTTACTTGGTGCTTCGTGAGTTATGAAGTTTTCCATGTTGGCTGGTGAGAACAGGAACTACTCCGCGTCATGTACAGATCTGAGAATTGTTGACTGTGATCTTCTTGGCAACTTCTTTTTCCAGCTCTGGTAGCCTCTTCATTCACATCCTGAATTCACATCAGCTAAAGAGGGATCCCTTAGCAAATTGCCAGAGTTCTCTCTGTATGTGAGCTCTCTCCTCTTCAGTATGTTTTCTTGTACACTATTGCCACCTTGGCCACTGTGGACTTCCAGTTTGGTCTCCTCAATTCAGACACATCAGCAGGCTCCACCTGATGTCCCCCTTTCTGTACAAGGTTGGGAAACTCTCCCAAGGTAGCAAGCTGGGTTAATCACAAGGTTCACCTCATTTGTTTTCCATCTCCCGGGGATCACTGTCCTTCACTGTCTGATATCTAATGTCTTGAAAACTGTTGTTACATATGTCTTGCTCAGCTTGTTAGCTGCTTCTGAAGAGAGAGTTGAATCCCTGTTCTTTCACCTTGGCCAGAACTTAGTGGTAATGTTTTGAAAACATTAAGGAATTCTCTGACTTTGAGTTATCAATATATAAAATTTAGCTAACTGTTTTTGGTTAAACATCCAGTAGTAGAGAGGCAAGCTACAAGTACCATTTCAAATAACTTGTGAGCAATTCAGTCTACTTTCTTATAAAGTTGGTTTTTCAAGTTTTGTTGTGCTTTCCTTATAATCTCTTTCCTAAAAAGACAAATTATATCACACGCACAGTTCAACTAACTGTCCTTTTGATAATGCCCACCACATCTTTGAAGCAACAAGTCAGAGAGTCTATTTTACATAAATATTTCTCCAATACAATTATGTCTACCCATGCCACTGGGAGTGACTTGGCAACAGCAATGAGTAGTGAATTATTTGGAAAAGCAAAAGAGAGGGTACCTATAATGAGAGAGAAAGACAGGCCTGCAGAATTTTTTTTGCCTTGTTAAAGTGATCTAAAAAGACATAAAAAGATGAGACCCAGACAGGCACGGCTGCTCACACCTCTAATCCTACAACTTTGGGAGGCCAAGGCGGGAGGACTGCTCAAGGCCAAGAGTCTGAGACCAGCCTGGGCAACAAGAGACACTCTCTCCACCAAAATAAATAAATAAATAAATAAAATAAAATTTTTTTCATTAGCCAGGTGTGGTGGTATGCACCTGTGGTCCCAGCTATTCAGGAGAATTTCTTGAGCCCAGGAGGTGAAGGCTGCAGTGAGCCATCTCTACACCACCACCCTCCAGCCTGCGTGACAGAGTAAGACCCTGTCTCAAAAAAAAATAAAGATGAGATTCGTGGACATAAAGAGCAGCCCAACTGAGACCTAATTTTACCAGTCTTCAGTGTTAATAAACAACACAGGATAAAGAGGAACAGAGGGAGATGGAAAGGAGAAGTCAGATGGTTAACAAGAATCCCCAAGTTCACATAAGGTTTTTGTTGTTGTTGTTAATTAATGAATTGTTATTTCCACTTATTTCAAGCACATACAAATATGGCCAATTTAAAATTTATTATCAAAATATACTCAACTTCTGGGTTAGTAAGAAACTGACCTATTTAAAACCTGCGAAGTTTAATCTTAAAAAAAAAAAGTTAAAAGTGACACCTAAATACAATGACTATTGTAAAATTAGTCTAATAATATAGTTTATAAACTTTCTGAAGCAAATTAGGCCCTCTGATTTAAGCATCTCAATAAAGGAAATATAATTTTCTAAATCAGATAAAATTGGTGGAGACAGCAGAAGAAAGCTAATTACCAATATTTCCAAAAGATTCACATTAGTGTTCTTCTAAACAAAAGTTCTCCGATTTATAACTCGACAATCTTAAAAGGAAAGTAGCATGTGTATGTTGGAACCTGGCAAATGAAGATCAATTAGTAATAAGCTTTACATTATAATGAGATGAAAACAAAAATTTTTATGATCTCAGCATAAAGCAATTCTCTGTACGTAACAGCTTGAAACTATAGACACGTAAATTTCCAAAGACAGTTGTTAGCTCATCCTTTACAAAGTTTACCAGAAATGGATAATACTATAAACATTTCTAACAATCTCCTGGTGTACCTTTTATGAGAACAGTTTGATAATATTACCAAAATGAAAAATAAGGCCATGCAGTGGCTCACACCTGTCAACCTACTACTTTAGGAGGCCAAGGGTGGAGGATCACTTGAGCTCAGGAGTTCAAGACCAGCCTGGGCAACACAGCAAGACCCCCATCTCTACTAAAAGTTAACAACATTTAGCCATGCATGATAGCACACATCTGTAGTCCCAGCTACTCTGGAGACTGAAACAGGATGACTTGAGCCCAGATCAAGGCTGTAGTGAGTTGTGATCATGCCACTACACTCCAGAGCGGTAAAAGGAGAAAGGAAAAAGGGAAGGAAAAGGGAAGGAGAAGAAGGGGAAAAGAAAAAGAAAGACAGGAAGGAAGGAGAAAAAAGGGAGGAGAGGGGAGAATAAGCAAAGAATAAGCATGCCCCTAATCTAGCAAACCTACATCTAGGAATTAAAGCTAAGGAGAAAAATGACACATTTTTTATTATAATATTTTTTAGAAAGAAATAAGTAAAATAGCTACCAGCAGGGATTTGGTCACGTGGACTGTGGAACATATCATAATGTATAACTATTAAAAACTGTGAGTTGATATATTTTTATTAAACATGAAAAGAGCCACCTATACTACTGATTCAGTAAAAATAAAAGATAAGCTAGAGAATAGCAATGAAACTAAATTGCTATTTATGTAAAATAGCTTCCTTATGCCTGAGGGAATGGGGGAATGCGTGTGCATGCAGGTGTGTAAAAACATGCTAAAGATGGTCACTAAAATGTATCAGACATGTTATCTGTGGGTGGTCACCTGGCTAAGGACATTTTTGCCTTCTTCTTTGTACTCATCTATAGTATGTGATTTTTTTCAGTAGTATATACAGTCAGCACTCCATATTCATGGGTTCTGAATCTGCAGATTTCACCAACCACAGATAAAAAATATTTGGGGTAAAAAAAACCAACAACAATTTAAAAAATACAAACAACACAGTACAGCAACTATTTACATAACATTTACATTGTAATAGCTATTCTGAAGAATGCACATAGGTTATATGCAAATATGCCTCAAGCACCCCAGTATTTTGGTATCTGCAGGTGGTGGGGAGGTTGTTGCTAGAACCAATCCCGCAGAGTACAGAAGACCACTGTATAATTTTTACAAAAAACTTCTAAGAAAGTTCAAGATTTCTAAATCATAAAACCACTTACACCATTCCCTTTTTCATTTGCATATCATCGTTGAATGGAATTATCGTAAGAATTCACATGGATCACACAACATTTAAATTCAGACCAAAAAAGTCAATGCATATAAAAAGGAAAACCTGTATCCAAAGAATAGAAGACATTTAAAAATAAAATCTGATGTGTGCATCTGCTACAAACTAGGTATCCCTAATCAGAAAATCTGAAATCCTAAATGCTCCAAAATCTGAAACTTTTTGAGCTCGAACATGATGCTCAAAGTAAATGTTCACTGCAGTATTTCAGGCCAGGTCTTCAGGTTTAAGATGCTTAACCAATAAATAGATCCAAATATACCACACACACAAAAAAAAATTCTGAAACACTTATAGTCCCAAGTATTTTGGATAAGGGATACTGAACCTGTACTTAAAAGAATCTGAAGTTATTTACATGTCACAGTGCTCCAATAACAGTAATCATTAATAATCACAGGGCATACCACCTAGTTTATTCTATCACGGTCCCTAAAAGGAGCAAAAATGTTTACTTAGGTCAGTGAATAAGTCGTACAGGAAAGTGAGACTATCACAACATTCCAAAGAGGCAAGAACTACTTTACACAGCTACAATTATTTCTATACTTATGCATTTCTTCTATCCATAGCCATATAACAGTAAAACCTATTTGTCACATCCCACAGTAATTTGTAATACTTAGATGTATTCTTCCTAACAAAGAATCCTGCCATATTTAATCATAAAATTTAACATATATTAAGATTTTCAAATGTTTTCCACATTGATATTTTATTTCATGAAACTGTACCGAGGGAAAATTTATGAAAATACGTAAAGTATTACATTTCAGGAACGTATTAGGCCAAATAATCATCCAACTAATCAATAATCCAGGTCCATCCATTCAATTATTTGAATACCTAATATATAAAAGACACTGTGCAAGGCACTGTGCTAGGCACTGTGAGAAAGAAAGACATAAAACATAGACACTGTGTTCTACAAGTTCACAGGCTGACATTTCACAGGTATACAATGTATCCTGAACCCAAATCCACACTCTCAAGAACTCTGAACATCCATGTATCAAAAGATATATATTATCTACAATGTGCCATATCAGTATATGATATTAGCTTATGTGATGAGTTCTATAAATGAATAATTAGAATCTGGTAAGTGCTAGGACAAAGGGAGCAAACATCTAATGCTGTCTAATTAGGCCATAAGACCATATGACTGAATTGAATCTTAAAAGACAAGTCTAAGTCAAGACGGAAGGAAGGGTACATCAAGCAAGGTGAATGTTCAAAAAGAATAGTCATAGGAGAAGCAAGAAGAACATGGAACTCTTCGTGGTACTTGCATGGTGCTGCAAACAGTTCTGTAGGCATGCAGCAATAAACAGGAACAAGAGCAAGAGGCAGCCTGGATGCCTTCGTAAGGGATTTTGACCTTTTTTTCCCCCCAATGACAAGGATGAGAGGCAAAATCAGACAATCAGGTAGTTGCTTGAAAAAGACGACTAGAAGCAGGAAACCAGCTAACAGACCACAATATAATAATCCAAGCAAGAATTAAAGGGGTACCCTACATTATAACTCAGTTAACAGAGTAAAAATAATTTCAAACCAGCAACAGATCTCAGTAGCTGAAGGATATGGCAGGTAAGGAAGTGAGGCGTCAAAAAGAGCTCACAAGTTAGACACTGAATGATATCAATAACCAAGATACACAGTGGCATATAGTTGTGAATAAGTGAGTGTCTACAGATGTGTGTGAATGAAAAACAGGTTTGAAGGAAAGTATATGGTGTTCATTTTATTTTTTATTCATTTATTTTTATTTTTTACAGGAACCCGCCCTGCCTCTGTGAGAGGGGGAGGAAGACAGGCTGAGTTTTAAGTCCTATGTCATGGAGACGAAGATGCTCAGAAGAAACCAGAAATATAATAGAACGAGCGCAGAG
Source organism: Papio anubis (assembly GCF_008728515.1). Classification (NCBI taxonomy): domain Eukaryota; kingdom Metazoa; phylum Chordata; class Mammalia; order Primates; family Cercopithecidae; genus Papio; species Papio anubis. The sequence continues at coordinate 7,409,117 of NC_044990.1, read as the reverse complement.
GACTAGGAGGGGAAAAAAGTATCCAGGAGTCAAATGTGACTAGGGAGGAGCTGAAGTATTGAAGACATGTGAGATTACAAAAGAGCACTATGAAGGGTAAAATAAAAAAGAGTCAATGACAGAGCTTGGGAGAGTTCCTGAGGGCAGGACAAAGGCCAAGAAGTTTTAAAACAAACAAACAAAAAACCACTAATAACAATCTAAGAGCTAAGAGAATAACAGTTTCAAAAAAAAGAGGAATCATCAACTGTCAATTGTAGCAGAGGGCGAGTAAGAGGAATGCCGTTAATTTTGCAAGTTAGGGGCTGGGCACAGTGGCTCATGCCTGTAATCCCAGTACTTTGGGTGGCTGAGGCAGGTGGATCACCTGAGGTCAGGAGTTCGAGACCAGCCTGGACAACATGGCAAAACCCTATCTCTACTAAATATACAAAATTAGCCGGGTGTGGTGGCACAGCCTACTAGTCCCAGCTACTCTACTCGGGAGACTGAGATAGGAGAATTGCTTGAACAATTCTGCCTGGGAGGCAGACTATGCAGTAAGCCAAGATCGCACCACTGCACTCCAGCCTGAGTAATACAATGCGAAACTCCATCTCAAAAAAAAAAAAAAAAAAAACCGTTTCAATAGAATGGTGAAAAGGAAAGGGAAAATACTGGGAATTAAGTGATGAACAAAAGGTGAAAAAGTAGCCACCACAATAATAGAAACCATTTCCCAAATTGTATCCCAGAGTTTTCCAAATGTACTAACCAAAGAACCTTTTCCTCATGTAGCATTCTTTGTTCTGGGGTTCATAAAGTGTCAGAAAAGATTTAAACATGGAATGTTTATAAGTTAAGAGTATGTAACCAACATAGAGAAATAGACTGTATTGAAAAAGAGACACATGAAAGAACAAGTTGCTGGAAAAAATAAAGATGGCTTTCAGCATATAACAAACACCATTTGTCTGACACAGGAGGAAAAATAAGAATATTAATGAAAATGTAGATAGGCAGAAAGCTGATACATCAGGCAATTCTTTCTTTTTTTTTTTTTTTTTCTTTTTTAGAAACAGGGTTTTTTTTGTTTTCGTTTTTTAAGAGGGTCTTGCTCTGTTACCCAGACTGGAGTGCAACAGTGCAATCACAGCTCACTGCAGCCTCAAATTCATAGGATTCTCTTGCCTCTGCCTCCTGAATAGCTGAGACTACAAGCACATGTCATCACATCCAGCTAATTATTATATTTTCTTTTGTAAAAACAGGGGTCTCACTATGTTGCCCAGGTTGGTCTCGAACTTCTGGGCTCAAATGAATCCTCCCGTCTCAGCCTCCCAGTGCTGGGATTACAAGAATGAGTTATCAAAGGCCAGGCACGGTGGCTCACTCCTGTAATGCCAGCACTTTGGGAGGCTAAGGTGGGCAGATCACGAGGTCAGGAGATCGAGACCATACTGGCTAACATGGTGAAACCCCATCTCTACTAAAAATACAAAAACAAAATTAGCCGGGCGGGGTGGTGGGCGCCTATAGTCCCAGCTACTCGGAAGGCTGAGGCAGAAGAATGGCGTGGACCCAGGAGGTGGAGTTTGCAGTGAGCCGAGATCGCGCCACTGCACTCCAGCCTGGGTGACAGAGTGAGACTCCGTCTCAAAAAAAAAGAAAAAAAAAAAAAAAAAAAAAAAGAATAAGTTATCACACCCAGCCCATACTTCATTCTTTTTAAAATTTTTAAACTTTGTCACAGTAGACAGAACCACAATGAATTCCTAATGACCTTTATTCTCCCTTCTCTGAAGAACATAAAGTCATTACCCTAAAGTGATAGAGTAAGGGTTGAGTAGGTCTGAGAATATTAAAGATTTAGAGTATCAGCTAGAGAGAAGAGGAGGTCCAGGGTAAGATGGGTGTACAGAAAATAATACATTTATAGAAAGGCCACTGCAGCTGCACCACAGCTCTGTAACTCTTCAAAGTCTCCAGGCACCCTATGTAGATAGCTTGAAGCTTCACCTTTACAAAGTCCAATCCATTGAATCAAAAGCCTACATTATCCCATTTCCCGGGGCCTAAGAGGTTACAAATCACCTGAAGTAATACCAAAACCCAGTGAGTAAAGACGGAAGTAAATCTAGTGAGTTTCCAAACCACCCCCCCCTCCGCCCCCGAGATCTTAAAAGAAGCAGTAACAAGCAACTAGAATTCACACGAGAATTTATAGGCCAAGAGATTTTAATGTGCGCATTCTTATAATTAAATACTTCTTACAAGAAATGCCATTTAATCACACAAGGGGAAAAAAGTAGCATCAAAAGAGATGCTGACAAGGAGACAATGAAATCAAATGGATCCCCTAACACATCCACAGTCCAACAGTTATTCAATTGTATCACTTCATGGAATAAGCTAAAACAACAGTAACATTATAATTTATGATTCGCAACCACACAATTTTTAAAAGTCTGAGACAAAATTAGCGTGATTTTATTTAACGTGTCACTTAACCTGCAATACTATGAGACATTTACAAAATCATACATTTCCCAGACCCTTTCATTCAAGTTGAAATGTAAAATCACAGGAAAAAACACATTTTTTTTGAAGTTTTCCCTTCAAAAAAAAAGCATTTATTTTTCAAAACATTCAAGTGAGTTAGCATTTAAATGTGAGCCCTTAAAGGAGAGCAAGTGTCACTGCCCCATTCTACACATACCATGATTTAAGCACATACGAATATAACTGCAGGCTGCACTCTAAATAAACATAAACAAATACCAACTTTAGGAGATAAGGTGAGAAGGTAAAACTGGACAATGGACATTTATTTAGTATCTATTATGTGCTTGGAAATTTGATTCCTCACAACAATTCTGTAGGACAGGTTATAAAATATTTCAACCCCAAGCATGGCATTTGAACTATGTGGTCATAGAATAAATAAAAAATCTTGAATTCACATATAGATTGGCCAGGTAAAGTGATGAATAATCATCCAGTGATGGGTAAACATCCTAGGCAAAGACTAAAGGAAAGATCGAAGTGAATTTGCACTTAGGTGAAATGAAGTGTTTTTGATGTGGTGTCTCAGGTGATCTTCCATTCACCATCTGCTTGGCGTCTGGGCTGAGATGATGAAAAAAATGTAAAACAGAGAAGCTGGTCGGGCGTGGTCGCTCACGCCTGTCATCCCAGCACTTTGGGAGGCTGAGGCAGGCGGATAAGGAGGTCAAGAGATCCAGAGATTGAGACCATCCTGGACAACATAGTGAAACCCCATCTCTATTAAAAATACAAAAATCATCTGGGCGTGGTGCTGTGAGCCTATAGTCTCAGCTACTCAGGAAGCTGAAGCAGGAGAATCACTTGAACCTGGAAGGCGGAGGATGCAGTGAGCCGAGATCACACCACTGCACTCCAGCCTGGCAACACAGCAAGACTCTGTCTCAAAAAAAAAAAAAAAAAAAACCCACAAAGCAGAGATGCTTTCTCATTAAACAACACTGTCAAGAAGTAATTAAGTCTATCACAAGGCTTAAAAGATTGAAAAATAGCAAGAATACTTGGATAACGTTAAACTTTTTTTTTTTTAAGATGGAAGATCTCTAATACTCAAAATAAGTAATTATCCTATGTACGAAATCAGTTGTGTGACATTAAAACTAAGCAGTGGTAACATATGGTGGCTATGAGCTCCAAAAAGTCTATGATTAATTTTTTTAAATACAGAAAACCCAGACCCAGTGTGGTGGCTCACACCTGTAATCCCAGCACTTTGGGAGGCTGACGCGAGTGGGTCGCTTGAGTCCAGTAGTTGAAGACCAGCCTGGGCAATATGGCGAAACCCTGTCTCTACAAAAAATACAAAGAAAACCTGGCTGGGCACGGTGGTACATACCTGTAGTCCCAGCTACTTGGGAAGCTAAACTGGGAAAACTGCGTAAGCCCAGGAGGTAGAGGCTGCAGTGGGCCATGAGGACACCACTGCACTCCTGCCTGGGTAACAGAGTGAGGCCCTGTCTCAATAAATAAATAAATGATATAGAAAAGTCTTAAAATAAATTACCACAAAATTACACATATTACCCAATGAAAGAAAATTAAGGTCAGGCATGGCCGCTCACACCTGTAATCCCAGCACTTCGGGAGACCGGAAGTTCAAGAACAGCCTGGACAACATGGTGAAACCCCGTCCCTACCAAAAATAAATAAATAAATAAATAAATAGCCAGGCATGGTGGCACACACCTGTGGTCCCAGCTACTCGGGAGGCTGAAGAGGGAGCATCGCTTGAGCCTGGGAGGCAGAGGTTGCAGTGAGCCAAGACTGCACCACTGCACTCCAGCCTGGGCAACAGAGCGAGACCCCGTCTGGGGGGAAAAAAAAGAAAGAAAGAAAGAAAGAAAGAAAGAAAGAAAGAAAGAAAGAAAGAAAGAAAATTAAACAGTAGCATTTAAAAACAATAAAATACTGGGTTGGTACAAAAGTATTTGTGGTTTTTGCATTAAAAGTAATGGCAAAACTGCAATTACTTTTTCACCAACCTAATACCTTCAGGATACAGAAATAAACACATGCTTAACCTCAAATATTTACAATCCAGTAGAAAAAGATAAACAGGCAAACAAATTTAATACAAAACAGAATGAAATAACTGTTAAACACCAAATACACTGGGAATAGTAAAGTTAAACAAATTGTGTGTGTATGTACGTATATATATTCCATCCTGCCTGCTGTGTGGACAAGTAATCCCAGAGAAAGTAGTATTTGAGCCATCTCTTAAAGGAAAAAGAAGGAAGATTTGTTTTTCAGGCTCAGTTAACAATGGTTCAGAGAACTGACAATGTATTTTATATTTTATGTAATATAAAAGATCTCATATGGTTAGGATGTAGTATATGTGGATGGATATGAAGAGACAGACCCAGATAGGTAGAAAAGATTAAATCCTAAAAACATTGACAAAAATTATTCAGAAGCTGTTTATGTGTAAGGAATAAACAATCTCAGTATTTATTAAAAAGGAAAGAGGGGTAAGATACTGTAGACTTTTAAAAAGTAAGAATTAGAGGCAGATAATACAGCAGAAAAATCTCAAAATTTAGTACAGATCTTGGCTAGAATCGCAGCTCTACCACTAACTAGCATTAAGCTTTCCTAAGGCCCAATTCTGTTGTCAAATGGGGATAATATGTGATTACTGTTATAAAGACTTACTATAACAAATGTACACGGTTCAATATATTCTATTTTAATTAATGATTTGTCAAAGCACAGTAGTTTCCTTCTTACAATATGTGTTAGATTAAAAAAGTAATCCAGGGGAGGAAAAAAAAGTAAGTGGTAGAATCAAAGAGATGACAGGGAAGGAATATTTAGTCTCAGAGACCAGGAAGATAATACCATAAACTGAAGAAGGAGTATAAGAGAAATATATGAGAAGCAGTAAATCTGGAAAACCAAAAATTAAACCATGTTTCTAGACTTTCCAAAGATGTAGGGAGAGTGGCATATTTACCCATATGCAAAGATATCAGAGGCACAAAAAATCTGGGCCTTGAACTCATAAGACAATTCTAAAAGTAACATTTCAGAATCAATGGCATACAAGAAAAAGCAAAGAACAAGTGAACCAAGAACAGGAGCTCACAAGGAGCCAGGGATGAAACAAAGAGTGAAAAGTCCAAAGAGAGGCAGTTGTGGCTGTTTATGCCTATAATCCCAGTACTTTGGGAGGCTGAGGTGGAAGGATCTCTTGAGGCCAGGAGTTTGAAATCAACCTAAGCAACATAGTGAGACCCCCCATCTCTTAAAACAATATATATATATATATTATTATTATTATTATTATTTTGAGATGGAGTCTCGCTCTGTTGCCCAGGCTGGAGTGCAGTGGCACAATATCGGCTCACTGCAAGCTCCGCCTCCCAGGTTCACGCCATTCTCCTGCCTCAGCCTCCCGAGCAGCTGGGACTACAGGCACACTCCACCATGCCCAGCTAATTTTTTTGTATTAAAAAAAAATTTTTTTTATTAAAAAGTGCAAAGAGAAAGAAATGTCATGGCCAGTACAGTGGTTCACACCTGTAATCCCAACACTTTGGGGGGCCAAGGCAGGAGGATAGCTTGAGCCCAGGAGTTCGAGACCAGCCTGAGCAACATGGCAAGACCCCATGTTTACAAAAAGTAAAAAAAAAAAAAAAAAAATTAGCTGGGTGTGGTGATATGTGCCTGTAGTCCCAGCTACTCGGGAGACTGAGACAGGAGGATCTCTCGAGCACAGAAGGTCAAGACTATGAGGTAAGCCATGATCGCATTACTGCACTCCAGCCTGGGTGACAGAGAGAGATCCTGTCTCAAAAAGAAAAAAAAAAAAACAGAGAGAGAGAAAGAGTTTCATGATTAAAAAAAAAAAAAGTAGCCAGCAATATTAAGTGCTCAATAAAACTGCTGGATTTGGCAATTATGGAGATCCCTGGAAAACTCTGAGAACAGTTTCAATAAAATTTTGGTAACACCAGTTTGCAGACATTTAAGGAGTAAATGGGTGGTAAGGAAATTTAGAGAAAAGAGTAGAAACTATTCCAAAGGTTCCCAACTGGGGACTTTACAAACATATTAATGGAGATCAGATGGGTCTTATCAATATTTCAAACAGCCATATGAAGAATAAATTTACCCTCTACAAACCTACAAAAGATTAAGAAAAATTTTAAGCTTCTCTGTTTCTCTAATTAGCAGCTCCATACATGTATTTTTCAAATGTATCACCATTTAATAAATGCCATGTTTGGCAGACAGGCTCCTTCGTATCATAAAATCTTTGGTAAAAAATGAGCTAAAAGATTACTAAGTAATAAAGGGTAGGGAATCATGGGCCTCTTGAAAGAAATCCAGCACTGAAGAGAATAAATGCAATATGAATGACTGCATTCCAACAGAGCTCAGAAACTCGGACAAAGGTTTTGTTAAGTTTCTTGTTAGTTGGTTTGCTGGTTTTCCTTTGTTTTCAGAAGCAGAAAAAAGACTAAGACGTTAGGTCAAGATTAAGAAATGAACATAAAGAAATGTTTAAAGTTCCAGAAAGAAAAGTAGCTAAATGGCACCGAGGAGAAAGATGAAGCACGAGGAAAACTGACAGAGCTTACAAATGCTGCAGCGTCATGCGTAAGTTACAGCCTGTGTCTAGACAAATATGGATGCATTCTCATCCTCAAAAAAAGCTGTCCTGCAGAAATTCAGTTAACCAGTTAGATAATTAAACCAACTGTAGCTACTAGAGCTACAGCACATAGAAGTAAAGAGATTCTGAGTCTGACAAACATGGGACTCAAATTTCTGTTCCTCTACTAACTGTTTAACCTTAAAGCTACTTAGCTTCTCTGAAGATGTTTCTTCATCTAGCAGTAACATCTACCCCATAAGCTATTAGCAATACCAAAAGACAACACATGTAAAGAGCTTAGCACAGTGCCTGGCACAAGACAACCATTTAAGAAACACCGCCATAATTGTTATCATAAAAGATGTTAAAACATTTTTCTGACCCTAGGATTGAGAGGACCTAAGATTTAAGGAAACAAATGGAATGGGAAAGATGAATATGCTCCTGACAAAATTCTTTAAACTAATATATGTCAAAAACACAAAATGATATTAAAAATAATTTCTAATCACACAAAAGGAAAAAAAATGATATGGAATTGACTTATGTTATTTTTCTCTTACAAGAAAAAGATAAAAACTCCAATACAAAAATATGGATCAACATACTCTTAGCTTTGTATAAACTATTCCAGACTCCACAGTTTAGGAATCCATACAGACAGTAATGGAGACGAGATGGGTATTTTTCAGTACTTCAACATGTGCCTGGTAAAGTGAAGCATTTTAGAGACTGTAAAGTTCTAAATTTGGGGTACAGCATTCCTTATGTCCTTAAAGGAAAAGAACTACCTGAAGTATAAAATAACAGTATTTGAAAGATTCGGATAACACCAATTCAATATTTCACACATTAATGCAAATCTATTACCATTTTAATTATAAATAAAAAATAACTATAACCAACCTAAAGATTTTTCAAGCTATTCTAAAAAACAAAGTACCTCTGAACTGCCACCAGGATAATGGCGGCAGTTGTGGAGAGGTCGAGTGGCTACACCTCTGCATTAGTAAGTATTTCACCCCCACAACCTACAAGTAATTCCAGTTTCACTTGTATCTGCTCTTAAATAGTTGGAGTCCAATTTTTTTTTTCAGACCTTCTTTTTTAAACTAAAAAATAATTGTAACAACCCATATCAAAAATCTCTCCACTACTGATATCAAAGACAAGCAAATTCAGTTTAAAAAAACTATACTGTTATTCATAATTGACATAGTCAAAACTTTCCAATGAAATCTGAAGCATATGGTTGCATGAAACTCCCACCTTTTCTTATCTTTAGAAAATATTACCAAAATATCAGTTGGAGCAAATACCACATTTTGCAATATTTACTTTTGGAATAATTTATTTATTCCTATGCCCAAGGCAATACAGATACTACTAATGTATCAATGTTAAACAGAACAAAATACTGTGGAACCTATTTATAATATAAGGTTGGAAACAGAAACAAAAGCAAGTTGTTACCTTTGTTACATCTTTTCTGTGTATAGTATGTACATGTGGGATTATAAGCTTTGCCTCGGGATATATTTTAAATGCAAGTTTGGGAGGAAAGACATTCTACCTTTGGCTAAATTGAAATTTGGTTAATAAAACTATATTACAGAATGATTATGAATTTTTCAAAAATGGGAATACAATTATAATCCATATTAAAATGGCATATAAATTTTTTGTTGGTACTTCAAAATCTTATATAGAAGCTACCTGAGTTATAAATTTTCATTTGCATTATTCAATATTGACAATAAAGGTAGAGTCAAAGATGGAATGTATTTGTAATGACTCTATGACAACATACTACTGAAGTTAGTTTTAGAGCAACTCTTAACAAGTTTGTTTACATATAATTTTTGTTTCCCAGTAAAAATGTTAAAAAGACAACATATGAAGCATCTTGTTCTTCAGATTCCAAATAAATGTGACTCTGTAATAAATTTTATATGACTCTCTTTTTTTTTTTTTTTTTTTTGAGACAGAGTCTCACTCTGTTGCCCAGGCTGCAGTCGGTGCAATGGTGCAGTCTCGGCTTGCTGCAACCTCTGCCTCCTGGGTTCAAGCTATTCTCCTGCCTCGGCCTCCCAAGTAGCTGGGATTACAGGCACTCGTCACCACACCTGGCTAAAAAAATTTTTTTTTCTTTTGTATATTTGTGGAGACGGGGTTTCACCATGTTGGCCAGGCTGGTCTTGAACTCCTGACCTCAGGTGATACACCTCCCCCGGCCTCCCAAAATGCTGGGATTACAGGCGTGCACCATCATGCCCGGCCTTATATGACTCTTGAATGTAGTCCTATCCTGAATAACTCTTGGGTATTAAAAATAATTGAACTCAAGTATTAATAAAATTGAAAAAGGGAAAACTAAATTTAATTAAAAATAGCAAAATAATCGGCCAGGAGTGGTGGCTCACGCCTGTAATCCCAGCACTTTGGGAGGCTGAGGTGGATCACCTGAGGTCAGGAGTTCGAGAACAGCCTGGCCAACATGGCGAGACCCCATCTCTACTAAAATTAAAAAAAATTAGCCAGGCGTGGTGGTGTGTACCTGCAGTCCCAGCTACTTCAGAGGCTGAGGCACGATATCTTGAACCTCGGAGGCGGAGGTTGCAGGGAACTGAGATGGCGTCACTGCCCTCCAGCCTCGGGCACAGAGCGAGACTCTGTCTCAAAAAAACAAAAAACAAACAAACAAAAAAGTAAAATATTCTACAAAGAGGAAAAGCTCAAAAAGCCACCAAGAAAAAATCATTTAGTTGGTTAAGGGGTCACTAACCTTATACTCTGATTAGAAATTTTTAAAATTACCTAAGTATATCAGCTAAGTCATCCAATCCTTTCACACCCACCACCCCAAACAGACACAGAAAGCAGCCAAGATATTCACTTTCAAGAAATGTCTAATAAAAATTATTTTTACCTGTAAATTGTTTTCTGTGACTCTGTTCCACCAAACCATATTGATGGGTACTCCTGATTTACACCTGTCAGCAAGGCAGCCAATAGGGTTCTTTGCTTTTCGTGCCTTTGATCCCATCGGAACTAGCCTCTCCTCCAGCATCCCCAGGCGATACTTCCTTGGCTAGGAAAAAGAAGGAAAGAAACCAGGCCACTCCTAACATCCCCCACACTAATCTAAGCTAACATAACTAACATATAGAGGATACTGGGAACGGTGGGATAGGAAACAAGTTTCTAAAACACTCCTTCTAATATCCTTACCACCACCCACCATCTCCCACCCCAGTATCAAACCCACATCTCCAAAATAACCCACAGTCCTAATGGGCTAAAGAATATTATATAAAGCAACAAATGTTTTTAGAAAAATACATTTTAATCTGATTGTATACAACTTTACTTAATGAACAGAAATTCAACTTATCAGCCAAGAAAAATGCTTTGCAAAATTTTTTCTACTGTCACTTACCTATTCTCACTGCAATACAAAGAAATGGTTTCAAGGGTACAGAATATAGATTTTTTTTTTAAGTTCACCAAACTACAACTTTTTCAGCTCCCCATCTTGTTACTTTATTTCCTACTGAGAACTAATTCACTTTTTAAAAAGCAGTTGATTCCTAATAAATTGATTTTTTTTTAATTTTAATTCTATGCACATTAGACTTGAATATAAGTCACTCTATCTTACATAGGCATTCAACCTAAAGTATTCAATGAAAAAAAAACGCTCAGACTAAAAAACAACAACAACAAAACAATAACACAAATTTAACTGGTCTTTTAAATCTCAATAATATGAACAGACTGATAATGAATAAATTATTCAATAAAATCATAAATTATTTGCCTAACATTGTAAGAAAATTAATAAACCATCTTAATAGTGGTTAGCAGGACTTTCGTTCATGAAAATTAGTGATTGTTTCCACCATTTTACTTCTCTTAATTACAGCAAATATGCACTACACTGCATCTTAAGGAAAATTTATATATATTTTTTTCCCTTCAGAAAATACTAACTCATGCTTGGGAAGGTAACTAATTTAAACTCTGAAATAAGAAAATATATGTTTACTCATTGCCCTGTCATGAGGTATAAGACTGCTGAAACAAAGAGTTAAAATTAAGTTTCTTCAAAAAAAGATGCTGGTCAGGCATGGTGGCTCATGCCCGTAATCCTGGCACTTCAAAGGCTGAGGCACGAGGATCACTTGAGCCCAGGAGCTCCACAACAGCCCAGGCGGCATTGCAAGACCCTGTCTCTATTTAAAAAAAAAAAAAAAAAAACATAGCCAGTCAAATATATTAATTATGTTTTCTAGTATAAAGAGAACCAATTTGAAGAAGACATAATTTCCAAATTTCAAAAGTCTTGCAAATAATGCCTATGTGAATTATTCCATGCAAATTAGATTATCCATTCCACAAGTATGCACCTGCTATATTGTCTTTGATTTAAAGAGGACAAGGCCGGGCGCAGCGGCTCATGCCTGTAATCCCAGCACTTTGGGAGGCCGAGGTGGTGGATTACTTGAGGTCAGGAGTTCAAGACCAGCCTAGCCAACATGGTGAAACCTCATCTTTACTAAAAGTACAAAAATTAGCCAAGCTTGGTGGCATATGTCTGTAATCCCAGCTACTCGGGAGACTGAGGCAGAAAAATCACTCGAACCTGGGAGGCAAAGGTTGCAATAAGCCGAGATCATGCCACTGCACTCCAGCCTGGGCCACAGAGTGAGACTCCGTCTCAAATTAAAAAAAAAAAAACAAAAAAAACCAAGGACAAAAATAACTAAACTTGCACTGAAAAAAGTAACTGGATTGCCTACCTACTCAATAAATAAGGCAGTGGACAGAGTTTTCTTTTCGCTTTCTGAGACAGTGTCTCATTCTGTCACCCAGGATGGAATGCAGTGGTGCAATCACAGCTCAGTGGCAACCTCTGCTTCGGGGCCTCAAGCGACCCTCCCACCTCAACCTCCCAAGTAGCCAGGACTACAGGCACGCGCCACCATGCCAGGCTAATTTTTGTATTTTTAGTAGAGATGGGGTTTCACCGTGTTGCCTAGGCTGGTCTCGAACTCCTGGACTCAAGCCATCCACCACCTCTCAAAGTGCTGAGGTTACAGGCATGAGCCACCACATCAGCCCAGTGGACATAGTTTTATGAGACTAACATACTTCCACCTTTATGCAATCTTGAACCAATCTACTTATTCTCTATGTCTATAGCATAGGGAACATTTTTTCTTTTTATTTGCTATCATACTTTACAAAAGCCACAGAGGGAACTTCTGTGAATGAGAATAAGTATGTACCCTAGTGATTCATGCCACGGAACCACATTATAAGCGGAAGAATTTTAAAGCAAGTTATTTCTAGTAACTTAATTCCTTGGAAAGAGTATAAGAATTGTACATTTTTGTGTTCAAATAGAAAACTACAAGGCTTTGACATACAGTAAGAATAACATAACCCTAATTAGATATTCACTACTTTAAAATTTATATTTGGCCAGGAACAGTGGCTCACGCCTGGAATCCTAGCACATTGGGAGGCGGAGATGGGCAGATTGCCTGAGCTCAGGAGTTCAAGACCAGCCTGGGCAACACAGTGAAACACCGTCTGCACTAAAATACAAAAGAAATTAGCCGTGCGTAGCGGTGTGCACCTACAGTCCCAACTACTTGGGAGGCTGAGGCAGGAGAACTGCTTGAACCTGGAAAGCAGAGGTTGCAGTGAGCCAAGATCACGCCACTGCACTCCAGCCTGGGCAACAGAGCGAGACTCCATCTCTACCAAAAAAAAAAAATATATATATATATACACACACACATATATATGAAAATTTCTGAGCTAAAGATTAACCTTGTTCTATCAGGAAAGTTCAACATATCAAATGTTTACTTCATCAAAATCTCAGGTTGTCAAATGATTTATACATGGACACCTAAATTCCAGATCATATATCTGAATGCATGAAAATTATTTTAAAAGGTCTTCTGCAATTCAGATCCTTCACGAAATCAGATGTACTTTTTTTTTTTTTTTTTGAGACAGAGTATCTCTTTTTTTTTTTTTTAGACTCCATCGCCCAGGCTGGAGTGCAGTGGTGTAATCTCAGCTCACTGCAACCTCCGCCTTCCTAGTTCAGGTGATTCTCCTGCCTCAGCCTCCCAAGTAGTTGGGATTACAGCACCTGCCACCATGCCTGGCTAATTTTTCTATTTTTATTAGAGACGGGGTTTCACCATGTTGGCCAGGCTGGTCTCGAACTCCTAACCTCAGGTGATCCACCTGCCTCGGCCTCCCAAAGTGCTGGGATTACAGGCATGAGCCACCGCACTGGGCCTCAGATGTACTTTTGACACAGTTATTACAGTCAATACAATTCACTTTCTATTCAGTAGCCCAGTAAACAACATTGAAAAAAAAAAAAAAAAAAAAGGTTGTTGTTCTTTGGTTTTTGTTTCTTGGGTTTTGTTTTTTTTAGTCAGGGTCTGACTCCCAGGCTGAAGTGCAGTGGTGCAATCTCAGGTCACTGCAACCTCTACCTCCCAGGCTCAAGGGATCCTCCCACCTCAGTCTCCAGAGAACCTGGGACTACAGGCATGTACCACTACGCCCAGCTAATTTTTGTATTTTTTGTAGAGATGGGGGTCTCTGTATGTTGCCCAAGCTGGTCTCAAACTCCTGGGCTCCAATGATCCACCTGCCTTGGCCTCCCAAAGTGCTGGGATTACAGGTGTGAACCATGTGACCATTCCCAAAAATGGTTTTAAAAACATCTGATTTATCATCCTCCCTCCTTAACTGCACTCATTAAATAATTAACGTTTCTTCATTTCAAAAAGGGAATTCATCACTCCTCTCCTTCCACTCCATGCCCCAAAACCCTTAACTAGCCTAAAGCCTCTCCTCTTAGGTAGAAGAGATCTCTAAACATATGCCATTATAAACCCTAAATTTTTTGAATAAATAGCCAGAGATTAAACTCTAATCCAAAAGTAAAATCTTCTCTGTGTAACTAAATGAAAAGATACTAAGGCAAGCTTGTCCAACCAGAGGCCCAGGATGACTCTGAATGCGGCCCAACAAGAATTTGTAAACTTTCTTGAAACATTATGAGATTATTTTGCCATTTTTTTAAAAGCTCATCAGCTATCATTAGTGTCAGTGTATTTTATGTGTGACTCAAGACAATTCTTCCAATGTGGCCCAAGGAAGCTAAAAAATTGGACACCCTTGCCCTAAGGTATCAATACTATTTAATGTACCATTATAAGCAACAGAATACAAAATAACATCTGAAAAGAGATGGCAGCAATGTAAAACATTATGGTGAGGCAAAAGATTATATAGAAAGGTTTCATTGCATAGAACATAAATTATAACAATATTTCATCTATAAGCTAACTTCCAAATTACTAATTACTCCTTGAAGAAAAAATGTACTTTCAACTAAACATCTGAGAACCTACTTTGTATCAGGAACTCTTCTAAGTATTTGGAATACAATACACACCTTTGGCTTGAAGACAGAATACAGGCTAGGATGTAACAGAAATGTAAACAAACCATAAATCACTGTGATATAATAATGCATAAGTAATCACGTACGAATAGAGCAGAAACAAAGGTGGCTTCACAGAGAAAGTGAACACCCGAGTCAAGTTCTAAAGGAAAAACAAATGTGCCTAGATAGGAATATATGAGAGATGGAAGTATGTAGTATAGGCTAGGGGAAAAGTATGCATAGAGACATGGTGGTGTTTAGAGCAAATCACAAGTATTCAGTTCACCATTAGCAAAGGGTCAAGTTTGAGAACAAAAGATGAAGCCTGAATACAATTTTTAAAAAGTATTGGTCAGGCACGGTGGCTCACGTCTGTAATCCCAGTTCTTTGGGAGGCTGAGGTGAACAGATCACGAGATCAGAAATTAGAGAACAGCCTGGCCAACATGGTGAAACCCCATCTCTACTAAAAATACAAAAATTAGCCGGGTGTAGTGGTGCGCGCCTGTAATCCCAGCTACTCAGGAGGCTGAGGCAGGAGAATCTCTTGAACCCAGGAGGCGGAGGCTGCAGTGAGCCAAGATGGCACCACTGCACTCCAGCCTGGGTGACAGAGTGAGACTCTGTCTCAAAACAAACAAACAAACAAAAAGTATTGTTTTAGTGCCAAGCACAATGGTTCATGCTTGTAATCCCAGCACTTTGGGAGGCTGAGATGGGAGGACTGTTTGAGCCGAGTTCAAGATCAGCCTGGGCAACACAGTGGGACCTCATCTCTACAAAAAATGAAAAAAGGAGCCGGGCACGGTGGCCCATGGCTATAGTCCCAGCAACTTTGGAGGCTGAGGTGGGAGCATCACAAGCCCAGGAGGTCAAGGCTGCAGGGACATGTGGTCTCATGTCTCAAAAACAATTGAAATAAAAATAAACAAGTAAATAAAAACATATTGTTTCCTATACTAAGGAATTTGAGGATCATCCCCTGGGGAAAGAAGAAATGACAAAATCAGATTTGCATTTTAGAAAGGAATGTCTGTGGCAGTGTGGAGGAAGAACTGGGGAACAGGGAGTAAAAATGGAAATAGGTCGACAAATTAGTGGACTCTGGCAGTAGTCTAGGTTAGGGTTTCCCAACATCAGCACCACTGACTTTGGATAATTCTTTCTTGTGGGGGGCTGTCTTGTGCATTGTAGGATGTTTAGCAGCATCTCTGTCCTCCCACTAAATACCACCAAGCACCAACTACCCAGTTGTAACGACCAAAAATGTCTCCAGATATTACCAAATGTTCTCTGGGGGTAAAAAGACACAACTGCCCTGGCTACGAATCACTAGTCGAGAAAGAAGGAGATGAACTTGAGGCAGTAATAACAGAAACAGAGAACTAGTGAAGGCTTACTTGTGGAAACATCTGGTAGGTTAAAAACAACTATTGGTGATTAATTGGAAGCAGGTGCTAAGGGAAAGGAAGAGTTTAAAGATGAGAAAATAAACAGGGCAAACACAATTTTAAGGGAAATGTTTATTTACTATTTCAGTTCTTTAAGATCCAAGCCCCTCCTTCAGAGCAAACAAAAGCAACAACTCCTCTTCCCTTCCAAGCTTCTAGAAATCCTTACCTAGACCAACTTTTTTTTTTTTCTTTTTCTTTTTTTTGAGACAGAGTCTCGCTCTGTCGCCCGGGCTGGAGTGCAGTGGCCGGATCTCAGCTCACTGCAAACTCCGCCTCCTGGGTTTACGCCATTCTCCTGCCTCAGCCTCCCGAGTAGCTGGGACTACAGGCGCCCGCCACCTCGCCCGGCTAGTTTTTTGTATTTTTAGTAGAGACGGGGTTTCACCGTGTTAGCCAGGATGGTCTCGATCTCCCGACCTCGTGATCCGCCCGTCTCAGCCTCCCAAAGTGCTGGGATTACAGGCTTGAGCCACCGCGCCCGGCCTTAGACCAACTTTTAAGAACACAGTGGTCCCCCAAAACAGGTAAATTCCCTTATCAATCCTCTATTCTTGATAGCCTGACCAGTTCCACCTTGCTGGTTATTATGAAATAAAACCATTTGAAAATGCAGTGTCCTATTGAACGTGTAAGTTAACATTGTACAACAAAATTCCCAATCCCCTTGATATGGTTTGGCTCTGTGTTCCCACCCAAATCTCATCTCAAATTATATTAATAATGCCCATGTGTTAAGGCAGTGACTAGATCATGGGAGTGGTTTCCCCCGTGCTATTCTCGTGATAGTGAGTGAGTTCTCACGAGATCTGATGGTTTTATAAACGTCTGACAGCTCCTCCTTCACACACGCTTCTCTCTCCTGCCACCCTGTGAAGAAGGTGCCTGCTTCCCCTTCCACCATGATTGTAAGTTTCCTGAGGCCTCTCAGCCATGTGGAACTGTGAGTCAATTAATCCTCTTTCCTTTATAAATTACCCAGTCTCGGGTATTTCTTTATAGCAGTGTCAAAATGGACTAATACACCCCTTTTCCCGTGGTAAAACATCCAGCAGAGGCCAGGCACAGCAGCTCATACCTGTAATCCTAGCACTCTGGAAGGCCAAGGCAGGAGGACTGCTTGAGGCCAGGAGTTCAAGGACCAACCTGGGCACCATAGTGAGACCCACCCCATCTCTACCCCTGCCCCCTGCCAAAAATTTTTTTTAATAATCCAGGTGTGGTGGTGTGCCTGTAATTCCAGCTATTCAGGAGGCTGAAGTGACCAGGAATTCAAAGCTGCAGTAGGCTATGACTGTGCCACTGCACTCTAACCTGGCAATAGAGTGAGGCTCTATCTCAAAAAACAAACAAATTGGCCAGGTGAGGTGGCTCATGCTTGTAATGCCAGCACTTTGGGAGGCCGACGCAGGCAGATCACTTGAGGTCAGGAGTTCCAGACCAGCCTGGCCAACATGGTGGATGGAACCTTGTCTTTACTAAAAAATACAAAAATTAGCCAGGCGTGGTGGTATGCGCCTGTAATCCCAGCTACTCTGGAGGCTGAGGCAGGGGAATCACTTGAACCTGGGAGGCAGAGTTTGCAGTGAGTCGAGATTGTGCCACTGGACTCTAGCCTGGGTGATAAGAGCAAGACTGTCTCAAAAGTAAAATATCAAACCAAATAAACAAAAAAGCTCCAGGTTTGAATAAAAGTTTTCAAGAATAAGAAAAGGTTTGAAAATATATTCTAGAGTAGTACTTCTCAAACAATAGCGAACACAGAAATCTTCCAGGGATCTTGCTAAAATAAAAGATTCTGATTCGGTAGGCCTTAGAGCAAGGCCTAAGAATCTGTGTTTCTAAAGACGCTCCGAAGACTGCAAATGCTCCTGGTCTGGTGATCACACTTTGAGCACTAAAGTTTTTAATAACGTCAGAGAGAAGATCTGCAGAAGAAATAACTAGTGGTACAAACAGAAATTGGAGTCAATCCCCAAAATGAAAAGGGGTAAAGGTTTAAAAATTCAACATCTCAAGTCCTTGTAGCTAGCTCCTTGCCCCTTTGGAGCTTGACCTTAACACTGAGAGCTTTTTTCGTTTGTTTGTTTTTGAGATGGAGTCTCACTCTGCCACCCCAGGCTGGAGTGCAGTGGTGCGATCTCAGCTCACTGCAACCTCCGCCTCCTGGGTTCAAGCCATTCTCCTGGTTCAGCCTCCTGAGTAGCTGGGATTATAGAGGCCCACCACCACGCCTGGCTACTTTTTGTATTTTGAGTAGAGATAGGGTTTCACCATGTTGGCCAGGCTGGTCTTGAACTCCTGACCTCATGATCCACCCAGCTCAGCCTCCCAAAGTGCTGGGATTACAGGTGTGAGTCACCACGCCCGGCTAACACTGAGAGCTTTTAAGATCACTACTTGTAGCCCTCAAAGCCCTAGCTTTTCCAAAAACCTTTGCCCCATTTTATAAAAGCCAGTTCCAGTGGTTTAGGACTAAGGGAAGTCCACTCTCAATACAAGGGAGGTAAGACTCTAGACTCACTATGTCAAAGGAAAGAATAGAAGGTAATTTTAGGACTGTTTTAGTTCTGAAGTCTAGATGCACATATGTATATTTTTTCATTCCTTGATTTACTCAACATTTCAGTATAAACCTCTCTATCATTCTTAAAAATAAAATGATCAAGAAGATCTATTCTCTTCTCCCAAAAAGTTCAGAGTCCAGCTAAAATAACAATCTATAAATATCAGCACTTGTATAAAAAAATGTAGTTAAAGTTACCAAGTAACAGACCAATTTTCAGAGCATAACTCTTTTGGTAATTGCAAAACAGCACCATCTCCAAAATGCCTCACATTTTCAGTCACACATTATTACATATCATGGTCTACTCATTAATAATAAACTAGAGAAAACTAATTGTTGGTTTAGGACAAAAAGTTTCCAATGCCTTGAATTATAAGAACCTCCTTTGAACATCAAAAATGTAATCACTGTATAGATAATCATTTCACTATTTACACTTTGAAACAATGTAATTTTTTTTCTGTTTCTTCTTTTTTCTAGACAGTCTTGTTCTTTTGCCCCGGCTGGAACGCAGTGGCCCAACCATAGCTAATTGCAGCTTCAAACCCCCGAGCTCAAACGATCCTCCCACCTCAGTCTCCCACATAGCTGGCACTATAGGTGAACACCACCATGCTCCATTAACTTTTTAAAATTTTTTGTGGAGACCAGGTCTTGCTATATTGCCTAGGCTGGTCTCAAACACCTGGCCTCAAGTGATTAACCACCAATCATTAATGGTATACTTTGATATTTAATTCTTATAATTGCAGATATGCTAAAGTATCAGGATATTTAATGAAGAGAAGGAAGATCATTAGGAGTCACAGGAGGTTGTAAAAAAAAAAATGCAGGCTTATTTTGAAATAAATATATAATAAATCCTAGGCCAGAGGTTTCTCAATCGATGTACCTAAGACCCTTAGGAGTGTCAGGAGATAGGCTGCTGAGTTGATGCTGTAAAAGATAATAAATTCATATATTCATTTAAGCAGTGTCTGAAAAGAGATATTTCACATTTGTATACTACTATTTTTCAAGTTTGTAAAGATGTTCTGATTAATAAAACATAAATCATTTTAAAGTGTCATTTAAGTCATTCATTGGGCCAGGTGAGGTGGCTCATGCCTGTAATCTCAGCACTTTGGGAGACTGACATAGGAGGATCATGAGAGACCAGGAGTTCAAGACCAGCCTGGGCAACACAGTGAGACCCAGTCTCCACAGAACTTTAAAAAATTAGCTGGGCATGGTGGCATGTGCCTGTAGTCCCAGCTAAGTTGGGTGGATGAGACAGGAGGATCACTTGAAGTCGGAGTTTGAGACCAGCCTGGGCAACAGGGCAAGACATTGCCCCTCAAAAAATAAAAATAAGTATAAAATGAGAAAAATTATATCAAACACGGCAGAATACAATTTACATGTATAAACACATATACACAATTTGTAGCTTCTGCTATGAGTCAGGTCATTGAGGGGGACAAACATTATCTACATAGTAATTTAAGGAAGTCTACAAAGCAGTCTTTACTTATGTTCTTAAAATCTCAGTGTTACAAAGGGATTTTATGCTACCAAAAATAAAATCAGTTGGAAGATCTTGCTATGCAAGGGCACACTGAATTTCTAAAGAACTGGAACACCAACTGCAACTTCTTATATCCTTGTTCTTTAGACTGGAACCACAATATGTACCAGATACAAAGAAATAAAATAGCATGCCAAAGTTATTAAAATATTTTGAGTGAAAGTAAGTTGTTGTATTTTTTGAGACAGGGTCTTGCTCTGTTTCCCAGGCTGGAGTGAAGTGGTGCAAACATAGCTCGCTGCAGCCTCAACCTCCTGGGCTTAGGTGATCCTCCCACCTCAGTCTCCCAAGTAGCTAGGACTACAGGCGTGCACCACCAAGTCAAGCTCATTTTTGTATTTTCTGTAGAGACAGTGTTTCGCCATGTTGCCCAGGCTGGTCTCAAACTCCTGGGCTCGAGTTATCTACCCACCTCAGCCTCCCAAAGTGCTGGAATTAAAGGTGTTAGCCATCTCGCGAGGGCTTTTTTCTTTTTAAACACGGGTCTTACCATGTTGCCCAGGCTAGTCTCAAGCAATCCTCTTACCTCATCTTCTCAAAGTGGTGGGATCACAGGCATGAGCCACCATGCCAGGCCAATTTTTTTTTTAAAAACAAGAAAGTTATTTCCATGATAATCTATCAATTGTAATGAACATTAAAGTTTTCTATCAATTTCAGTCCCTTACCAAATGCATTCATTATATTAACAGTCTTGTTCTGTTGCCCAGGCTGGAACACAGTGGCCCGATCATAGCTCATTGCAGCTTCAAAACCCTGAACTCAAACCTCCCACCTCAGTCTCCCACGTAGCTGTCACTATGTAGCTGCCAGAATGTCTACTGGCTTGTTAACAAAAGGTTTCCATTTTATTCAACTTTTACGTGTACACTTTGTCAGAAATGAGTTTTATTATAACTGAATTTAAACAAAGATGGTAAATAATGAAAAGCAGTCTTGTGCATAATTAGATAAACTTTTAAATTGCAGATCATAATAGAAGACTATAACAATAACTACCATTTGACAAGTACAAGGCACTATAAACACTATATCCATTAACGTATTTAATTCACATAATTCTGTGACATAGCGCCTATTTTATACCAACTTTACAGATGATAAAAGTAAGTCTGAGAGGAGGTTAAAATAACTTGCCTATTATCTCAAAATTAACATAAGGTCGGGTTCCAACACTTGTCCTCTTAACTATAACATCTCATCTCCAACTCAAAGAAATCAATTCCACATTCTGTAATATTCCTTAACACTTTACAATCTTAATGTCATTCTAGCTAAACCTAAGATAACCAAATACAAATACCCAAATGAATAAATCTTTTTATATTTAATTAGCATAGATGGAATCAATGAGAACAGATAAAGACTTCATTCAAATAACTAGAATTTAAAAGTTCTCCTTCCCCATTTTCAAAATACAAGGACAACAAATCTTCAGAATAAAACAGAGTTGGGGAAAACCACATGGTTTTGGTTACATTTAACTCGAAGCTTAGGCTAGCATGTTTGTGGATGAGAATTTTAAGTTCACCTTTACTAATTCATTCCGCAAAGCTACCTCTGGGAAAATAGAGATGAGCTATCAATAATGCTAGACCCCTAAATATCAGCTATTAAACTTTGCAAATAGAATGACCAGAGTGTAAAGAAGCCAACCAGCTAACCTTAGAATGATCTACTAGTTTGTAGGTCCAAGTGGCAAATGCACCACGGTCTTACTTAAACTACCATTACTTAAACTACCATTACTGTGTATAAGAACTCAAAATCTTCAAAGCTGTATGATAAGTATAGCCAACAGTATTACAAACTGTATATAAAAGGCATACAAAAATTCCAGTTCACGTTTAAATATGAGAAAGCATCAAACACCATACTACCATACATACCTTTAAAAAAAGGCTTCCAAAACAAACTCACGAGAGCTCTTTCTAAAAATCAATCAACTGAACAAAATTCTCCTACAATCATGAATTTGGAGGAAGCTTTCTTGATTCAACAAAAACAAATGGTCA
This sequence comes from Papio anubis, assembly GCF_008728515.1. Classification (NCBI taxonomy): domain Eukaryota; kingdom Metazoa; phylum Chordata; class Mammalia; order Primates; family Cercopithecidae; genus Papio; species Papio anubis. Next base: position 7,386,876 of record NC_044990.1, on the reverse strand, counting down.
CTGCACACAAAGTGCCAATTAAAATAAAGTACAGGAAGTACATGGTTGAACCTCACACTTGTTAAAACAAAATTTAATCTGTTCTTTCCAAAGTACATCTTTATCTCAACCCAATCCTGGAAACTCAGCCACGAATACTCTTTACTTAGCAGGAAAGGAAAGTCAACTCTCAAAGTCTTTCTCTATAAGAACTATCATATTTTTAGCAAGTTTCAATCTAATGTTACTTGTATATTTTAAGAAAAGAATAGACTGAGGCTGGAGATAACCAACAGGAAGAACATTCAAGCCTACCAGTTAAAAAGCAGAGAAAAGAGAGAACACACAGCCATTAACTAAGGGTAACTGATTACTGGAGATCATTCACAATAAAAATCACAGTGTATTCAAATTAATTATAAAAAACAATGATGGTCCTTTATATTCAAATTACTAACTCATTGGATCAGAGAGTTCCATGTTATTTTAACAAAAATTGGCTTAATATTTTTCTATTTTAAACATAGTATGACAGAAACAGAGTAAGCACGACATTTCAACACTGACAGCATAAATTACTTGTGAAATTCAAGACCAACAACAAAATGGAGGGAGACTGTAACATCTGATAGAAGAGATTTATATCTCTAATGTACAAAGAGCTCTTAGAATAAATTTAAAAAACAGCCCAATAAGAAATGAGCAAAGGACATAAAATAACACCAATGACCAATAAACATAAAAGAGAAGTTTACAACACCATCAAATTTAAACGAGGTTTTTTGCCTGTGAAATTACAAAAATATTAAAGATTTTTATAGCCCAGTGTTTTCAAGACTATAGAAACACCAGCCCCTATTAGTTGGAATATAATTTGTGCTGCATTTCTGAAAAGTTGTCTGTCAGTTATAAAAAATTAAATTGTCTATTCTTGCCCCAGAAATCATTTTGACAGAAATTTACACTGAAAAAAATCACTTAAGAGGGAAAAGAAGCAGGCATAAGGTTAAATGATGTTTTATCTCCTCCTCTCCATATTACCAGTGGACTATTTCTCACCCTGTAGTAAACTCAGTCAACTTACCCTTCTCATATTGCCCTATGTAATTTATATTACTCTATGCAAATTACTTCATCTCTCAAACTTCCATTTCCCAAAACAGAAAAAAATAATCTCTCCCAAAGAACTGTTGACATAACTAGATGATATGATAAAATATAAAACATTTAATTTATGAAATAATTATTTAGGTTTACCATATTATCTGGAACAAATACAGAAAATCATCATGCATATAAATAAAATCAAGTTTCTATCCGTCTGCAATTACATTGCAAGAAACCCCCGATGGATTTTCACATAATCTGGAGGACATGTTTGAGAAGCTAACAGGAAGAAGTTTCTGTGAGGAAGAAGGCAAAAAATTAATACTGGGGGAGGAGAGGGCCTGAACATCTCAAAGAAAAGGTAGACATCTTCAGAGCAGCTACAGAACCACACTTCCAGAGGACAATTGTAATAGAGCCTGATCCAGAGTGAGTAGCCAGGGATACTTATTTCACAACAGTTAACAATTTCGAAGAAAAGTTCGAAATTTGACCAACACTAGTTATTAGCTACTACCAATAATAGTCACCACTTCTGTGCCACGTAACACATCCCATTTAGTCCTCAAAACAACCTTACATAGTAGGTACCACATTCTCATCTTGCAAATGAAGAAACAAAAAGGTTTACTATGTTGAAGACACAAAGATAATCAGTGAAGCAATACAAATTCAATCCTGACTGCCTCGCATCTAACTCTAAACCCTAAAGCTTTAACCACTACTCAATACTGCCGTGTTATTACCATTCCTGCTGTTTGTTCTTTGAGAAATTAAAATTCTCCAAGAGGCTCTGAGTAAGCTATAAACAGGAACCACGCATGGGTGTCTTACCCACACCCCGAACTTGGACTCCAATAACTGTGTCAGTTTCCATAGGAAAACATATCTATCTCGAAGCCTAAAAGTTCACCTAAACCTGGCTTAGGCCGAGATGGCACACATTCCCTCCTCCATCTTGACAAGCGGAGGTGAATGAATGTTTAGTGACTTCAGAGCATAATAGTTGTGAGGACATTAATTTGGAATTCTCGCCACAATTTTCCAGAAACAATACTGAATAATACTCAGTGGGTAAAAGATACTGATGTGGCTTACTGGAAATCTACATACCAAGTAAGGCATTATTTCTTTGAGAACATACATAAAGAACCTAAAAACAATTGTTTTACAGATTAAATTTAGATTGTAATCTCTTTTAAAATTGTGTTACCTTTCAATGTCTTCTCCATTTTCTCCTTTTCTTTTTTTTCTGACATAAATACTTGATTTAATATGCCAAAAAGGCCTAGCCTAACCATCAGCAGGATTAAGAAAAGATTTACATTCCAAATTATCTATGCTAATACACATATTAATTTCTCCAAATTTACTTTATCTTGCTCCATAAAAGAACTCTACCGTAAATATGCTCTAGTCTTTGTTATTCCATATTTTATTGCCCAGAGTAGAAATAATGTAAAAATTATCTTTCAAAGAAAGACTTTAGAATACAAATGCTGTAAGAAAACTTTTAAATGTCAAGTTAATCAGAAAACATAAAATATTTATCATCAGTAAGTTTTCTAAGAGAGATGGGTGCTCTTAAGATAAAGAACAGCACAAAGGGAGACCCAATCTAGGTTCCAACAAAGAAGAAAGCAGAGAAAAGTACTGCTGGTGAATTTTTCTCTCAAGTAGAATAATCCAGAACTGTACCTCTAACAACCACATCTCCTCACAAATAAGCTATCAGCAGATGAACCAGCCAAGTCCCTTTGGTCCCACTTCCCTAGTCCTAACAAAAAGCTTTAAAAGCAAGAACAGAAGAAATAAACATGATACTTCAAAAGTCTTTGCCTCCTAACTCCAAAGAATTTAACTTGATGTTAAAACTTTAAAAAATTTACAGAGTGACAATCTGTTCTCTCAGTATTAGAAATATAATACAAATATCCAGGTAAAACTGCATATTGACTGAAACAATATACTAAAGTAAACCAAAGATATACAAATGATGGGTATCAGACCATTTTTTGCTTTAATAAATGGAAGAAGTAGGGTGAAGCTGAATAAAATGTGACAGGGTGAATAAAAAAAGAAGGTGAAGAAGGGCAATAGCCCAGAAAGATATAAAAGGAGAAAGCCAAGATATAAAAGGAGAAAAAAGATATAAAAGGAGAAAGCTAGACACAAATTTGAAAGATTTCTCATTTTGCCTAGGATTTGCCTCAATCATACATGGTTGCCCTACATAAAAACTTCTGTCTTAGCAAGAATCATTAGCAAGATATCACAGCACTGAACCACTTCATTTATGAATATCTGTATTCCAACATCTAACTCTGTTGTAAAGATACTTCGTTCCCAAATAATTTCTCATCGGAAATTTTAATGCTTGTCTAGATCACATCTGTGATTCACAGTGACTCACAAAACTACTCCTTCTCGTAACAGTGGTCAAATTTAATTTTATCTATCTTGCTATTGAGGTTTACTCATGTAATAATCTCTTGTATATTAACTCCTACATTTAACAAAACTCAAATAATGGTTACTTTTTCTATCTATAAAATTAGGCATTCCTAATGTGGCAAATAAAAGAAAATCAGTGCTTCTCAAACATCAAAAAAGGTTACTTTTTTAAAAACCTCCTATACATCATGGTCCTATAATTTTGTAAAATAAAGATAAATCACTAGAAAAACGATTCCATAATTGAATGTCATGGTATTATCAAATTGTTACAGAAGTATCTAGACATTTATTTTCAGTGTTTATCTCCTAACAGACAAGTCTCTAGACTAGCCCTGGTCCCATGACACATTATGAGTAGTACTGCCCAAAGGTGTACATTCTCACCACACAAGTTTCTCATATAGTTAACAACAGTTATACAGCCCAGATATATGGCTGTGACCCTTCTGTACCCTTTTTTGTTGTTGTTGTTGTTGTTGTTGTTGTTTTTGAGACAGGGTTTTGCTCTCTCACATAGGCTGGAGTGCATCGGAGTGATTATGGCTCACTGCAGCCTCCACCTCCTGGGCTCAAGTCATCCTCCTACCTCTCAGCCTCCCGAGTAGCTGCAACTACAGGCGTTCACCACCACTCCTGGCTAATGTTTTTGGTTTTTAGTAAAGACCAGGTCTCACTACATTGTCCAGGCTAGTCTTGAACTCCTGACCTCAAGTGATCCTCGAGCCTCAGCCTCCCAAAGTGCTGGGATTATAGGCACGAGCCACTGTAACAGACTGTACTATATTTCACATCCCACATTTTCCTTGAAGTTCCTAAAGATACTAAGGCCCTCAGCCATATTTTCTTAGCTTATCTATGATTCTCAGAATGGAGAAGAATTAAGAGTTTACTAAAGCTCCTGCCTCTATCACTTATAAGCAAGCATACCTTTTGCCTACGTATCTTTGCCTCTATACATTCCTCATCCACAAAAAACCCAATTCAAAACATCTTTTCTCCAGAAATTCTTCAGGATCTAGAGAATTCTTTGCAACCTAGTGATCATCAAATATTTAAATTGGCACTAATTAATATGCTGCTGAGTAAATGTTCTCTTATAGGTTCATGTATTACATCTCCAATTAGATTTTACGGAAGAAAAAAAATTCAGTCCTTCATTTTCAATTTGTCCACATAGCATACAGTAAAACTGCCTACTACAAAAATACCTGACTAATCTGACCCCAGTAAATCACATAATCCCACAGGCAAAAGCTAGCATATCTGGTTCAGAGATTAGCCCAACTGAGATTTTCAGAAAATAATTTACCTCACTAGCTATGATATAGTGGTAAGCACAGTCTAACTATCTGTTCTCCTGTATCATTATAAAACAAAGTATCACTAAGTAATCATGCTAGCCTGCTGAGATAAATTTGGAGTTGTGATATTCATATAATTTTGAGTTACTTCCACTAAAATTACTTCGTTAATTCACTATGGGTAATATGCCATACTCCTATGCCAAGAGTATTTCTAATGTAAAGAGATTTTGAGATTTGAAACCTTCTCAACTTAACCATTAACGATTTTAAAATATATGCAACCTGTACTCACATAGATTCTAACTATATTGCTCACTACTGGAAAAACTCTGTGTCCCTAGATTACACATCATTTTAAACATAAATGGCAAGAAAAATATAGTTCTTCAAGCTATATGAATATATGAACCACAAATTTCTAGGTAGAAAGGGACATGTGGATGCTTTCAATTTAGACAGACATTAAGTTTTAGAGATGAATGACACCACAGCAACTATGGTAATGATAAGGTCATGCTCTGCATTTCACAGATGGGATGATTCCAGCCTAGAAAGTTGGCCAAAGGTCACAAAACGGGAGATCCAGGGCCTCAAATACCACAGTAGAGTGCTCATTTTTTTATATTAGTCCGCTTCCATTGGATATATTCTAATGTCTCTCCAAATATGTAGGTCACATTTCTAGTAACATTTTATTATTTTCAAATTTCTAGTAACATTTCTAGTAACATTTTATTATTTTATAATAAATTATAAAAAGAATAGATACTATATATTCTCAATTTCTATAATTTTCATTATTTTCTCAAAAGTAAATGTCAAGAGCTCTAAATCATGTATTTCCACTTTAAGACACATCCCACTAACCTCTTATATTAGAAATACTTTTAAATATTAATTTGTCATTCTAGTTTCACTTTCTACTCATACATCTGAAATGCCAGTTATTAACTGATTTTTTTTTTTTTTTTTTGTCTAAGACAGGGTCTCACTCTGTTGTCCAGGCTGGAGCGCAGTGGCATGATCTTGGCTCACTGCAGCCTCAACCGCCCAGGCTCAAACAACTCTCCCACCTCAGCTGGCACTACAGGTGTGTACTACCACACCTGACTGATTTTTTTTATTTTTATTAGAGATGGGGTCTTGGTATGTTATACATACTGATCTCTAACTCCTGGGCTCATGCAGGTCTCCCGCCTTGGCCTCCCAAAGTGTTGGGATTATAGGCCTGAGCCACCTTGCCCAGTCAAGTTAACTGATTATTATTTTTTAAATGAGAAAAAGTCATTAGGGAAATACCTAAGAAAATTTTAAAACTTTGTTTTCCCGTAAAAAGCTCTAGATAACTTGATTTCCAGGTTGTGTTTGCTTTTCAGCATTTTACTGCTTGTTTCCACATTGTTAGGCTTTGTTTATTGTCCTGGGTCTGTTTCTACCCAACTCTATTATTACTTCTAACATATGGATTTAGAAACCAAATATTCCAGTTTATAAGAAAAGTATGTAAAGCAGGAGTAAATTTATCCATGATAAGAGCCTATAAGGAAATCCATTAAATTAAACCCACAGATTTCAGTCTATCAATTCTAGTTGCTAAAAAGCATTTTGTAATTACCTTCTCATTCTCATCTGTCTCAAAATGGAAATAACATTAGATACATGAGGTTTTAATATAATTTATATCGGTCCTCATAACTTTTTTTTGTCTTAAGAAAATCTAGTCTTTCTGAATTTTTAAAACTACTTTATTGAGGTCTGATGGACATGTAAAACGCTATACATATTTAATGTCTTCAATTCAATGAGTTTGGGGATAACTATACACTGTGAAGCCATCACCGCCACCTTCTTGAATTTATTTCATTTTATACTATCTGCTGATCAGATCCTTCTTAAAAGTATCTTAAGTTCATATCAGCTATTCTAAAATTTAATATTCATGAGATATATTGACATATTTTATCTTCATTTCTGAGCTTTAGTTAATTTTATATTTATTACTCTCATTAAATTTTGGATCTTTCTTCCATTACTTAGGAAACAATGTTATAACTTTATAATAACTTCCACCAAGATTTACAACCTGTTTAACATCTTTAACTGGTCCTAACCAAAAAAGACTATCTTCTCTAGATGATTATTAGTATTAACAAGATTCGCATTAAGACTCAAAGGCATCAAATTATTCAGCTTGTCACAACATCAGTCCTTATAAAATACTTCAAAAATCCATACATGGTCTATCAATCTAAATTCCAAATAAAATTAAAT